>NC_072800.1:25131893-25434924 GCF_028583425.1 Eublepharis macularius | reverse complement strand
CTGTAGAAGAAGGTTTTGTTTCTGCATGAAGGAGGAAAGCCACCCCACCAAGGCTGCAAAATATGAGCAGCTTCCCCTTGCAGAGGATACACAGGTGACTACTGCATGGTTTTATATCATTAGCCATTTTGTTATTTTTGGCACTCCAACCACATGTAAGGGGAGATACTGCTAAGTGTGATCCTCTTGATACACGAGTGGCTAGGCCAACAGGCATATTTTTCAACTTCCATACACACCATTGGAAATCAAAATTCTTGAGGGTATGTGTTTGCATGAACCAAAGGCGGGGCTGTCCACCTTGCCTTAGCTACCCAAAATGGCAACTGCACGTATTGGGAAAGTCTCAGGTGATATGTTCTCCCATCGCACACACTTGAAATGCTGAAATCCTAATGAACCAACTTGATTTAACAATTATAGTTAACATTCAATCCACAAACATCTACAACTCAGGCTGCTTCCACACAGGTGGGGAAAGGTGCCCAGCAGCAAGCAGAGAGGGAACAGGTGGGAATGGCGTCCAGCTGCCCCAACCTCATGCTCTTCATTCCTGACACACCAACCTTCCTCTTTCTTTTAATCATATTGCATAGATGACAGTTGTCCATTTCCCACCCACCCCGCTACAGCCCATCCTCCTTCCTTCCCAGCTAAGCCGCAAGACTCTTCTGAGTAAACACGCTCAGCTAAGTATGCAACATTTCCAAGTATGAAACATGTAAGTGGACATTGTTACTAGCAGTCTAAAATATCATGCAAGACTGTGGGTGTAAGTCAACGGTGGTTTTGTGGCTCTGATGATGCTTTAGGAAGCACAAAAAGGCGCTTGCTCGTAGCTATTCATCTTTCAACTGCTCGGAGCTGATTTTTGATGTGTCCCAGCAGATATCTGGATTTTTCACAATTGGGCATGCCAGGTAAGTGTTTTTAAACCTGTTTAGCAATGACTAGCCTTATCAAAAATTAAAAGTAGTAGGCAAAACCAGTGAAGATGTTTGTTTCCGGACCAAAACAATACAATGGGGGAACTGAAATCTGAAACAGGAACTAGGCACTCTTGACTGAGGGATTACTTGTTTCAAAAAGAAAAGGCAGCCTGTAATGGTTTTGAGCATGGACAACAAATAGCTGTAACAACAGGTTACGAAGCATAGATTTAAATATGCCAAATTCACACATTTGCTCTTTTCCAATTTCAGTGAGGCTTTTTTTTTAGTATGGAAAGCAAAGAAAGTAACAGTTACCAAACGAACAAGGTAGATGAGGCAGAGATTATGAGCCACTGCTGATCCATGACATATTTCTGCTACATTTCAAAACTCAAAATTTGTTAAACAGATTTCAAATGCCTGTGGCTATTTCCATTTAAGTAACTCTGACAAAGTTCATCACTGATTATCTGGGTAGAGAAGGGCAACGTCGTGTAAAACATCACAATTTGTAATCTCCAGTTTGGTGTGCCGATTCTCATTCTACCTGAGGTAATGTTGACACTGAAATGGAGTGGAAGTCGATCTCAGAGCAGCTGCAGAGAGAGGGTATAGCATAGTCACTTGAAGAATAAACCGGGAAGGCTGGGGTTCAAATCTCATCTGGGCGATGAACTGTATTCAGATCATGTCACAAGATGACATTAAGCCATGTTGTGTACAAATCATACTTGTCATCAGAATAGCCCTTTCTCCCCCACCGCCTTGCTTCTCATGTGGAGAAGCCCAGTTACACTGAACTCTGGTTACCTGTAACTACAAATACAGCTGCAAGCATTAATCAGAGTTAATTCCCCCCCACACACACACACACACCAAGATACCAAACTGTATTAAACCCCAGTATGTGTGAAGAGAATCCATGAGTCTGCATTTCATATGTCGTCATAACCGGAAACAGTTTCTGTGAGGGAAGAGGGAGAAGCAAGGCACATACATGAACAGAGCAACAAGCCGGTATCATGTACATCTTTCTTTAATCCTGTCAGCCTAATAGGGGTTTCTCACAACCATTTAATCTGGAATCATGATTTCTTTTGCTCCTGGCTGCCTCTGTCACTTGAAAGCCACTTCCAATTCACCTTGGTGCTTAGTCAGTTACTTTTCCCACTAGTTGGCTGACAGCATATTTGAGCATCTTCCTATTATGGATGGGTGGGTGAGGGAGTATGATTTAACTGCTACAACATGTACTCAGGTTTTTTTTTATGTAGTATTACAGTTTCAGTTCATATAATAAAATACTTAATGAACAATTACAAAGAAAAAGGAGGCATTAAAGCTTCCCCTTTCCTTCTGCCCAGATAAAGGGTCCGCTGATTTTATAGTACTAAGATAACTTTGATCCTGAGATCAGATTTTCCTCTTCATATATATTCCTGAATTTTTTGGTTATGTGAGCAATAAAAATGGAATCAAAAATGGGAGGGAGTGATGGTGACCGGGAATTAGTTAGCAAAAACGTGGGAGTCTAAAGGGTCATTTGCAGGGATTTCTTGAATGGGGAAAGTGCTGAATGGGGCTTCTTTCCAAACAAATATAATAGTAGGACATTGAGTGTCTACACGAGACATCTTATATGGGGACGCTCAAGTGAAAGATCTTGCACTTGCTCTCCTATTGTGGATACACATGCACTGCTAGGGAGACAGAGTACACTTGAATATAAGACCACACAGAAAGAAAGAGCCAAGCTACAAGTGACACCTGACACAGGTTGGACACTTGTCAGCTTCCCTCAAGTTTTGATGGGAAATGTAGGCGTCCTGGTTTTACAGCTTGGCTCTCCATTACAGCTGCAAGACCAGGATGCCTACTTTTCCCATCAAAACTTGAGGGAAGCTGACAAGTGTCCAACCTGTGTCAGGCATTACTTGTAGCTTGGCTCTAAGTCACTTGAATGTCCCCATGTAAGATGTCTTGTATAGAGAGACTTATTGTCCTTGGGGAATAGCATTGACAGATTTTTTTAAAAAAGGAACACAGGGCGCTATGTGGAGTTCTATTGCAATTCCACTTCCAGCTAAATGTGGGAAAGGTATCCTACAGCATCCCCAAAATGGCTGTAGTGCAGAATGCGCCCATGTGGTCTTTCACCTTCAATCTCCATCTCCAATATAGGGAAACAACAATCGGGTTAGTACTATGTACTGCATAAGGAGTTGAGAATGGCTTGCCTGACGCTCTTTAATGAACTTGTGGCATAGGATGAATGAATAAGCTGGACTGATATAAGAAGATACAACACTGGACAATTTGAAGTATTAAAATCATATAACTGTTTTAAGACTCAGAGGGTGGTTCACCACCCCTCAAAAACCATATTGAAGAGTGAGATACCTGTGGTCAAGGTGAAATATGTACAATACAACATTCTTTCTACAAATGGAATGGAAAGTCACTGATAACAAATGTTGCAAATAATTGTCTCTTATGAATGGCACTGTGATTGTATGCAGACAGGGTACCGAATGCTTTGCAGACATGTCGGGGCACAGAAGAGAGACATTTCAACAACTGGCAAAAGCAGTTAAGGAAATTGCAGTCTGGTACAAGTGTAGAGTGATGATTTAAGTCAGTGGTTCACCACACAACTTTCTGTTGTATCATGACTCAATGCCAATAAAACATGTGATGTGTAGTTCTTTAGGAGAAGGTGCCAGTGTCCACACTTTCTGACCTGGCTGCCACCAGTCGGAGACAATTAAGATTCTGGACGAGATCTGATGCAGAATGTGGAACAGGGGAATGCACATAGTTTATCATGATTTTGGTAAGGCTTTTGATAAGGTTCCACATTGTATTCTTGTTGACAAGTTGGTAATATATGGTCTGGATTAGACATGGGCACGAACCATGAGGTTCATGGTTCATGGCTTTTCATGAACCTGGGGTTTGGGCTGGGGTTTGGGCAGTTTAAAGGGCCCTGCCGAGGCAATTCCCTTTAAACTATCAGCAGGCAGGTGGTAAGGGGGGATCCCCCCCTGCTGCCTGCCAGGTGATAGTTTAAAGGGACATGCCACTTGCAAGTGGCAGGAAAAGTTTATATGGCCATTTCCCTGGAAAAATGGTCATTTAAACTGCCTCTTTAAATACGACCCAATGAACCAGTAGACCAGTTTGTAGAAGTTCGTGGAACCCGGCTTGGTTCGTGTGTTTTTTTGGGTCGTAATTTGATTTGTGCCCATCTCTAGTCTGGATCCTACTACTGTTAGATGGATTTGTAACTGGTTGACCATTTGCACCCAAAGAGTGTTTGTGAATGGTTCTTAATTCTCTTGAAGAGGAGTGACAAGTGCCTCGGGGATCTGTCCTGGGCCCTGTTGTCTTGGCAGTAGTACACGTGAAAAGGATCTAGGGGTCTTAGATCATATGTTGCACATCAGCCAGCAGTGTGATGCCGTAGTGAAAAAAGGCAAATGTGATTTTAGGCTGTATCAACAGAAGTGTAGTGTCCAGATATATTAAGTTTTACTCTGCTCTATTTAGACCTCACTTGGAGTACTATGTTCAGTTCTGGGCACCACAGTTTAAGAAGCATGTTGACAAGCTGGAACATATCCAAAGGAGGGCAACAAAGGTAGTGAGGGGTCTGGAGACCAAGTCCTGTGAGGAAAGGTTGAAAGAGCTGGGCTTGTTTAGCCTGGAAAGGAGGAGACTGAGGTGATATGATAGCCCTCTTCAAGTATTTGAAGGGCTGTCACTAGAGGATGGAGAGGAGTTGTTTTCTGTTGCCCCAGACGGTCAGACCAGAAACAATGGGCTAAAATTAAAGTGAGAGTTTTCGGCTAAACTTTAGGAAGATCTTCCTGATGGTTAGAGCGGTCCCTCAGTGGAACAGGCTTCCTCGGGAGGGAGTGGGCTCTCCTTCCTTGGAGGTATTTAAGAAGAGGCTAGATGGTCACCTGACAGCTTTGATGATTCTCTAACTTAATGTGAATGTACATAGATCAAGAGAGGGAGTGCATGAAGGGATGACCCGGAGCTTGGCTCACATGGCTCGTTCATCCAGGGTAATGCTGATCACCACTCTGGGGTCAGGAAGGAACTTTCCTCCAAGTCAGATTGGCCAGGGTTCCTGGAGGTTTTTTGCCTTCCTCTAGCCATAGAGCAGGGGTTACTGAGGGAAGTGGGGGGATAACTGTGAATTTCCTGCGTTGTACAGGGGGCTGGACTAGATGACACTTGAGGTTCCTTCCAGCTTTATGTTTCTATGTGGCAAAGGGTATAGAAACATCCTTAGATTTTTTAGAAAAGAAGGTGTGAGTTTTATACCTGCGGCCTTGAAACTATATCAAACAAAATCCTTAGCTCGACTCTTATACAGATCACAAATGGGACTGACCACCAATGTTAACATCCTCGAAATGGTCCAATCTAAATTTCTTAGATCTCTTTTTAATGTTAGATGTACCTCTAACGTTATTCTTAGACAAGAAGCTGGTTTGCCTAAAGTTGAATTAAAAATTTGTGCATATGCAATTTATTACTGGTTAAGAATTCACCTTGAACAGAAGGGTTTAATTCCCTTGCTGCTAGCTTCCGAGCCTTATCCTACATGGTGCTTAAAGATAGCTGACAAAATTAAACTGATTGGCCTGGACCCAGAAGCCCTGTTTGACGTGGGGCTCAAAAAAACAAAAGCTCTAATCACTCAAAGATTAGTTGACACAGAGTCCCAAAATGACAAGGCAATACTCCCTCTAAGTTATTATAAGAGCTTTAAAAAAGGATTGCGTTATACCATATCCCCATATCTTTTGGATATTACAAATGAGAGATATGGATAGGCCTTTTCGAGAGCACAATTCGATGCATTCCCCTCTGCAGTTTTATATGGGAGATTCTCTCACTTGCCTTCGCAGCAGCGCTGTTGTCCCTGCTTAAATAAGTGGTTGAGTCTATTACACATATACTTTTGCACTGAGAATTCTACCAAGAAGAAAGATTACAAATAATTTTCCCACTACTTTCCAGATTTATACCATTACAATATTATATTGACTTTAGCCCTGAAACTCTTCGGCTATATCGCTTAGAAGATAGCCAGAAAACTGTATCTTACATGGTTGCAAAATTTTGTGTATTGGCACACAGAAAGCGGAATTGCTTGACTAAGGAAATGTTAAATGCTGGGAAGTGAATGAGTGAAGTGAGTAAGTTTTATAGATATATATGTGTGTATGTGTTATATATATGTGTGTGTGCATATGCAGGGCTTTTTTCTGGGAAAAGAGGTGGTGGAACTCGGTGGTGGAACTCAGGACCGCACAATGACATCACTTTGGGTTAGCTGGAACGGGGTGTGTGTATGTTAAAATTTAAATTACCCCTGGTGAAAATGGTCACACAGCCGGTGGCCCCGCCCCCTGATCTCCAGACAGAGAGGAGTTTAGATTGCCCTCTGTGCCATGTGACCATTTTCAAGACGTGCCGGAACTCCATTCCACTGTGTTCCCACTGAAAAAAAGCCCTCTGTGTGTGTTATATATGTGTGTTATATATATGTGTATGTGTGTGTGTTATATATGTGTTATATATATATATATATATATATATATATATATATATATATATATATATCATGATCTTACTTTTTATGTATTAATTCATTTTAAATATTTAAAACCCGCCTCTTTTATCTGTATTTAACTTGGCTGGTCTCTTGACTGTAATAAAATCTATGTGTAGAAACAGAAATGCTAGAGTAACACACACCTTTTGGGTTCTAGTTTTATTTGGGAATTCAGTTACATCAATCCAGATTTCTCTCTGATGTGCTTGCTAGGTGGGGTCACCCCTGCTCCCGAGATCAACAGGAGGAGGAGGGGGAAAAGTAGCACAGTCTAGTATGGGGTGCTGGCCATAGTTGGTGGTGTACACTTTTTGGTAGTACAAGGGCACTGTCATGCACTGTTGATACTGTGGCTACACACCCTTGGTATGGTGTTCTAGACAGTTTCCACTTTCATATACCAGTAAGCAGGTCAATCTGAATTAAAAAGAGGGGAGGGGGAAAGGCTGAGTCCAAAATAGAGTTATAACTAACCTGGCAAACTTAAAATGGCAGCCAATAAAAACTGGGCTTCCTTCTGATACATCCTGTTGATTGCAGATGCTGTTCTCTGACAAGGGGGACCCACAAGGAGAGCAGATGATGGTCTGACAATGTATGTGGCCAGACATGCAAGACCCACCGGTACATGCAGTGTGCATTCCACCACAAAAAGGAAGTGGTTTTGTATCAGCTGACTAACCGACAAACTACAAAGACCTATAAGAGGTATGGGTTTCCGGCAGGTTTTTCTTTTCGCTGTAACATTAGAGATTTTATGGAGCAATCATGAAAGATCAAGGTGGATGGACTTTGACTGGGATAACTCTTATTATGACTGCTGCAGTCTCTGGCTGGCACCAAGGGTGTGCTTGACATTCTGCGAAACTTAGATACAGCACAGGGATCTACAAAAAGTATAATCAGGAGTCCTTTCAACATTATCCCAGTAGAGGCTCTTGCAAAGCTAGGGTAAAATTTAAACAACCCAACCGCAAGGGCCGACTGCATGGGTCTTTCCCACAATATCTGAACTACCAAGTTCCTCCAGAGCAGAGAACATCACTTTTCTTCTGAGTGTGTGTGAAATTTCTCTGCAAGGGACACTGTGTTTCCCATTCATGAATCAACCAACCATCTCCCCATTGTAAGAAAAGCCAATCAGTCTTGGAATGTTCTGATAGTTACTAATGTATGTAGTCATTTCAGAATACATTCTTAATGAGATCATCGTTGAGACAATTGTCTTCATAATGTGGTATGAAATACTCAAATTAAGGCGCATAGCTGAACATATCCTATTACCTCAAGATAGAGATCTCCGCATTTAATGGAGCTTACACCATACTGACTACCTCGACAATTTGTTACTAATAGAGCAATGCGAATTTATAGTGCTTGTTTAATGATTCATCGTATAAGCTAAACTAAAGCACATGAATGCACATTAAGAATGCAATACATAGCAGTAGTTGTTCTGTAATTCTGTCTCCCTCCTCTAAATTTCATTACTGCTCCTAAACTGTTCTTCATAGCATATAATCCACATCCGTTTCTTAAAGAAAACCTCCCTAATAGTAACTAGCAGTCTTTGGTGATAGAGTAATCTCAGGGTGATCTCATATATCCAGGACCTTCTATGGGCCCAGTAACACTGTGCCCCATGGGACAATACCTGTATATGTTTGGTTCCATATTAGCACTTTAGGATAAAATTGGCGCTCACCTTTTACTAACAATTCAAATAATGTTGTGGTCAGGGATTTTGGGGTGGGGGAACGCGGGGGGAACGGAGTTCCAGCACCGCTTGAAAATACTCGACAATAGTGCTTGAAAATAATATGATTTCAAAGAATCCATGTGCTTCTTCTTCATTTTCCTCTTGAGAGTTCCGCCACCTCTTTTCCCAGAAAAAAAACCCTGGCTGTGGTCAACCTGTTGCATTTTTTATAGTTATCCAGATCTTATATATTGTATTGTTTTTTTACCAGGAGCATATTTGCACCGCCAGGCTATCCCATGCAGACATTCAGAACAATACTGAGACTTCGCAGGCCACTGTTCCTTTAAATATTCTTTCATGGTTCTCCTCACATTCTAATTAATTATTTCCTGTTCTCTGCCAGTTATCACTTTCTCTTACAGCAAACAAACGGTTAACCATCAGCTCTTGATGGAGAAGGGACTTAAGCCCAGGATGAAAAACTGATGATAGTTGGAATATTGATTGATGATATTTTTGAGATGGGCAAATCCAAAGCATTTTCTCTGATTAAAAACTGTGTCCTAGAAATCGATTATAGCAGCTTGATTTCAAGAACCTGCAGAGTTTGTTCACCCCTGTCTTTTGGTCTTTCTTTCCCCAAATCAATACCCCCTATATGTACTATCTTACTATCTGCAATCTTGCAGAGCTTTCTTGTTTGCAAGATTGAATACTGTACCCACAATGGTTATAAGATTGAATATTATACCCACAGTGGTTTTGTCCTTGTGGCCTTAATAGAATCAATACATCCTTTCATGCCCTGGTCAGGTGTAGGTTCTTTGAAAATAAAAGGGATTGCTATATTAAGCCTTTAATTAACGATCCCCTTATACGCCAGAAACCCTGGCTTTTTTGCTTAGTGAGAAGGATCCTAAATTTACTTTATCAATTGCAAAATATGTCTCAGTCCTTTTAGCCCTGACATCCAAAAAATAAGGAATAAGAAAGAACTTTTTTTTTTTGCTTTATAGGAAAGTTGGGGGGTTTTTTGCTTTACACCAAACTAACAATGCCTCCGTACATGAGTTACTCTGTTTAGGACTGCACTGTGAATTACTGATCATAATTAACCATTATTTAATCATGAGGGAACAGGAAGCAGTTGACAGTCTCAACACAAAGGAATGAAAGGGGGGAAACACAGCATAAGCAGGACCTCTGCTGAAGGAGATTTACTTCTGAGTAGAAGCAGGTTACAACATTGTTTTGTTCTCATTCGGTGATGTATGTTAGGCTGAAAGAGTGTGACTGGTCCAAGGTCAATCACTGAGCTGCCGTGGCAGAGTGGGAATTCCAACTGTAGGCCAAATCCACACGCACTCACCATCCGCTTATCTTGTGCAGTCTTGGCAATCGGGTTCATTCCGCTACCATGCTGTGCATCATCATATTCACCCTCCCAGTGCGTCTTCGTGGTGCAAGCAGTTTTTCACACGCCACTGAGTAAAGTGTTATAGTGGGCGGTTCCCTCCGCCATCATCAGCGTTGACGGCACATGTCACTTCCCTTTTTAAAAAAAAAAAAAAAAGTTAATTTTGCGCTATACCGATATTCCGACTTTTAAGAAATGGCAAGGTCCCCTCCCCCTCAACTTTGATTGGCCCATTTTTTGTTCGTTAGAGACCACTTTCTAACAATTGGCTGGTTGTTATGGCAGGCAAATCTGAAAATAATTTGTCACATTAAAACATTCTCCGGAAACCCTGTTGCTCACAAAGTAGGTTTTCCAGTATACCAACCTTTCTTTATTGTGCAAATGCGCTATGAACGCCCATTTTTTTTAAAAAAAAGGGCCGGGCAAAAACAGATTTCCGCCATTGTCACGTGGTATGGAAAGGAGGTGCAATTGTGGCGCAGTGATGGCGGGGAACACGCGGAATAGGAAAGCATGTGAGTATCTGCTTGAACAGCGCTGCGGTTGCGAAAAAGGCGTGGAAACAAAAAGGAAGTGTGGATTCGGCCCTGGTGTCCCAGATCCTAGTTCAACAGTCTGACCACTATACAAGACTGCCTCTAGTTTGCATCCCTAGTGTGGACACACCCTACAAACCTACAACGAAGACAGTTCCAGTCTCTTGGTCTTTGAAAAAAGGGGTGAGTGGAGAGATACCCTCCTTTGCTTATGAGTTACAGAAGCTCTGGCTTCTCTCACTTCCATGGAAATTTATGCAAAAAATTTTCTACACATATTATACCTGTTGATATTTTGACATGTTAGTATTAAGTTGCTACAAGCTAAGGAAACTTCAGCTGATACATACTAAGGGAACTACTCTATAGGCAGATACCAATCAGCCCCTTTGCCAATATTGGGGAAGAAACTGGGAAGGACACAAGTCAACCAACTGAAAAGGAAGAAAATAAGTTCAGGCAATGAACTTTCTCTCAGCCACTACATGAAAATGCTTAGCAGTTGATAATCTTCCGTCTTGCTCTCTGATTTACACTGAATCACTTATTTTTTTTTAGAAAAGGGGCTAAGTGCATCTATCTACCGACTTATCAGCATAACGCAGAATTTATATTCTTTTCTTTACCATCATTATGGCCATAAAAATCTTTTAAAAAAGACCTTCAAGCTTTATATTCAAATCACGTCTATTTTCACCTTCAAGAAACTAATCATAATTTTTTATTCCATAGTTCACCCCTCACAGTTTGAAAAGAAAAAAAGCGAGGTAGCACTTCAAACTCAGCGTACCCAACAATGCGGCCCTAAACCCTTTCAAGTCTACAGCCCATATAGGCATAGAAAGTGTTAACTCTGTTTAGGATGACACAGCTATACACCTTCCTCACAACATTCTAACTCTAGCCATTCCAGTTTCACAAAATGTAATGGGCTATAACATAAGTGAACGTGGTTTAAATTTCTTACCCATAATATCTCTGTCAAGGGGAGGAAGGCCTGAGAATACGGGAGGAATGACTCTTGCTAGTTTTGCGTACTAGCCACCCGTACACATTTAATTGCCGTCCTGAATTCCACCGCATGTAAAATCAAGATCCTAAGCAGCTTGATTTGGGTTGCCAGCTCCGGGTTGGGAAATTCCTGGAGAGTTTGGGGGTGGAGCCTGGGGACAACAGTTTGGGGAAGGGAGCAACCTCAGCAGGGTATAGTGCCATTTAGTCCACTCTCTGGAGTTTGGTTGTAATTCTGGGAGATAAACAGCCCCCACCTGGAGGCTGGCAACCCTAGGCCTCAGTCTCCAAAATTACAGTCTAAAATGGAGCTTATGTACCGAGAAGAAATACTTAAATTAAGTATACTGACTAGACATGGGCACGAACAGCATTATGAATGGAAAAAACCAATGAAAAGGCCACTCAGCTGCTCGCGAATGGGCCGTTCATGAGGCACCATTTCAGCCAAACAGGTGGTCATCGCAAGCCTTGTTTGTTGCACTCGGCCACCGTTCAGGAAGCTAGACACTCAGGCACCTTCAATCAATTGCCTCGGCAACGGAGTGAGGGACTGCCTGAACTCTGTCTGCACTCCCTCTGTCACCCCAGACACCCCAATCAAAGCCCAACTTAGCTTGATGGGCAGGTCTTCCTTCCAAGTGTTGAGCTGCAAAATCGGTTACAATCAGTAACGTGGGAGCAGACACCTGGGGGGAGGGAGGGAAGAGGGGGTGTTCTGTGGCCATGGTAACTCCAATCTCATCCCTGCAAACCCTGTTAGGCAGTTCTGACTGCCAACCACAGACCTCCTGCGTTTCTCAATCAGACCTCTGCTTATAAAAGGGCACTGAGCTCCCAGTTCTGGCTTTCACTTTCAGCAAGCACTGGAGTGGGACAGAGCTCTTGATAGTGTTTTGGGGGAGAGACAGGGAGAGCGCATTGGAGCTGGGATTTTTCTCTGTGTGGTGGGTGGGATAGGGAGCTATCCCCTCTGGTTCCGGGGCTGCTGCCAGGCCCTGGGGCCAAGCTCAGTGGGCACCTCGGCTGAGGGTTCACACTGATTATTAGTAGTATCAATATCAGTGCCTGATCTGGTGGTCAGGCTTCTGGGTGTGCTGGGCTAGGGCTCTAGCCTCAGCCTCCAGTTCCAGGGCTGCTGCCAGGCCCTGGGGCCAAGCTCAGTGGGCAACTTGGCTGAGGGCTCACATTATTATTAGTGCCTGATCTGGTCAGGCTTCTGGGTGTACTGGGCTAGGGTTCTAGCCCCAGCCTTTGGTTCCAGGGCTGCTGCCAGGCTCTGAGCTGGGACAGAGCCTGGCTCGTTAACGGGACATGTTCAGTTCAGTTCGTCTGTTCATGTTCATCGTCGGGAATGAACAACGAACAGCCTGTTTGGAGGTTTTTTCCTGTTTGTACCCATGTCTAATAGTGACTTCTTTGGGGAAAGAGCCTTGTGTCCACATATGATTCTTGGCTTTGTTCCTTGATCTTCTTTAACACTGCTGCCTGATACACAGAAATCAAGTAGATGAAGCCTTATCCATTATTTCATCTCCAGGCCCCCCCAAAAGAATAACCTGATTAGTTTCTGCCATTAAAAAAAATAAAGGCAGAACGGCTTGTTTCAAACAGACTGCTCTGAGCCCTCTTTTTTTTAAATGTAAGACTCATCCCAAAGTTAATTGGTTTTCAAGGACACAATGTAAGCAAAATAAAGAGCAGCAATGGAGAAGTGTAATTGCCTGATAGAAAAGTAATCAGCTCAGAAAGTATAGTCCAAATAGATTTAGGCACAGTCTTTTAAACTGAAACTAATAGAAGTGAAAATCTCTGGTTTGGGTTAATTATACAGCTTTCTAGATTAGTCAGGCAGTGTACATAATGAAATGTTCAGTATATTGTTTAAAATAACATCTAGACATTTGAAAGCTTTACATACCCCCTGATAAGCCTATCTTCTTTCTACTGTTTCAAATCTCTGTCATAATGGAACGATTTCATATTTGAAGTTCTTGAACTGATTCCAGAGATGGGAGTTTTGAGCCATGAGTACCTACTGAGGAAGCATATTTAAGTTGCTACCTAGAAAAAAAATGTCATTCCTTACTAGACTGGCCATAACAATAATTTCAAACTCAACATTATAATTATTCATTTTACAACACTGGAAGCCCAACCTCAATATTGTATTCCAGACTGTTCCATTTTCAGATATTTACTTCGTGATGTCTAATAGTGGCTGTTGCCACACGTCTTAAAAATAGCGCCATGCTCACCGAACACTGGCAGCTTCTTCGCGCGATTTCTGACGTCACTGTTTCCAAAATGGATGCTGGCAGTTATGATTCCATCTTCACTCTTTTGGAAATGGTGACATCAGAAATCGCGCAAAGAAGCTGCCAGCAGTTGGAGAGTGTGGTGCTATTTTTAAGAAGTGGAAACAGCCAACGTTCTTCTAGTACTTTGTTTTGGAAAAGGCAGCAATCCATATATTTCTAGATTTGCACTTTCCGAGTATGCTTTCAAAACTTGAATAATGTTTATTTCTTTCCCTAGTGCTTGACAGAAGGCGATTCTAAGGCCATGGCTAAAGAGAACACAACCTTTCTAAGCGTACCTTTTGAACCCGAGCCAACAAACAGCATTTGGAAAGCTGTCTTGATTACAATATACACAGTGGTGTTCATTGGAGGTGTGTGCGGAACCATCAAAATATCCTTCCTGCTAGTGAAAATGAATAAGTTATCAGTGACCACTACAGCAATCATAAACCTGGTGGCAGTTCACAGCCTTTTCCTTGCAACAGTGCCATTTCGGCTGTACTACTATGCCACGGACAAATGGGTCTTTGGACAACCATTTTGTAAAATTGTGAGTGCAATGATACACATCCACATGTACCTCACCTTTCTATTCTATGTGTTTGTTTTGGTAATCAGGTGCCTTATTTTCTTTAAGTGGAAAGATAAGTTGGAGTTCTACAGGAACCTACATGCTGTGGCAAGCAGTGCAGCTATATGGATCGTGGCTGTCGTAATTGCGCTGCCGCTCATACATTGTTATGGGACAACTGGGCATTATGAGAATGCCACATGTTTTACATTCCACCAGGAGCTAAAGAACGACTCAGTGAAAGCACTGAACTATGCTGTCATTGCTCTCGTGGTCGTGATCACTTGCACACTTTTGGGCTTGCAAGTTTTCATCATTCTAAAAGTGGTGAAAAAGCTATCCGGAGCTATTTGTTCACACCAAGAATTTCGGGCACAGTTCAAAAGTTTGATTTTCGTATGGGTCATTATTCTTTGTTTCCTTCCTTATCACTTTTTCCGGATTTATTACATTCAGCAATATAAAGAAGGTTCTCAGTTGGAGATATATAATGAAATTGGTTTGAGTATCACTGCAATCAGCTGCCTGGATCTGTTGTCCTTTGTGTTAAGTGGAAGCCAGTTCTGGAGGCAAAAAAGCATTCTGTTTTCATGCTGTGTTAAATGACAATCTGCTACTTAGCAACGGGATCTGCTTCTGTATAGGAGAAAGGTATATGGCTCAGGGATAAATGTATCTTTCTTGACTACATTCCACGGATGTTGCATAGCAGTTATGGCAACTGCATCACAATGTGAGATTTAGATACTATTCTTAATTTAAGAGAACAAGCGAAAAGTGGGAAAACCTCAAGGTGCCATGTTTAAAAATGTATAGTTAAAAGGAAAATAATTACATGAAAAATTAAAGGTCTATGACTCTTTATATGTGTACGTATTTCCTGCATTCACCTATAATAGCACTGGAGACTTGAACTGCAAACCTCAGAGTAGGGTTGCCAACCTCCAGGTGGGACCTGAAGACCTCCTGGAATTACAACTGACCTCCAGGCTGCAGAGATCAACTTCCTGGGAGAAAATGGCTGCTTTGGAGAGTGGAGCTATGCCATTATACCGTCCAGAGGTTCTCCCTAGCCTCCACCCCCAATTCTCCAGGAATTTCCCCACCCAGAGTTGGTAATCGTACCTCAGGGCCAGAGGTTAGGTCTTAGGCTAGTTAGCTACCCAAGACTAGGGCTGGTTTTTCAATAGGCAATGGGACAGTTACCCCAAGCCCACCAATGTCAGGGGCCCACTGCTAACAGCTACTGGGGCAATAGGACACAGGAAGCCTCATCTGGAATGTATAATGCCCCCTCTGTCAGCAGCACTGCCACACCGCATTTGGATAAATAACTTACCAATCTTATCAAAAAATTAACTTATCTGGCCCACATCAGGTCCACTCATCCAGTGGCAATAATTGCTGACATTCTGAAATGTTCATATCCAACTGGCATCCAGTTTACTGGGCAGTGGGAGGAGCATGGAGGGGAAATAAGGGTTCAGCAAACGCGGGCTTGATGCATCTTTCCCTAGTGCAAATCCCTTGTATCTGCTTTTAGCCTGAGTAGGTGAAAAGACAATCACCTATTCAATGGAAATAAAATAGCTTTGATGTGGCTTCGCCTCGAAGACTGTGAGAGTTCAGGTCTCAGAGCTCTCTTTAGGCACGGAATGGAGGTGCAACATCAGCCCTGCAATTGGCAGACAACACGAAGCCTCTGATTTCACCAGGCTTAATATAAATAGCAAGTTCATTGCCTTGTCCTTGATTGGTCTGTCAGCAACCAGTTCATTTCCACAGCTCCAGCAACAGACAGCAAGGCCTCTGAATTAGAGTCTCTCTAAATGAGATGAAGTACATGTGGAGGCTCAAGTGAAGAGAGGCGCAATGCTAGCTGGGAAACGTAGAAGTTTAAAAGATGGAGCCGAAGGCTTTGTCAATTTCCCTCTCTACAGAGCTGGCAAAGAAGATCACTGCTCAGGGGGTTTGTTTATTTCCTCTCCACTTCCTTGAAGGCTCTGTCAGTTTCACCTCTCCTTCTGGGAGCCCCTGTGGAAATAAACAAACCCTCTGAGCAGTGATCTTCTTTGCTGGCTCTGTAGAGAGGGAAATTGACAAAGCCTTCTGAGTTGTCCTTTTAGAACTTGTTTTCCCAGCTAGCCTCTCTTCACTTGAGCCGCCGCGTGTACTTCATCTCAGTTAGAGAGGCTCTTAGAGAAACTACATTCCAGGTTTAGATCTGGTGCCATGGCCCCAACTGGTAGACCAATGTTAGCTTCCAAGAGATGTCAAAGTTTGATTTCCTGTTCCTGCACAATGACGTCTCTCTGGCTCACATTAGAATTCTTCAAATATTCTCCTGCACACAGAAATATCACATTTTTTTAGTGTGGGAGAAGCCACATTTCCTCTAGCTGAGAGACCAGATGCAACCCTGTGGTACTCTGCTCCACCCATGACCTTCTTAAATGTAGAAGAGACTATTGTCACAATATCCAGTAGAAGAATTAACATCGCCATGTTGGGTGCAGCCCTATTTCATAAGCCATACGGTAAAGGTAAAGCACCAAGTCATTACTGACCCATGGGGGGATGTCACATCTCGACATTTTCTTGGCAGACTTTTTACGGGGTGGTTTGCCATTGCCTTCTCCAGTTATCTACACTTTACCCCCAGGAAACTGGGTACTAATTTTACCGACCTCGGAAGGATGGAAGGCTGAGTCAACCTTGAGCTGGCTACCTGAACCTGGCCTCCGCCGGGATAGAACTCAGGTCGTGAGCAGAGCTTGGACTGCAGTACTGCAGCTTACCACTCTGCACCACGGGGTTCTTCATAAGCCATGGAGCCATGATATTCAGCTCAGGTTGATGTTTAAGCTACTGTAGAATGCACCCTGGAAGTGGAATAGAGGTAACAACAGTCTACTTCATCTGTGAAGTAACTGGTGGTCAGGCTGTTGCTCTGCTCATCGGAGAGGTCTCTCATCAGGCCTTCAGCATTGAGACCAAAGGATTCCCTCCCCCTTGACATGATATAGCTCAGCCAGTTGCTTCCACTGTCTCAGGCAAAATCCTAGGGCTCATTAGACATCACCTCTCCAATAACAGAAACTCTATCAGGAATCTCTTTTCACAGGATGTTCTTTGACCCTGCAGAATCATTTGTGTCCCTTTCAGTTTCTTTTCACGGTTGCTTTTTAATAATAAGGAACCTTCGGATTTTGTGATTTCCTTCACCTTCATCTCAAACGTTGGTTCTGGCATTTCTGCCTGCAGTGCACAGCTAGTACCCTTTTTTCAATATTGCACTAAAAGTGACAGGTCTTACGGCCAGGCGGGATAAGATCTTGGAGATCCATGATCATGGCTGTTTTCACACTGCTTACTGGCCACGGAACATTTCGCCGAGCTCCTGGAACGACAGCATCTTCCTGGCGCAATTTTGCACGAGTTCTCGCACAAAATGTTCTGCGGCTGGCTAGCAGTGTGAAAATGGCCCATATCTTCCCAGCAGTTCTTAAGGCCCAAGAGCAACCATGTGGGTACCTGATTTGGATCGGGGTCACCGGGTGGGAGGGGACAAAGGAATTTAATGTTTCTATCCCCATATGATCCCAGCAGTCAAAATGGACCCCCTGCCTTTGCCATTATTACTCCTAAAAAAGAAAATATACTGGCAGGAATCAAATTAGACAGGATGTATGGTTAGGACCTTCTGCTTAAAAAAAAAGAAGAAGTAATTTGCAGCTGCATGTGAATATTGTGGATGGGCTACAAAGGAAGAAAGAAGAAAGCTTTCCTCCCATGCCTTTCGTCTTGATTTAAATTGTCCCTTGAAGTTGCAAATAGAGGCTGGGCATGGGGGGAGAGACAGGTACCACACCTTCAAAGCATTGATGTGGGACAGCTAATTAGTTTCTAAAAATCTGTGGGCGAGCCAAATCACAAAACTCCCCCATCATTTCTGCTTTGACCTTTAGGAGGATGCTTTTGAAACTTTCCCCAGGAAACATAATCCTCTATTTTGTAGACATATTTATTGTCAGAGGAAAAGGCCAGAATTATCTCTCCAAGAATGCAGAAATTACCTCTAATAATTCCGTACAGTGGATGGGATATAGCTAGTTTTGACAGCTCAGAAGAAAGGCCAGTGTTTATATCCTTGAATCACACAGTTGTGGAGCTTTTCCTAATAGAAAAATCATTAAGTTTAGCTCTGCAGAATATTTGATTTAGAATACTCTCCAAGCTATTATTCAAACACTAGCTGCATTCATTCTTAAGGTCACCATATAGTCACCAAGGCAACAACATTCTTTCTTCAATTTTTATAGGCAAGACACCCCCATAACAAAGACCATTCCATAAAACAAGCATTACAAGGCCAAAAGAGAGAGAGAGAGAGAGAGAGAGATTGGTGGAAATTAAAAAACAGATATTGTGAGCTGCTTAGAAAGCGAAGGAAAGAAAGAATGGAGCTATAACTCCTCTTGATGAAGACCAAAGAGGAACATCGCTAATGACTTCTCAAAAACTCTTAAATATTGTAGCAACAGGTGGGAAGAGGTAGTAGTGGTACTGATTGCGCCATAATGTGGTGGTTAGAATGTTGGACTAGGATCTGGAAGGCCTCAAATCCCCCTCTGCCGTGGAAGCTCACCGGGTGACCGTGGGACAGTTACTCTGGAGGAAGGCAGAACAGTGTTGTAAGCTGCTTTGGGTCCCTGTTGGGGAGCAAAGTGTGTATAAATATTTAAATAAATGCATCCCTCTATTATAGCCATTGCCCTGACCTGGATAGCCCAAGTGAGCCTGATCTCATCAAGCTTCAGAAGCTAAGCAGGGCCAGCCTTGGTTAATAATTGGATGAGAGACCTCCAAAGAAGACCAGGGTTGCAGAGGCAGGCAAGCCATCTCTGTTCGTATCTTGCCTTGAAAATCCCACCCGGGGTCACCCTATGACTCTCCACCACCATTCTAGCCATTGAAGAGGATACAACTGGAACTAGTAGTTCTCCCCCTTGTCCTTCCAAGGTGAATATAGAAGCAAATGCAAAAATGCTGTCATATAAATAGGGCATTCATTAAATGCCATCACATAAACTTGTGACTCACTAGGTAGTACACAGATCACCAGCCATGTATGGCAGCACACTGGGGTTTCAATAAGTCATCTGCTTTTACTGCCTGTCTCAGAGTGCACAAACACACCGGGAGACTATTAGGCATGGCTGGTAGATTACATTTGGCCAAATGGATCAGAAGAAATTGTGCAAATTAATATAACTCTATGATGTGCACAGACATGTGCGCTGACTACTACATTAGTGCTATACCAGAAAGCTGGACATATAGTTTCTTAGGAGGTTGTTGGTCTCCACACCTACTGCCTTGGATTCCACCTATGAGAAACAGCTTTCAGATTCAGGTCAGGGGTTGGATGCAGAGGGTGAGAACAAGCATAGAGACAGAAATCAGTGTTCCCCAAATTGCTTCGTATGTCCCAAGGAAACCTTGGCCGTTTCCACACATCTTACTGGCCTCTGGAACGTTGCACAAAACACCCGGAAGATAGTGTCTTCTCGTACAAAATCGCGCAAGAAGACGCTATCTTCCGGGTGTTTTGCGCAATGTTCCAGAGGCCAGTAAGACGCTTGGAAACGGCCCTTGTTTTCCAGTGTGATTTGGGAAATACATCTATTTCTTCCTGTTCTGCCTCATGGCCCAGCTCCTAGTAACAGAAACAAGCAAGCGATGACAATATGGTAGGTGGGGCCAGCTGTGATCAGTGGCGCAAGCTGTAAATTTAGTGGTATAAGGTTACTACAGTGTGTTACTGATGTTACTCCTTTGACAATGTGGCTATATGGAGCGTGTATAGTAAAGCCAGCCCAATGTTTAAAAGAATTTCCTGGAGCTGGAAAAGAATAATTAAAAGAACCAAAGCAAACACAAAGGTCTTGTGGCATTTTCGAGACTTACAGGTTTACTATGGCATAACCTTCCATGGATTAGAAACTAGGGTTGCCAGTCCCCCGCGGGGGCGAGGGATCCCCTGCTCCCACCCTCCACCCCCACCTCTGCTTACCTGGCCAGTGGGGGGGGGACACGCCTCCCAGGGCACGCTCTCTAGTGGTATGGCGTGCTCCTGCACACCACAGTAGCCTGAATTGGGCCGAATTGGGTGGCATGCGACCCATGCAATGACATCACTTCTCAGAAGAGGGGGGAACATAGACGGCAGGTGCTGGGCCTCCAACCTCCCACCTTGGGGGGTCAGGGAACCTGACAACCCTACTAGGAACCCATTTTTAAGCCACTGGATTTTTGCCAGAAGCCTTTCCCTGAGAACAGGTCACCTTCGACCTGGGAAAGAGCCATCATTTCAATGCCAGTCAGCTCTTGACCACTGGGGCCTTCAGAGATATGCACACATGGCCTTCCAGCCCAAGCCAGCCGTTTATCCCCCCCCCCCATTCCTTAACGTTGGCTTCTATAAGGATGTTCTTTGGTGGCCATAGCAACAGCAGCCAACCAACAGCCTGCTCACCTTTCCTTCAATCCCCCTTCTTTTACAGGGTTCGCTTCATGTACGGCAGTGGATAGTCCTGGACTAATTAACACTGTGGGTATTTTCTGAGAACAAGAGCCTAGTGTGACCCCTGTATTGTACATTTAGAAGGAGAAAGCCTGTGTAGTGGGTAGGCTTGCTTTTTTCTCACAGATTACCTTGCTGTGGTATTGTTTGTCAATCCTGAGGAGAAATACACAGAAACGGTGCAAGCTGGGGGAAGGGGGAGATCTTTACCTTTCAAAGCCAGTTTGATGTAGTGGTTTAGAAGTGGCAGGACTCTAATCGGGAGAAGCGAGTTTGATTCCCCACTCCTCTGCTTGAAGCCAGCTGGGTGACCTTGGGTTAGTCACAGCTCTCTCAGAGCTCTCTCAGCCTCACCCGCCTCACAGGATGATTGTCATAAGGTTAACAGCACACTTTGTAAACCGCTCTGAGTGGGCATTAATTTGTCCTGAAGGGTGATATATAAATCGAATGTTGTTATTATCATTACTATTAAAAGGCTGCTTTCTGAAAGGTGAGGTATATTTGTAAATAGAGCAGGAAATGGCTCTCTCACTCCTGTAGCACACTAGACATTATAGAATGGGATTTTCCCATTTCCTCCGCCAGCTACAGCCCAGTGGTAGGGTTGTCAACCTCCACATGGTGGCTGGAGATCTCCCAGAATTACAACTGATCACCAGATGACAGAGATCAGTTCCTCTGGAGAAAATGACTGCTTTGGAGGTGGACTGTATGGCATTATACCCATGGAGACCCCTCACCTTGCCAAACCACACTCTCTTCGTGCTCTACCCTCAGTTCTTCGGGAATTCCCCATGCTGGTGCTGGCAACCTACCATCGAGTTTCCCAAAATTGTGTTCAGTGGTCAGTTTAGGGGTCAGTGGTCCCTCTGGAAAAGCAAAGGGGCAAAGCGAGAAGTCTGTGTGGGAGGGGGAAACAGGCAGAAATCACTGCCTCTCTACTGAAGGCTGAAATGCCTTTAAGTCATTGGATCTCTGCAGCAGGATACATATCATTGGGTTGAATCCAACCAGCTTTTCTGCTGGTGAAAAAGGAAGCAGGCATATGCTTTGACTACCTAAAAATGCTATTCTGTACAAAAGTCGCATAGGATGGGGTCTGTAGTAGGGATGGGAATTGGATGAGATTGAAAAAAAACATTATTTTTTTGCTGTTATTTTAATACTGGGCTATAGAGGAGAGGCAAGTTATCTCTGAAATATGTATGTACACACCCTGAAAGAAGTTAGTATCATCATTCAGATCTGACCCACAATGTGACACTTGAAAAACACTTTATTAAGTTCCATGGAATCTTCTCAACCCCTGAAAACTGCAAACACCAATCTGTAGACAACTGGTCGACACGACTATGGACATGGATTGTATGCTAATGATTTGTGTTAAAGATGAATACAGCTCAGCTGTTTTAAATCCCTGTGTCTCAGAATGTGCATGTTTTGTTAGTTAGTTTTTCAGCACGAAATATAAAGTCGTCCTAGCAGTTTATAGAAAAAAGTCACTTTCTTCCCTGCAGACATAATTGTCCAGAGAAAATAGCATGACTAATAGCGGGATTAGTCTAGATTGCTAGTTTGAATCAAATTTTTAAAATGGCAAAAGTGTGTGTCCTCTGTGAAAGGCATGCAGTTTGCAGAACTGTACTCATAGCAAATCACTGGTATATAGGCTGCTGTTCTCTGTCTGTGGTGTGAGCTTCAATTTGACTCATCTTCCTCCTTGCTGAATTCCTTCTGCTGAAATAAAGAAGATGTAACCCAACAGTTTTATTTTCCCCAAGTCAACATGCTTAGAGTGTTGTCTAGTGTTCTGGGAGCCTGGGCTTGTTGGTTTGTTTGGGGGGGGGAGATTGCAGTAAGAGCCATATGTTCCCAAATGGAGAAGAAGAATCAGATTCAGGAGTGGCTAAATCTATAATCTATGTACTTACAAGTAATGCTGAATATGAAATTATGATGGTTGTACATAGAGATAGAGAGCTTCCACATGAAGTTTATCTGCTGTTATCTGCTCCATCAGCTCAAGCCTGGAGTTTCTATTTTCAATTGTGACCCCCCCCCATTGCCTAGAAAGAAGAGGGAGGGGGTTGCCACCCCCTGATTCCTCCTCTTTGTGACTGTGGCATGCAGACCATTTATGGTTGCCAGCCTCCAGGTGGTGGCTGGAGATCTCCCAGAGTTAAGCCTGCTCTCCAGATGACAGAGATCTGTTTCCCTGGAGAAAACAGTTGATTTTGAGGGTGGAGTGTATGGTATTATAACCGGCTGAATGCCCTCCTCTCCTCAAACCTCATCTTCCCTCGGCTTCCACTCTAGGGTTGCCAGGTCCCCATACCCCTCTGATTGGAAGGGGGAACCAGTATTCACTGGCACAAGGATCTTCCTGGTGCCAATGTGATGACATCACTTCTGGAAGTGATGAAATCACGTTTTGCATAGGAATGCAAAACCCAAGCAAAGTTGGCCTCTGTGAAGTTCAGGAGCACTCCCATGGAAAGCATGATGACCTCACTTCAGGAAGTGACATCATCATGCTGCACCAGGAGTGTGCCCGCCACACACTTGCCTAGGTTGCCTACCAGTGGCAGGTGATGTCCAAGTGGCTTGTAACCTCCCACAAATCATGGGGCAAACCTCCAGGAGTTTGTCCACCACCGATAGGCACCAGGGAACCTTACTTCACCCCCAAATCTCCCAGAGTTAGCAACCCTAAGGGCAGGGTCAGCACCTTTAGTCTGTGTCTGGGTTGGCCCTCTTTAGATAGACCACGGGAGGCCATACCCCATCGTGACCATTTCTTGCCCAGAAGTCTCATGGGTGGCCACGTGCTGACTACCAGCAAAGGTGCAGGTATTGCTCCTGGATCTCTGCTGGCCAGATAATTTGAGGTAGGGTCTCACCATCAGACATCCACTTTGGGATCCAAACTGGAGCACTTTAGTTTTGAGCATCCACATGACTTCATGCTCCAATTGTCCTTTCTCCATCCTCAGTATCCTCTTTCCCAAACCTGCTTTGCTACAATCTTTTGAGGAAGATCTCTTTCTCCTTCTCTTTCTCTCTCCCTCTGTCCTCGGACTTTCCTTCATTTCTTTTTATTCCCCTTCTGTGATCCTTTTGCAAAGCTCAGCTCTACCTCCTGCAGAAACCAATCTAAGTTTGGCTCTGCCTTCTGCGGCAGGCATTGTGGGGCAGTGCTCACCACCACCCCCTCTTAAAATTCCAAAGGGACCCTCAGGCTTGAAAAACCGGGGGACCCCTGCTACAATCGCTATAGCACTATAACACTGTACCGCTTTTTTAAAGCTATCAAATTCCTTGGATGGAGGTGGAGGGAAAATGCTGGGTAATGGCAGCCGATGGAGAAAAGTGTGTCGAAAACGGTGTGAGTGCTCCGGTGCTAATATTTGTTCTCTGCTTTTTCAGTGCTGGTGAATGCAAAATGGGCAATCATTGCAGCCTATGTTTGTGTGACCACCTATGAGAGTACAAATACAAAGAATGCCTATAAAATAGTTACTCTGCTTCCAAATCCAAATTAACACAGTATTAAGAGAGAGCGCAAAGTTTTGATGTATGAAAGAAGCCAAGAGAATTGCCACAAAATCCTCAAAACAAGCCTGTTTACTTCTAGCATTTCATTCATACATTTTTCTTTACACAACCATAGGGAATAATATGGCAGGCAAGAAAAAGGAAATTCAGCTGCAGGTATGAATCTTGTATTTCCCTTGAATAATTTCATAGTTCACTTGAAACCTCTGCGTTTTCGAGATGACAAAATTCTACATTTTCTTCACTTTAGGCAACAATACTCAATCAGACTCAGTGGGATGATATGTTGTTGGTTAAAGGTCTAACAGGTACATTTCCTCTCTTTTACTCTTAAACACTAAATTGTGT
Organism: Eublepharis macularius; assembly: GCF_028583425.1. NCBI lineage: Eukaryota > Metazoa > Chordata > Lepidosauria > Squamata > Eublepharidae > Eublepharis > Eublepharis macularius. The sequence goes on along the minus strand of NC_072800.1, from coordinate 25,410,322 downwards.
GTGTGTGTGTTTCATTTTTGTATACCCAGTGTGGTTTCTAAAGTGTGTGTGCCTTGCTATGATTCCTAAATTCAGTTGCATGAATTCTCCTTTGTGTAATTTTTACTTTGCAGACCTCTCTTCAAATAAACTTCCTACTGCAAAGATGAGTTAACAATTCTTTCAGTGAAATCCTAAGCAGAGTCACTCCAGTCTCAGGGCTGGATCAAGGGGGGGCGGGGGGTAGTCTGCCCCCAGCGCCACCAGGGAGGGGGCACCGGGAGCAGCTGCCAGCTGCCAGAGGGCGCAGGCAGCAGTGTGGGCAGCCTCGCAGCCCCCCGCGCTGCCTTTCGCATGCCCCGCAGGACAGGGGGCGGGCGGCTTGCCGCGCACCCCCTGTCCTGCAGGGCAGGCAAAAGGCAGCATGGGGGGCTGTGGGGCCACCCACGCCATTCACCTGTCCTGCGGGGCAGGCAAAAGGCAGCATGGGGGGCTGTGGGGCCACCCACGCCATTCGCCTGTCCTGCGGGGCAGGCGAATGGCATGGGGGGCCACGCTGCCTTTTGTCTGCCCTGCAGGACAGGGGGTGCACAGCAAGCTGGCCACCCCCTGTCCCATGGGGCAGGCAAAAGGCAGCGTGGGGAGCAGCGAGGCCGCCCATGCCATTCGCCTGCCCCGCAGGACAGGGGGCGGCCAGCAGCCCCCTCTCCTGTGGGGCAGGCGAATTACATGGGCGGCCACGCTGCCCTTTGCCTGCCCTGCAGGGCAGAGTGTGTGTGGCAAGCTGGCCGCCCCCTGTCCTGCGGGGCAGGCAAAAGCAGCGTGGGGGGCTGCAAGGCTGCCTGCACCATTTGCCTGCAGGGAGGCGAATGGTGCAAGTGGCTTCCCAGCTCCGCACGCTGCCTTCGCCATTCCACCCTGCGTGATGACGTCACCTAGGAGGTCGGCCTAGGGTTGCCCCGAGTGCGGGCAACCCTAGATCTGGCACTGTCCAGTCTAAGCCCATTCTCACTGCTGGAGTCCTGGCTCTGATAAGTCAGGTTGCCACGTGACCAGGAGAAACATATCCTGTGCCTTTAATGTGTGGAAATGGGCAGTTGAGGCTTTGCCTGGTATAGATTTGCAGCAGATCAAATTATTATTCGAGGGACAGCTAGAGGGACCATTTAAAACACTGGCAATGGTATGGAGAAGATAGGATTGATATACAAATCCTTTGTCAAGGGTACCATAGTTGCAGCAAAATATACTACCTGTATGCAACCCAAATATCTTCTGAAATTAATCCTGACCTATTTGGCCAGCTTTCTGGGTCGCTGGTCACCAGAATTTTGTTCTCCTACTAATCCCTACCCTACCAACACTGGCCAGCAGGACTCTGCATGTGAGAGTTTTCCAGGTGGAACAAAACTAGCAACTCTCTTACATCAGGGGCCTGGGCCGTCTTCACACTGCTTACCTTCCCTCGCAACGACCTGGAACATCACGCAAAAAACGCAAACAAATCATGTTTTCTCGCGTGAAATTTGCACGATGTCATGTAAATTTCGCGCGAGAAAGTGCGTTCTTCCGCATTTTTTGCGCGATGTTCCAGGTCGTTGCGAGGGAAGGTAAGCAGTGTGAAAACAGCTCAGGTGTCTAATTTTCAGACCTCTTGATTAAGCTCCATGGCACATGACATCTGCACACTCGTAAGGCAAGACGCAGAGATCCATTACCTGATACAGGCAGAGTACAGTCTATCGCCCACTAAATCTGCACATTAATGACACATGGACCAGGCACCCACCAGCAGTGGGAGTGCTGAGCCTGCGTCGAGATCATGAAGCTATGCATATGATGGAGTAGACTTGGCATAAGGCTACTCGTCATCATTACTACTAATTCATTTAAGTGCTATTAATTTGTGGCCTCTTTCCTGGAATCTAGAATCAGGGTAATGTTAACACGTGCACACTTCCAATTTTCATTTTTTTCCTCTGCAGAAGCAGAGATGCTGTTGTTTATTTGGGGGGAAATGTGGTAATTGAGAACTGTATGTGTACATATGTATTTTCAGTAGTAGATGTTTACCAAGCTTGGTGTGGGCCTTGCAAAGCAGTCGTTAACCTGTTCAGAAAATTAAAAAATGAATATGGTGAAGATGACCTTCTACATTTTGCTGTGGTAAGAATGTAAAACTTTCCAATGAGAAATACCATTTTTGTTGTTAACTTTTTATTAGTGAAAGCAGGATTTGAGTCCAGTGGCACCTTAGAGATGAACTAAATTTCTGATATAAGCTTTTGAGACTCAACACTTGGACACTCGAAAATCTTGTTGATCTTTGTGGTGCTACTGGATTCAAATCCTGCTGTTCTACTGCAGACCAACACAGCGACCTACCTGAAACTATTTTTATTAGTGATGTTATTGAACTCTGTCATTAAACTTGTCATCCTTGCCTCCAGCCCAAGGCAAGCATTATGACCCAGAGGTTTTCTTCAACTCAGGTCGTATTCCAAACTGAAGAATTGTTCTCACCCACCCACTCAGACACCCTTTTGCCGAGACACTGTTGTTGTCCTTTTAGCTACTTAGGAGGCAGTGGGATCTCCTCCCATCAGTTAGGATTACCAGCCTCAATTTTACCTGATCTCCAGACTACAGAAATCAGTTCCTCTGGGGGAGATTGCAGCAGGGTAGTGGTGGAGGGGCTATATGGCATCACTTCCTGCTGAGCTCCCTCCCTCCCTAAGCACTGCTCCCAAATATCCAAGACAGGGCTTTTTTCTGGGAAAAGAGGTGGTGGAACTCAGTGGTGGAACTCAGGACTGCACAATGATGTCACTTTGGGTCAGCTGGAACAAGGGGGGAAGTTTTTTAAATTTTAAATCACCCTCGGCAACAGAGGGGAGTTTAGATTGCCCTCTGTGCCAGTGGTGCGGAGGGCAATCTAAACGCCCCTCTGTCTGGAGATCAGGGGGTGGGGCCACCAGCCATGTGAGCATTTTCAAGAGGTGCCGGAACTCCGTTCCACCATGTTCCAGCTGAAAAAAAGCCCTGATCCAGAGATTCCTCAAGCTGGGGACTGGAACCCTGCTATCAGTGCTGTTAGAACAGCTCGGTCAAGAAAATATTTGAAAACTCCAGCCCTCTTTTGATGATGTCATCAAGAGTGTGATGGTTCTCAAAAGCCAAAACTGAGCTTGAAAACATGTCTTGTTTTCTAGTTCTGAATCAAGTGGCAATGGTGCAGAGACTTGCCCATTCTTCATTTATACTGAGATTTCAGGAAAACACAGACACATTTCAGTGGTGCAGTTTAATTGGTATTGATCTCAACAAACAGAAACTCTATGATGGTGTGGGAGCAGCAAGTTGAAATGTAGGGCGATGAAGATGCCTAAACCCTGGCCATTGTCGAGCTAAGAAGACGAGCACGGTTACAGATCATTTATAAAAGGAATATAAAAAATCCAGATCCCCAAATCTGTAACTTTTAGAAAGGGATATTGTGCCTTCTGTTTTCATATTCATGTTTTGGAACACTGTTGTCTTCGGTAAATTTCAGACCAAGGACTTTGCAATTCCAGTAAAATATATATAAAATAAGGCTTTGGATTATTTTTTAAAAATAGGAAGATCTTCCAGATGTTCAATGGGAATATGTTCAAATGTTGAAAATTTTGCATTTTGCATGTTAATAGATTTGCACATGAATCCATGGGGGCATTCAATTCTTGGAAAAGATCTGGGCCTTTTCAAAAATGGGGGGCTGGTACTTAGTCTTCATAATCCCCCCTCCTACTTCTCTCTGAAAGAGGGAAACAAGATTACTAGTAACAATTTAAAAACTCATGAACAATAGACATGTTAAAACAAAAGAAGTATATGATTCATCCAAACTCAAGCACTCCGAAGTCAGATGATTTCAGTGGGGAAGTGCTTAATTTTCTCCTTTTAAAATTAATGAGACTTGAGAGTGCTTAACTTTGGTTAGATCGTGGCTGAATTGTTTAATTAAACCCAAAAAACAATTAACTTTTTTCAGTAGTAGCTTCAGTGGTTTCATTGATAGTGTAATAGTAAGAACATTGAAGACGGAAATGAGGGAAGAAATACCCACATTGAAAATCAAAATGCCTCCTAGAATCTGTTAGTGGCAAGAAATAATGCAAAATGTTACTGTATGCTGAATTTGTTTGGGGGAAATGTCTTTATGTCTTTATTTTCAGGCAGAGGCCGATAGCATTTTGACTCTAGCTCCATTTAGGGAGAAATGTGAACCTGCATTTATCTTCTGCGTGGTAAGCACACAATTAGTTTCTTCTTCTTGCTCCTCGGCTAATTGCTTCTGGATAACTGTTGCAGACAGAAAATAGGTCAATATCACTGAAGTATCTTCTACTACTAGGTAAAAGGTGAGCCATATTGGTGATGACTCACCTTTTATCCTGGTGCAGGCGCAGTCCTCCCAAACCACTGCGGCTTCAGAAGGGCCCACACCTGGTTGGCTCCGCCTTCCCTAGCCTCGATCAGCAGGCATGGGGCAGGGGGCATGCCCAGCTCGCCTTGCAATTCCCCCCCAGCCTCGATCAGCCTAGGGGGCAGTGAGCACATCCAGCTTGCCTGCGCTTCCCCCCCCCCCTCCCAGCCTGGTGCAGGGTGCAGGAACGCTGCTGGGTTGGTGCGATGTGCCCTGGAGTGCTCCTGCGCTATGCACCAGGCTGATTTCCACCTATTTGAGGCCAAAATTGGCCTGCTGCCGAGCTCAGGAGCGCCGCTGGAGCAGTGCATGTCCTCACAAGACCCTACTAGAGTAGGCTTTGTTGCTAGTCTTTCTTTATAAAAGGTAAGCCATATTGGCGACGACTCGCTTTTTATCCTGTGCGCTTGAGCAGGAGCACCAGGATAAAAACTGAGTCATCACCAATACGGCCTCCTGAGGGCACTGCCACGGCAGGAGGGCCAGGTGAGCTGGCCTGTCCCTCTGGAGGGTGCCACCACAGTGGGACGCCCAGGTGAGCTGGCCCATCCCTCCTGAGGGTGCCATTGTGGCTGGAAGCCTAGGCGAGCCAGCCTGTCCCTGCGCTTCATTTTCTTGGACCGGCTTTTATTGGGCACCAAAACTTCTTGGGCTAGCCTGATCTGTGAAATAGCATGCAGCTGTTGTCATCTTCCTGAGGACCAGCCCAAGGGTTTTCCAGCTTCCACATACCTGAGATGGTCCCAATTCTCTTCTACTCTCGCTACCTGAGCCCCACATATTTCCCCCACCTTGAAGCCATGGGATTAACCCACTTGAGGCCCAATTCATGTTTATTTTTAAATTGTATTTTATTTATATCCTGCCTTTGTCCCCAGTGGAGACTCAAAGCAGCTTGTGTTATTTTCCTCTCCTCCATTTTATCCTCGCAACCACCTTGTGAGGTAGGTTAGGCTGAGACTGTGTGACTGGTCCAAGGTCAACACAGCAAGCTTAGATGGCAGTGAAGGTGTTTGAACCTGAGTGTCCCAGATTGTGGTCCCACACACTAACTACTACAGAACACTGCCTCTCAGTAAAATACTAGCAGGGCAAAACAAAACCACTAGTTTGAGGGTGCACAGCATTTTCTAAAAACTGAGCTCTTTCTCATGCAAGGCACATGGCTCCCATGCACCTCTGTGTGAGCGTATCTTCTGGAAGTGCACCCAGTAAGTCAAATCAGACTTGACTAGTGCTGAACTATATACAGTGGTTTATTTACAATAATATATACATACAGTCCATGTAGCACTTGCAGCATACAAAATCCTCCTGCCTGACAAAGTGCTTCGCATACAATCCAGTTCACAAGAGTGATGATTAGCACATAGACTGTTCAGCATATATACTTCTCAGCACCAATCAGATTGAAGTGCTGACTCATTGTGGCAGTAGTCAGAATGATGCAACTTAGTCATGTGACACTGTCACATGACACTCCATCTGTCAGTCCAGATCAAAATGATCTAACAGACTACTTTGTACTTTGGCTGTCATCTTGCTTGCCATACATTATAGTATGCTGTCACTCTGTTGGGAGAATCACAGGTACCCCAAGCTCCTGGTATGTGTGGTTGGAAAACCCCAAACACGTTGACCATAAAGGGCTCAAAATCCCACAGAGAAAGGGTTTTGTGCCAGCAGTGTTGCATCTAAATCCGACCTAAGATATTATGAATCCTATGACAGATTTCTATCACCCTTCCTCATTTATTTGCAACCTATGTCCAACTCTTTCTCTTGTGTCTACCAAATACAAGTCAAGCAATCTAAGCTGGAAAATATACATACATAGAAGGCAACTGAACACATGAAACGCAAGTGTCAGCTATTCCTGAACGTGTGTGTTTTTTTAATAAAAAACTATTATCATATTTCACAGGATGGCAAAATGATAGATGTAGTAAGAGGAGCAAATGGACCTCTCCTGAATAAAAAAGTAGTGGCACTAATAGAACAAGAGAGAAAAATCATAGCAGGGGAAATGCCACGGCCTGAGGTAATGCTGCTATATCTTACCTCCAGCATTTTTATTAAATTATGTTTTGCTATTTTATGTCCTATCTTCTCCTCGATTACTGATTAGATCCCCACTGCCCCACTTTGTGCTTGTTACTGGTTTTATTCAAGTGAAATGGCTGCCATACTTACTTTATTATTATCCAACATTCATATTGATTTTATTCCCCCCATCTGGACATTCCTGTGTCCTAAGCCGCTTTGGGCTTAAGGGCCTTTGAAGAGCATCTGGTCTCCTTAAGAAGGGGCTGTGAGCACAATTCAAAAGGACTTCCCATCCCTTGCAATAGTGCCTGGAGGAGAAAAATCTTGTGGCTTGAAACTGTAATGCACCAATGCACTGCTCAAGGTGGTTTGCAAAGTAAAAAAAACCACAGCAAAATCATAAAAATAACAGCATAAAATAGTCAAATAGTCAAGATGGGACGCAAAACCAACATAAAGCAACAACCAACGGGCTAAAAATTATATATATTAAATAATCCTTAGGCTTCAAGCAGACCATAGAAACAGCTAAAAAACCATGGAACTTCTTCCATTAAAAGCCTGAGTAAAAAGAAATCCCCCCCCCCAACACCTAAAGGACAGCCTAGGCAAACCAGGCAAACCTCAAGGGAAAGGGCAAGCCTAAGAAAAAGTGCCACCACTAAAAAAGCCCTGCCACTGGTGGGCCTGGTCTCCATGCAAGGGCACGGAGACCAGGGTTTGGGAAGGGGTCTTAACTGGTGGATTGGATAGTATCAGAGGGGCCTGTATTTAGTTATGTACTAATTTGGCATAACAGTAGCATGTTGAGCTGACAATTAATTCACAGAATTAGTTAAATACACTAAAGGCTCAGTGAACTAAGAGTTTCTCTACACGAGGCGTCTCGGCACATGTTCGTCAAGTGTAGGGAGAGGCAATGTTAGCTGAGAAGCATAGGTTAAAAAGACAGAGCCAGCATAGATCGCGCCTCAGAGGGTTTGTTAATTTCATCTTCGCCTCCCCAAAAGCTCTCTCAATTTCACCTCTCTAGTCTAAAATTGTGGCATGGCAGCCAGAGGGCAGCCAAGAATGCAAGTGGGCTGGAGGTGCCTTCCAGAGCCAGGCTTGGACCTGGAGAGGTTATAATGGGCTGAAGTTCCCCTTCTGGTATTTCACAGGCCCTTCACACAGTTCCAGTGTATAGCAAAGCTTTTGCCCTTCTGTTGGCTCTGTCTTTTAAAACTACCCTTCCTGGCTACCATTGCATCTCCCCACATGTGTCCTTCACGTGACAAATGTCTTGTGTAAAGAGACAATAGGTGGAGCTCAAATGTAGAGATAAATGCCCACATTTTCTATTTTCAGGTTCCCGAACTTGTATTTGTGGAAGAGAAAGACTCAGATGAAGAAGCAGAGGAAGAAGAAGATTTAGGCAAGTGCTGCTGCCAGCATTTTATACTACATTGTGTCGTCAGTTACAGATTGGACATGTGGACATAAGAATTTGGATGCAAAGCTGCCAGCTGCAATATGCACACAACAGAGGTTCCATTAGGAAGAAAATGATTCCTCCACTCATCCCCCTCTCTTTGCATCTTCTGCTACCCTTGGCCTGCTCTTGATTATAAATAGATCTAGGCAGGGCTTTTTTCTGGGAAAAGAGGTGGTGGAACTCAGTGGGTTGCCCTCGGAGAAAATGATCAAGATGTTCCGGAACTCTGTTCCACCGCATTCCAGCTGAAAAAAAGCCCTGGATCTAGGGTTGCTTATTGCTTATTGTATGTTGATTTTAGAATTATTGTTTTCTTGTTATTATTGATTTTAACTGTTGTTCACCACCCAGAGCCCCGAGGATGGGTGGTTTATAAATGATAATGATAATGATAATGATAATGATAATGATAATGATAATGATAATGATAATGATAATGATATGGTCACTGAGAGGGGGCACTGAGGGGCACAAAATTCCAGGTACCACAAGCTGGACAAGCCATGTGAATTGTCTGCAGATGATGTCTTGTTTGGAGCTCTGAGCTCCTTAGAGGAAAGGTAGGGCACAAATAGACAAACAAATAGACTTCTTCATTAAAATGTACTGGGGACGTAATAAACATTGCTGATTTTCTTTCAGAGGAAGAAAAATACAATGTTGTCATCATAAAACCCGATGCAGTCGCTGAAGGAAAAGTTGAAGAAATTGTACAAACGGTAAATGAGCTGCTTTTAAAAAATGAAAGTCTCAGTTGCATAAAAGTCAAGAGTGTCACACTAGGATTGGGAGACCTGGGTTCTAATCCCCATGCAGTCATGAAGTTCACTTGGGAACCCTGGGCTAGTCACCCTCTCTTGGGACAACCTACCGCACAAGGTTGTTGTGAGGGTGAAATGAAGCAGAGAGCTTTAGGCCACCCCGTGTACTCCATAAAGTAAGTTTAGGATAAAACTGTAACAGACAGTTCATCATGGTTAGAAAATGAATAGGAAATGGGTCATCTGCACTCATCCCTTGAAACAAGAAAAGAAATATCAAAAAATGACCCTTCTAAGCAGGGCTCATTTTGAGGGGGAACACACAGGAATGCAGTTCCAGCAGTTCCCCAAAGAGGTCACATGTCAGGTGGCCCCGCCCACCTGACTCTCAGCCATTTTGGGCCTGTTTCATCCTGGATTGGGGCCAAAATGGCCCGGATTGGGCCTATGATGGGTGCTGGATCATGCTCCCACTCAGCAGCGGCCCGATCCTGACCATTTTGGGCCCAATTTCGGCCCTGAATGGCCAGGATTGGGTCCAAAACAGCCAGAATAGGTGATGTCAGGGGGGGTGGCATATGCAAATCAGTTATGCTAATGACACACTTCAGGTGATGGCAAGGGGTGTGGCATATGCTGATGAGTTATGCTAATGAGTTATGCTAATGAGTTCCTCCAGCTCTTTTTCTATGAAATGACCCCTGCTTCTAAGTAAGACTGCTGGCCTTGATGCCTTGAAAAGTTAGCTGCCATCGTAAGCCTTTTTTGCACAGGCAATTTTTGCCGCATTTGGTTCCTTTTCAGGGTTTCTTCCAAATTCCAGACAATTAACTCCCACTTCAGATTTCAATGTGGCATTTAAGGGGTTCTCTTCCGAGTTTTCTGCCTGTGCTTCTTCTTCATGGGGAGAAAACTTGGAAGAGAACCCTTGAAATGCCACACTGAAATCTGAAGGGGGAGTTAATCATCCAGAATTTGGAACAAAATTCTAAGAGGAATGGGATCAAATGTGGCAAAAATCGCCCATGTGAAAACGTCCCTAGTGGCTCTCTTTCACTGTGAGGAGTCAGACTCATTCGTTCAACCCAATGTTTCTTTTAAGACCTTAAGGCTTACGAAATATGTGAATTTACTTATGTTGAATTGACTAGGTAATTGATTCTGTCAAATATGCAATTAAAGTTATTTTATTAGTTGGCAACTGAAAAAAAACTAATAGCCTGAATTTTTCTCCTAAAATGTCCTTGAATCTGATGGTTGATGTCTAAATGAAGATTACAGCAGCAGGTTTTATCGTTGTCGCACAGGATGAGAGGATTTTACAAGAAGAGGAAGTTAGGGAGTTTTACAGAAGCAGAGCAGAAGAGGTAAAAAGAAAAGAGAGGTGTGAGGGGACCATAGCAAAAAGATTTTTAATACAGACTACTATTGAGTAATTAAAAATGTAATGTATTGCTTGTTACCCCAGCTGCAAGAAAATAATCTAGTTAGTAAACTCACAGGAAAAATCACCTATTTGCTTGGCAAAATCCAGACCTGTGGTCCATCTTTGGCTTAAGGCACACAAGCAGCAATGCACCAAAAAGCCTTTAGGAGAACACATTCATAGCTATGGAATTGGATGCCATCAGAACACAAGTAACACACAACTCTATATCTCGCTGTCTAAATCACCATAGAAGAAGTGAGCTGTGATTCACGAAAGCTCATACCCTACCACAAATTTTGTTAGTCTTATAGGTGCTACTGGACTCTTGCTACTTTCTACTGCTACAGAGAGACTAACATGGCTACTCCTCTTGATCTAAATCACCATAGCATGCAGTAGAAACCTTGGATTGCTGCCTGACATTGGAAAAGCTGAGACCTTGAAAGACATTGTACTCCCCACTTTTGACGGAGTTCATCTGACCCTTGCATTCTCAGTTAAGAGCCTAGGGGTTATACTGGATCCAGTGTGCTGCTAGAAAAGAAAAAGATAACTACACAAACTGCTTTCTACAAACTCAGTTTCGCACATGGGCACACTCAACAGCTGCCCATACATATACGTGGACATTATCTGTGGTGACCCCTACCTTATGGAATGGCCTACCTGAAGAGGTCAGGAAGGCTCCCTCACCTGGCTTTCCTCAAACTATTTAAAACTGAATTTATTCAAGAGGGCCTTTTTACTCAGATAGGAGAGCTATAATATATGGAAGCTGATGCACCAGTAGTGGAATAGGGACCATAGATCTTACTACTGTGTCCTACTATAACAACAACAACAACAACAACATTTGATTTATATACCATCCTTCAGGACAGCTTAATGCCCACTCAGAGCAGTTTACAAAGTGCGTTATTATTATTATACTCACAACAATCACCCTGTGAGGTGGGTGGGGCTGAGAGAGCTGTGTGCCGTCTGTTGCTCTGGGCATGATCCTACTGGGTAGTTCTATGTTGTTTAATGTATCAGTCTTAGACCACACGGTGATGGCAATTCTTGGCAATTAATGGCAAAACAATTCTTACAGCCTGACTTTGAAGACTTCATTGCATTTATGGTGGCTGGACCAAGTCACATTCTGATAGTTGCAGAAGGTAAAGAAGCAGGTCATATGCCTTTTATGAAAGAAATTGATGAGGAGGAGGAGGAAGAAGAAGAGGAGGAGGAGGAGCAGCAGGAAGATGGAGAAGCTCTGCCTAAAATAGAGAAACCTGGAACTGGAAAGCCAACCAGGTAAATTCTACTTTTGAGTATGTGTGTTGTAAGCACATGACTGGCAATTAATAATATTGCTTGGATGGAAATGATTTCATGCTTAGACATGTGCGGGGTCAGTAGAACAAGGTACTGCCCAGTCTTTCAAGCCTTAATTTAACAATGTATTGCAGGGATGAGTCATAACAAGGTATTGTCTAACTCTGCTGAGCCTTGCTGTTTGTTCTCACTGTACCATGCTGTGTCCACCTGTCAATAATGCTGGTGCTATCCATTGTATGATCTAGGAGGAGAAAAGTAAAAATGTAAGTTAAGAAGGAACATGGGCGGGGCAGAGCACCACACGAAAGATGGCGGGTGCTCCTTGCTGAAGCTCTGGACCTCACCCATGCCCAAAAGGATTGTAAACTACCAAACTGCACATATAAATGATGGGAAAGACCGGGGCGGGTCAAGCAAAGCCCCCCCCCCCTCGCCCACTCGCAATCTATGACAGTGAGAGCTTATTTTGCATCAGAAGATCAAAAAACTAGCAAAGATCTCTCTCCTGGTAAGGACTCTAAAATGGCTGGTTGGCTATCCTGTTCAGATGGGCTGACAAAGCAGGAATTTGCAGACTCTCTCCAATAAGTGGAGAAGTGACTTATAAATACAATCTCTGCAAAGCTAGCTGATAAAATAAATAGCTATTTGGAGCCCATAATCAAACAATTGAAAGACATGAAAGACTCTATAGCTACAGTTTCAAAAACAGCAGAGACAACCCTAGAATTAGGGTTTATGTTGCAGGAAGAAATCAAACTAATCCAGACAGTGGAAGACAAGTTAACTGCTAAGATGATTGAATTAGAAACACAACTTAAAGCAAAAATTTAAAATTTAGAGGTCTACCAGAGAAAGAGGAGGGAAATATTAATATCTCTATATTTACTTCTTCATGGCTGGCAGAAATTTTTCAGTTAGAAGAGGGTGTCGCCCCTGTCATTGAGCAAGCCTACAGACTGGACCCCCACCCCCCGCAAGCCAAAAAGAATGCAAACCCCAAGGGACATACTGGTGTGCTTTGGGAACTACAGATCTAAAGAAAAAAACTTTACAAGAAGCCCATAAACAAGGCTATTTAGTGTACCAGATAAAGAAATACAAGTATATCAAGACCTCCCATCAGTAACTTTGCAAATGCTTTGCAACCTAAAGCCGATAACATCCTATTGAAAGCCAGTATCAAATACCGATGGGTTTGATCGTCTGCAAAACTGTCTGTGCCTCACAAGGGACCCTGTACTATGCTCAAGACTTGGCAGAAGGGCAAACTTTATTAACTACACTAAACCTGAAAACTTCACCTGACTCATCCATGAAACCTGCAATAAAGGACTCAAAAATAACTAAGATGATGGACGAAGGGAGGAAATCCAAACTTAGACTTCAGCATAACTGTTGACTGCAAATTCCTCACAAGCCATTTTTGACTCTGTGCATTTGGCAATGCTAACAATTGGAGTAATCATTCCATTTAAAGTACATGTGCATGTATTAGCACCACTAAGGCAAACATACGTTAGTATACATTGAATGCAATATACAAGGGTCAAAGGCACTAAGTAACGTATGTTTGCCTTAGTGGTGCTAATACATGCACATGCACTTTAAATTGAATGTGAAATATTAAATGCCTTCTATGTTTACAATAGCACTTGAGCAGCAGCACTTTATGTATACTTAGATATGGGGTCGTGCTTGTGATAAAGCATTTGTATGAATGATTACTCCAATCATGAGTAGAGAGCCATATTAACCCTTCAGTGTAATCGTTTCCACAGTGTATGTAATAAGTTTCTGTGTATTGTATTGTCGAAGGCTTTCACAGCCTGAGAACGATGGTTGTTGTGGGTTTTCCGGGCTGTATTGCCATGGTCTTGGCATTGTAGTTCCTGACGTTTCGCCAGCAGCTGTGGCTGGTATCTTCAGAGGTGTAGCACCAAAAGACAGAGATCTCTCAGTGTCACAGTGTATTGTTGTGTGTATTGTTGCTCATTAAATTATTGCTCTAATAAGTTTCACTTTTGATAAAAAGGCTTTATTAGTAAGTTTACTCAGGGTTTTTTTGCTTCTGTGAGTCATTTACCAAAGACACTCAACTGACCGTGAGATTTACTAGCAAATGTCAACATTTTCTGACTTGCTTATGATCATGTATATGTTATAACAACCTTTGCCCCATTTGTATTATATGTTCCTGTTTCAACGAAATTCAGTGTATGGGTGCTATTTTTTTTCAAAGTTGTTTTGAATGAATTAAGTACTGAGGTAATATATGACAATTGTTTTTTCTCTTAATTAGTTTGCATGGTGTCTTGGAAAACCAGGAGATGTTAAATTTATGTGAAATTAATGATAGCATAGAGGAAGCAAGCAGGCAGCTTGCCTTCTTCTTTCCTAGTTTTTCCAGGAAAAAGAAAGGCCCTGCTGTCGAAAGAACATTGGCCTTGATTAGACCGGCACTCTTAAGGGAAAGAAGAGGTGAGTGGAGCTTATTACATTTTCTACCTGCATTTGCAGCACAATACTCGTATAATTTTTGCAATATTGATATTTTATATTGGATATTAAACTATATTGGATATTAAACTATATATTGCATATTAAGCTATATGACAAAAATAAGCTTAAACAGCAACAAATTTAGTTTACTTATCACTTCTGAGATAGTTTAAGAGTAAATCAAAATCAGGATTTAAAGCCATATGCTTTGGAAAACTGTGGCAGGGTTTCTATCTTATCTCTGCTATGAACTAGACAGGTAGTTGAAGGAAGTACCTGTCAATAGCTGAGAATACCATGATCCTCAATGTGGACCACTGCTGAAGGTAGAGGGTGAACTGGTACCCTTACCAGCAGGTGTTGGGGTTGCCTTAGTCATTTGTGCAGACCGGTAGCTGCTGAGTGTGAATGTGAGTTGTGTGTGTTGGAGTAAAAGTGGCGTAGCATGCCTGGACACTGGGGGGCGCCGTATTTCTCTTTGCACTTAATGAATAGAATGCCTCCCCTTGTCAAAGCTGGGAGTTTCTCTTTGACTCCTCCTTCTCTTCTCCCCCTGTGTTCTCTTTCTTCTGCTGACCTTGCAACAGGCCAAGTGCTTCCTCAGGTCTCTGCTATGAAGCCATGCTATTATATTTCCACACACATGCAGCCAGATTAGCTGGCCACTTGTGATAGGGATAACTACTCTTTAGGTCAGGCTTCTGTCTCTTTGCTACTACAAAATGGATGTGAACCCGGATCTACCGCCATAAAAGTAACTGTTATCTTTTCATAATACACTTGTTTGTGTTTACTGCACATGCTTCCATGCTTTTTTGACTGTGAAACTTTGCTATACTAACTAACACATGTACCCAATATTTTAAACATGGATCAATGGGGTCCAGTAGCCACCCAATAGTTGCTGCCACAAACCCATGTCCAACTCAGGCTTAGGCTGACCTTCCCTTACCCTGAGGTAAAACTTCTCCTCTTTAAGCCTGTGAAGCTGTATACTGGGCTGGGAAGCCTCTGGTAGCGTGGTTGATGATAAGTTTCAACTTTCCTTCTTGTCCCACCCATAAGAAATATTAAAAATGGTTACCCACCCAAGTCTTAGTAGGGAACAGATCAGGGGTTTGTGTTTCCCTTTAGCAGAAACTGGCACACAAGGCTTGGGGACAATGGAGAGGTTCAAAAGGTAACAGAAGGTTTATTTACAGTAGGTTAAAGTCAAAAGGCAGGTAGGCAGGTGTTTGAACTGAAGTAACAGAAAGGTTTTTGTACAGGAACTTCACTGGTGTGAGGCACAAAACACTTGGTATAACACTAGGTTGCTGGCTTCTTTCAGAGGTTGACACTACTTCACAGTTGTTACACTTTATATACTCAAACACAAATACAGCACGATATATTGTCGAAGGCTTTCACGGCCGGAGAACGATGGTTGTTGTGGATTTTCCAGGCTGTATAGCCGTGGTCTTGGCATTGTAGTTCTTGACGTTTCACCAGCAGCTGTGACTGGCATCTTCAGAGGTGTAACACCAAAAAGACAGAGATCTCTCAGTGTCACAGAAAATCCACAACAACCAACAAACACAGCACGACTTCCCCTCCTCTCCAGACCTTAGGGTGCTTCACTGAGGCAAACCCTTCCTAGATATTGGGCAGGCATTACAGTTATGAGCTTTAACCCTGTTCCTGGCACTGAAGGGAAGACTCCTCTCTACCCACTTCCTTGGCCCTCTATAATTCCCAGATCTCTTGAGTCTAAGCAGGAGTTAGTGCTGGTTTTCCTCACTTTAGTCCTAGGACTAACAGTGCTTCACAAACATTGTTTCCTCTCACAGAGGATCCTCTGGCTGACCCTCTCTGGTCTAAAGCCAGGCTCCAGCTCCCTTTCACTCTCTTGTTTCCTCTCCAGCTCCAACCGACAGCTTCCCCAACATTCCATCCCCAACTGCCATTTCAGGCTAGCCACATTGGGGGGGTGGGCAGGGAGGAAACATGTCACTCATAGCTCACTGACTGGAAATCTCAGCATCTGAAGCCGAGTCCGTCACAGTTGTATATCTACAGAGTGCTGTAGATGTGACCCTGGAATCTCCACCCGCTGGTAAGGTTTCTGTCTTCCCCTCCCCTTCCAATTGTGTTCAGTAGTAGGGGTGGGATATTCCCTGTGCCCCACCCCACCAGCTGCTGCTGGCTACTATATCTTAGCCAGCCCATATTATTAGTGACTTACCTAAAAGAATTCTTGTATAAAAAGCATTTTGAAAATTATGGGTAAATTACATAGCCAGTCACTAGTGTTTTCAATGAAAGCATGAGATAAACAGACCAATTTATTTAGTAATGTCTGCCATGTATGTACGTGGTCATCTTGTTTATGCAACTGATTTTTTTTTTAATCCTATGCAATCTAGCTGCAGTCATTTAGTCCCGTTGAATTTGCAATTAATTTGTGATGGTGGCAATTGGGTCATTTAAGATTTTCCATGAGCAAAATCTGCCATTTTGTTTTCATACTCAATCCACACTGAAGAGTATTTCAGTGGAATGTATCATTTTGAGTAAACAAGGCAAGTGACCAATTCAGCATGGTAGGGAATTGTCATGCGTTGAAGATAATAGAGGATAACGTATGGTGGATCAGGCAAACACACCGTAGTAACCATCCATGCTTGGATGTTGTAACACGTTCTATGTGCGGCTACCCTTGAAGACGGCTTAGAAACATAATTTGGTCAGGGTCTTTACATGGACCCAATGGAGCAACCATAGTAAGTCAGTGTTACACTAACTGTGCTGGCTCCCAATTTGTTTCCAGGATCAGGGTATTTGCAGGACTACTTTCAGCTGCATCAACCAGTCCAGTACATGAGATAGGTCCAGGTGCCCAAATCCATATGAGGACAACTGCATCTCCCCTTTCTTTCAAGCTTTTGATATTCAGACGTATATCGGTTTGAAACATGGAGGGACATAGAAGGGACATTGGAGGAACTAGAGTGGGGGAGCATTAGGTGGGTGGAGCTAAGGCAGATGTAGTGGGAGTAGGTTGGCACAATGGATGGAACATATGCAGTATCCTCACTTTTTGGACATGTTAGCTGCTCCTCTTTATTTTATTTACGTTATTTATTGTCTGCCTGTCTCACCAAGACCCAAGGCAGATTACATAGTATAAGTCAATGCTGATTCTGTGAACCTAGGCTCTGACAGCAATGCTGATTTTGTGAACCTAGGCAGAGCATGAGAGGAAGAGCAGGAAGGGTTACATGAGTGCTTAGTTCTTGTGGCCCCTTCTTACATGGCCAGGTTAATGCTGATCGCTACTTTGGGGTCAGGAAGCAATTTCCCCCAGGCCAATTTGGCTAGGGATCCTGACAGCATTTTGCCATCTTCTGGGCCTGGAACAGGGGTCACTGGAGGTGTGGGGGGGAGGTAATTGTGAATTTCCTGCATTGTGCAGGGAGTTGGACTAGATGACCCTAGAGATCCCTTCCAACCCTATGATTTTATGATTCAATGATTCAATACAGTCAAGAGCAACCACTGTAACTTTCTGTATATAGAATCTATTCTGAAGAGGATTGAGGATGATGGTTTTACAATAGCAATGCAAAAAGAAATCATTCTGTCAGAAGAGCAAGCTCGACTGTTTTACAAGGAACATGAAAATCAAGATTTTTTCCCAACACTCCTAGCAGAAATGACCAGGTACACTACATGAAAAGAAGCACATTTGAAATAGAAGATAGCTAATTTCTTTAAGCAGGTTGAGTAACTCTGAAACTAGGGTTACCAATAGAGGCAAGCATGGTCCATCACATTTCATGGACCACGGACCACGAACTTTTCATGGACCCACCCCAGTTCGCAGACCAGTTTGTTGGTCCATGGTCTGTCACTTCTGGGGGCCCTAGGACCCCCTCCTTCGTACTCAGAGATGCCAAACTTGCAGCGAGTCTTCAGCAGGCTCTCCTCCAGCGGCCCTCCAAGTTTGGTGAAGATTGGATTTCGGAAGTCCAAGCTAGAGACACCGAAAGCAGCTCCCCTCAGGAAAGTTCCATTACATATAGTAGGAGCCACAAATGCCAATTGACTTGCATTGGCTCCATTGAGATACATTGCAGCACCAAAAAGTTGCAATAAAAACATGGAATGGAGTTAGAGAACCTTCCTCTGAGAATGGCAAGTGCTCTGCAGAGGCGCTGTTCTCTGTTATTTCTGCACAAGCTTAGATGCACTGCTCTGCTCTGGGCCTAGGGTTGCCAGCCTCCAAGTGGTATAACAAACAAGGCAAACCCAGTAGTTAAACTGTAACAATAGAAAGGGGACACCCCAACTGGGTCAAAAAGTTTTTTTCTTTTTCAAAGTAACAAATGCTCACTCTTACATAAATAAAGACATGACTCCAGATACCTGAAGCAAGTTAAGTAATTAAAAGTCCATTCTTTTTCACTCTTTATACACTGTAGTAATTAAGGGTCCATTCATAGTAATGCTCTTATCTTCTTTTCTTTTTGCAGCTTGTCCTTTTACAGCTTGTATTTATCAGTTGTTGTTGCCAGAGGAATTGGCATTCCCACGCAGACGCCCAAATCGGGGCCGGCTATTTGTAAACGCTGATTTTCGTCCCACAGACTTCCTCAGGGGCATTTTAACCTGTCTCCTTTAGTCTTATACACGTATTTTCTCTCTCTCTCTTATTAGGTAACTGGAGAGCGACACCAATACTCTTTCTCTGGTGTGCTTTCTATTGGCGTCGCTCTCCAGTTACCTAATAAGAGAGATAGAAAATACGTGTATAAGACTAAAGGAGACAGATTAAAACACCCCTGAGGAAGTCTGGCAATAACTGACTGGCAATAACTTTCCGGGGGTCTCAGCTCAAGGTCATCCTCATCACCTATTACGTCACTGTTTGAACTGGGGATCTTCCACATGTTGTTAATGGATTAAGCATTTCTAAATTTACACTGCAACCCTAAGAAGAGTTACTCAAGTCTAAGCCCATTGAAATCAATGGACTTAGACTGGAGTAAGTCTTTTTAGGATTGCACTATTAAAATAGTTTGGTGGAGAGATTTCATTAACAATCACTTTTGAAATCTTTCATAGGTCAGTCTAAACCCTGGCCGTTTTCACATGTCTTCAGGGCTTTTTTTCTGGGAAAAGAGGTGGTGGAACTCAGTGGCGCTGCCGAGCGGCGCGGAGGGCAATCTAAACTCCCCTCTGTCTGGAGATCAGGGGGCGGGGCCACCAGCCATGTGACCATTTTCAAGAGGTTCCAGAACTCCATTCCACTGCGTTCCAGCTGAAAAAAAGCCCTGCATGTCTTTAAAATAGCATGATACTCACAGAAGGCTGCTGGCTTCCCTGCGTGATTTTTGATGCCATCAGTTTACAAAATGGAGGCAGGCAGAGATGATGGTGCTTTCATGGCATTTTGTAAATGGATGGCATTCTCTCTAATGGCTTATTACTTTATTGATCTCCCATGCCTTCAAAGCCTGCTTTCAACTACTTGAAAGAACGATAAGTCCCTGGGTAAACAGGTCTTTCCCCCGCAGGATGTACTGCATTGGTTCATAGTCTTATCACTGAGCAAAGGTAGTTCCGAGGTTGTAATTTTTAAAAAAAATTCTGCTGTATTTGCACTGAACAGTGGACCAACTCTTGCGCTTGCTTTGGTGCGAGAAAATGCAGTACAAGAATGGAGAAATGTACTGGGCCCAAAGACTCTTGAGGAAGCAAAGGAACAATGTCCAAACAGGTAATTTTTGAAATAATTGCACCTTATTCATAAATGCCATACAGATAGACAAAGATGCCTTTATTTGTACCATCCGTTTACAGACTTGATTTCTTGCTGTAAACTCATGTGAGCCTAGTGCCATCAACTGGATAGTACTGAATATTGCAGTATATTTCCAGAATTGGGTATCACAAGTTATACAAATTGTTTTGCCAGTATCTTTTAGCACATCTATAGCAAACTATTAATTACCTTTGAAGACTGTGAACAGTCACAAATTACTGCACAGGAATTATATTAGATTTCTTTAAAATTATGAAGCTCTGCTGTAAGGAAGTGGTTTCAAAGAGATGCATTGGTAAAGGGATAGGAACTGTAAACTATACTACTGTGCACTGTCTGTAAGTATGATCCTACTGGGTAGTTTTTGTGTTGCTTAATGTCAGAGTTAGAATTACTTATGCTCTGTTCCAGCATTGTTTTAGCTCTGTATCAGATTTTTTCTTGTTTTCAAATCTTATCACATTTGCATTTGTATATCCCATTGCATTGTTTATTGAATGTCCAGTGGTTGATTATATTGAATTACAACTGGGAAAAAGGTAGAAATGCCCTTTGGTTTTCTCCTTGATTTGGAAAATCCATGGATGTCTGTCTGCTGTGCCTGCTGGATGGGGCTTTTGGCCCTTTTTCTAGCAACAATAACGACCAAAGTGTTACAATATGGCAGGCAGGGCTGGCCATAATTGCTGGCACACACAATAAACTTGTTAGTGCAGTGTTGACACTGTGCTTATACCTCCGGTTTTTAGGAGAAAGGATCATGGCCAGATTCCTCATTTCTCCAAGTTTTTAACTCTGCAGGCTTCACTTTCTGAAGTCGCGTTGGACACCTGCCAGTAACGATGATCCTGGGCTCTCCTTGGACCCGATATGATGGGGCTAGCCTCTTAACTTCAGTTGAGCATCCATGAGTGAACCATGGAATTGTCTACTCCTTCCCCCTTGCCCTCCCCATAACCATGGGTAATGGCTATATTGGCACCATTCGGGTCTGGTAGCACCTTAAAGACTAACTACATTTCCTAGGTATGAACTTTCGAGAGTCTCTAACTACCATGGCTAACCACCTGAAACTATCACCATTGGCACCATTGTTATTAGTGAAGGTTAACCAGCTTTCCTACTTAACCATGGTTCCTAGCCATGGAAATGTAACCATGATTGGTCCAATAAATCTGCACTGGCCAGTTGACTGGGGAATTTTGAACATCCTAAAATAGCCCTAGCACTGACATTGTGAGCACACTCCATAGGCCTACTGTGACAATACTGCCCCACTCAATTGGCAGCTAGGATTAGGAAAGTTAGAAAAAACAAAGTTATTATGAGTACTTCTGTCTCTTGGAGTCTAAGACCAGTTACTTCCTTTCTAAGATCAATCTCCTAAATCCAGGACTACACACACGAGGTGTGTTTAAGGCAATTTTTTTTTTTACTTATTTTATTTATTTACTTATTTTATTTTCTCACTGAGATGCAAGGCGGATCACACAATGTGAGAGTAGTACAGTCAGTATCAAGAACAATTTCCTAAACAATGCCGTAGGGTAAATAAGCACAAGTTTACAAAGACATCACATTAGCAAGAATCCAATACAGAGTTGAAGAAATGCTGAAACAGAACATAAGCAATTCTAGGCTGACATAGGAGTACATATTTAAAGCAACAGATAGTACATAAGGCAACATAGTGGTGAATTCTATGGTCCCTAACTCATTAGCGGAGCAACTGAGATCCCTCCCTACAATAAAAAAAGCCTTTTTGAATCATTCGGTTTTGCATTGTTTGTGGAAAGCCATGAGAGTGGGGGCTCTCCTGACCTCCTCAGGCAGGCCGTTCCACAGGGTAGGGGCTGCCACAGAGAAAGCCCATGTACGGGCTGCTGTTGATTTTGCCCATGTACAGGCCGGCACCTGCAAGAGACCCTGTTCAGATGAATGAAGCTGCTGTGGAGGGACATAGGGAGGGAGGCGGTCCCATAGGTATGCTGGACCAAAGCTCTGAAGAGCTTTGTGATAACTAATACCTTGAACTGAGCAGAGTAACTGATAGGCAGCCAATGGAGTGACTAGGATGGGAGGACCCCAGCACTAAATGGACCCCAGTTCATGAGGACCCCAGCACTAAATGGACTGGGCAGAAGGATACAATAAAGTAAATTGATTTTGGAATTCCCCAAATCATGAACAAAGTAAGCACACGCACACACAACGTGAACCATTCTGGACAAAATTTGTTCCAAGGGAAAGCAGTTCCTCACTTCTGAATGTAAGTACCCCAGATATGTGTGCAGTTATGGTAACCTCTCCATTTCAAATCAGGCCACACATTGAAGAGGAGAATATAGTTGTGACTCAAAACCGTGAAGTGCTTGTGACATATATCTAATATGCTGATTCTATTACCCACAGTTTGCGTGCTGAGTTTGCTGTTGAAAATGCGCCTATCAATCAGCTCCACGGTAGTTCTTCTGCTTCTAAAGCTGCAGCGGAATTAGAATTCTTCTTCCCAGTGGAGCACACTTTGGCTGTCATTAAGCCCTCTGCTCTTATAGAACACAAAGGTGAATCACACGGAGAAAGGGGCGGAGAAACAGCTCAAGGGGTGATTAGGCCACACAGGGCGGCAAATGCCTTCCATCTTCAATCTACATATTTGGGCCTTGATAAAACGTCCATCTGTAAGGCTGCCAGGTCTCTATACCCTCCCAGTGGGAACAGGAGGAATGTGGTACTCACTGTGAGCCTCCTTCCTGTGCCAACGCAATGACATCACTTCCAGGAAGTGACATCATCATGCCGGTGCCTGGTGTGCTCCTGCGCTTTGCATGGGACCAAATCAGCCCAGTGGGGGCCAGGATTGGCCCCTGCAAAACACAGAAGCGTACCCACCTCTGGGCGCTATGACATCACTTGCATCTGTTGTGTGTTGTGTGCTGTTCACCCCAACTTTCCTCCCTGCTGGCCAGGTAAGCAATGGCAGGAGGGGGGGAGAGGCTGGGAGCAGGGGATCCCCCCCCCCACAGCAGGAGGATAGGATCCCTCCCTAGCTGGCATGCTTATAGAACAACTGTGGTTAGACAGTGTGGAAAGAAGGCAGAAGTTATAATGAATCAGGACTGCTGGGTGATGAATTGGTAGCTTGAAACCTGCTGAGACCTAGAGATGCCAGAGGACTTAGGGCTGCCAGGTCCCCTACTATGGCGGGAGACTTCCTGCCAGCCACACTTGTTGCCTGCTGCTGCTTCAAGTGGTGATAGGAGAAACATAATGGATAAAAACACCAGTGTCAGTCAAGAGACATGACACTGCACCCAGGAAAAACCGAGAAGTGATATACATCGTTCTAATACTTGTTGGGAACTCTATGGTTTTACCATAGAGTTTCCAGCAATTTCTAGAATGATATAACATCACTTCTGTTTTTTCTTGGAACCGACATCATGGCACATGCACTGTTGGTGCTCCAGCCCCCCAAGTTCCCAGTAGTTGCCTGGCAACTCGAAGAAGACTTGCAAGTAATACATTTATAAAGAGTACTGCTGCGGCTCATCCCGCTCTTCGTTTGGAGGCAACCAACAACATTCTAAGATGATTGACCTCTTTGCAATTTCAAACAAAATTCATTTGAGGTGTACATGCTACTTTTGTGCCTGTATAGTGGGGGATCCTTCGTTCATCACACTAGAAAGCCAGCTGGTAGCTTTTGCTGGGGCATGCTCAGAGCATAGTTGTCTGTGCAACCCCTTCCTGTCTCCGCCCTGATACCTTCCTGAACCACAGAAGCCTCTTTGACCTGTGTTCACTCCAACCCTGCCCAATGCTTGCAATTCTTACCATGTAGGGAACCTCCTTATCAGGACTCCACCTACACATTGCAAAGCCCTCATTTTGTTTTTTTAGGGAACAACATGAGGACTTGGTATCACATGTGAGACAGAAGTTCTGTGCCTCCCAGATATACACCAGCTCTTTTCTGTTTGCAGCTTTTATAATCGAGTATCCTTATTTCTTTTTCTCTTAGATGAGATTATAGGTCAGGTCAAAAATGCTGGATTTATAATATCTGAAATGCAAGAAACGCGCATAACTCCAGAAATGGCAACACAGTTTTACAAAGGTCATGAAGGGCAGCCGTTTTATGAGCAGCTTGTGGAATACATGTCCAAGTAAGTACCTGAATGTCAAAGCGAAGCTGTTACCGGAATGGGTCTCCTTGCGAGTAAGAGAATTTGCAGGGGAATTAGCAAGCAAAGAAGACAGCTATTCAAGAGGACAGTAACCACAGGGATCTATCACCAACTTCTACCAGGTCCCCTCCCCAAGGTAGCAGACGAGGCTGGTGCTTTGAAGGTCAAAGAATAATTTATTTAAAGAGGAAAAACTAACATACACATAAGAAGATAATTGAAAATGGTTGATACACACACACAGTCCTAGGAAGCTAGCCAGAAGTTGGAATAGAGTGTGTGGGGGGGAGTATATTTACCAATCGGAGGAGCATGGTCCATGGAGGAAGAGAGCTTCAAACGCCAGTGTTCTCAGCCAGGAAAGAGGGAGAGACTTAGGGAAGTGACCCTAAGGGAGCAGCGCTTGGACTCGGGAAGTGCACAGTTTGAATGGAGGGAAAACCCTGGTTCTTACAGGGTTAAACGTATCCTGAGGTGGGAGAGCCCTCCCAGCCATTAGAACAAAGACCATGAAGGTCAGTATCATGGAATTACAAAGGTTTGATTACTTTAGTTACCTGCTGCTGGGGTGTGTGAATGAAAATGTAAATCTTGCCCTGGGACTGCACAAAAGGGGCAGTCTATTAGTGCATACCACCGGAGCTGGGTTGATGAATTTAAGATAGGAATGTACCTTACTAGAAATACTTATGAATGCCATTTGATTAGCTCCTCAATCAAGGACAGGAGATCTCATCCCAGAAGGAGGGAAAGGAACGTGTTAAGTGGGATGACACTGCGAGTCCTTTGTTGCGCTGGGCTCCTCTGGGGCTGGAGGGACTGCAAATCCCATCTCAATCACTCAGCATTCCTGTGTAGCCTTCCATTCATGCCGTGTTCTCCCGGGTGGGACTCAGCAACTGTTGGAGGTCCTCTGGTGGCAAGGGGCCTGGTGATATTTTAATATCACAAGCAGCCATATTAAAAATGGCTATTAAAATGGTGGAGGCCAGGCCGACCGCTTACAAAGCATGCAGGAAATACAACAGGCCTGACTTCAAACTTTCTCAATCGTTTCTGGTGTTAGAACTGTACCTTACCTAAAGGAGAATTTCTCCACTGTGCCACCAGAGGGCTTTTTGCTGGCTTAAAAAAAATTAGTTGCTATATTGCTAGAGCACTATTACACTATAGTGATATAGCAGCTACTGTTTTTTGTCAAAGTTGGCAGAAGCCCTCCAGTGGCATGAGCAGGGGCAATCATAAGGTGATGACTAAGGACCGTGCAGAGGAGACGTCAGTGTGGAAGCTCCATTGCTGTTGTGAATTATTCTGCATGAACAGCAGGAATGAGTCCACAACAGGAATTGTCACCATGCAGATGCAGCCTTAAACAACTAGGAAAGGGCTAGATTGGATGTGCAGAAAGGCAAGAATGTAGGACGACTGGGAACTACTCTCCTATATATTATGAGTCCTTCTGGTTGCCTTGAAGCCCATTACGTTAGTCTGATATATTATGGTAAGCCATTATCAAAAGCAGCATGCTGAAATTGACATCCTGAAATCAATGGACTTGGAATAACTTTTCTTAGGATTGCTCCATTAGTTATGTTGGTATGAATAACTATTATAATTACCAGTTGGATGCATCTTCATATCACTTGCTTTTCCAGAGGCCCGTCAATGGTGATGATTCTAACCAAAGAAAATGCTGTGGAAGAGTGGCGAAAATTAATGGGGCCAACAGATCCAGAAAAAGCTAAAGAGACTGCTCCTCAATCACTACGTGCTCGATTTGCTAAAGATATTTTGCGCAATGCGGTTCATGGCTCATCGAATGCAGATCATGCTTTAGAAACCATTGAATTCCTCTATGGCGATATTGATCTAGAGAGCCTCAAACACAAATATGTATATCTGTAAGAGAATTTTCGAGATGATTCGTTATTGGCAACGTATGCTGGACAACAGAATAAAGTGAGATTTGATTCCGTATAGAATATTTTGTTATTAATCAGAAACGACATTCTACATGTTGCAAAAGGAAGATGCCATCTCTACTCATGAATGGCAGTGGGGGCTTTTCCCTTGGCTGCCAAGAAATCATCTGTAATATTTTGTATCATCATCGGACGTCACTCAGTCTCACCCACTTCATCCAAGTCAGCATGTTTGACATCGGTGGTTTGACTTGGTAGCTTTGCAATCATGTATAATTTATAAACAAGTTCTTAATGCTGTATGCACGCCGTTGCGGGGCTCACGCGACGTGTTACAAAACATCCTTAAACTTTGCAAAATAGATATATACCTGACTCTATCAGTTGCTATATATGGGATCATTTTCCATTCTGACAGGCTACCAGCAGAATTATGAATATTAAATCTCCAGTGCTGTGGCCGTATATATTTACTATTTAAGCATAATATCATGTTTTGTTATTCTGTTATTTGCATTTGCATAATCGTACAGATCCTTACATCTTTCCAGGCTTCTTAATTCAGGTATAATTCATCTGGTTTGGAGGAGGTTGATGTACTCATGTATCTTCTTTGGTGTGATCAAACCATATTGATATACTGACCTCTTCAGGTAGTATTTTGTGCATCTCTCTTATTTGAACTATATGTCGTGATTCAAGTTTGTGCCATGTATACCTTTTGCCGGCACATTGCGGAAGACAGCGTCTTTGCGTGCGAAATCACGCCAGGAAGATGCTGTTATTGCGCGAAATCGCGCGAGAAGACGCTGTCTTCAGCGATGTGCCAGCAAAAGGTAAGACGTGTGGAAACGGCCATGATTTATTCTATTCCTCTTGGAAAGTTCTGTGCACAGTTACCCATGCTGCACTTACTTGCATTGAGCTCCTTCCGGTATAGGGGAAAGAGATTGGTATGGGAAGACAGGGGAGGGAGGAATGAGTTATCTGATTGCGGTATAAAAAAATATTCCTTTGGACTACTTGCTCTTCTTTTTTCATCATGTCAGCACAGAAAAATTATATATTAAAGATTCTTAAAAACATACTTGTAATAACATTGAACAGGGAGAGGCTTTTTACAACCTCTGTAGAAACATTCAAGGAAAACCTGTCCAATGAGTTGACAGCCTACTTAACACACAGGAAAGCTACATTCAGCTAACATTACCAACATATAAACCTGCTGTATTCCATCAGACGACTGATCCAGCTAGACCAGCGTTGCTGATTCTTATTCATTGTGCTCGAATCACCCACCCACTCAGTTCACACCTCACTTGTTGGTCACACCCAGGAAACTGACTGTTGGACCAATGGTTTAGATGAATCCAATTCAGTTTGAATGTGCACGTTTGCATGATTACACTATTATTAAAGTAGCCTTTCTCAGGGCTACCTCCCCCTGCCCGCATCTGTCATTGGTGCTGCCTTTAATTTTTTTTTAAGGCAAAAAATACAATGAAAAAATGAGGTGTTTAAAGCTGAGATGTTTTATTTAGTATCTCTGCGAGTCTCTCTACATGATACATCTTACACAAGGATGCTCAAGTGTAGGGAGATGCAACATTAGCCAGGAATTGTAATTTAAAAAGACAGAGCCAAAGGCTGTGTCAATTTCACCTCTCTACACAAGGGTAGTTTTAAAAGACAGAGCTGGCGGAGATCGCTCCTCAGAGGGTCTGTTAATTCCATCTTCACCTCCAAGAAGGGGAGATGAAATTGACAGAGCCTTTGGGGAGGCAAAGATGAAATTAACAAACCCTCTGAGGAGCTCTCTCTACTGGCTCTGTCTTTTTAAACTACCCTCCTGTAGAGAGGTGAAATTGACAGAGCCTTTGGCTCTGTCTTCTTAAACTATGTTTCCCGGCTAACAGTGCATCTCCCTACACTTGAGCGCCCTGGTGTAAGATGTCTTGTGTAGAGAGACTGTGTGTGTTCCCTCTGACTGCTGAGTGATCAGTCCTTCTGATCACTTCTTGAACACATGCAAAATAGTGGCAATGCATTCTATCCAATTCCAGTCATTTAAGCAAAGCATTCAACCGCACAGATGCAAAGAGGACATGGACGGCAAGTTAATATGCACTTTATGAGAGTCAGTCAGTTTCATGACGCAAGTGATCCCTGATCCCAGGGGATACTTCTCTGTTAAATGAGATGATTCCTGAACTGGACAAAGACAGGCACAAGCTACAATGGTCAAGTCGCTGCCAGGATAGCCCCATCAATGGATATTCGCCATGAGAACTTCTACATCCAGTGGCAGTAAGTACCAGAGTTAGGAAGCAATATCGGGGAAGGCCTTTGCCTCAATGCCCTGTTTGTTGGACCTAAAGGGCACTGTGAGAAACAGGAAGCTGGGCCAGATTGAGTAAGGTTGCTCAGAGGAAGAATGGGGCCGTGGGAAACTTATTTTTACCTGTGTAATATTGGAAAGACCAAGGCACCTTTAAAAAAATTGATACACCTAGCAAGAAGGTCAAGGAAAATGCCTGTCTGATCAAATCTGCCTTTCTTTATTTCATGACCTGTATCACAACATTTTTTTAAATTCAGTACATCTTTACCCTGGCTTTCTCCAAAGAGCTCAGGGTGGCATACACCCTTCTCCCCTCTCGCATTTGAGCAGGCCCATGACCACAGTGGAGCAGGTGCCCCATTGAACATTTTACATGCCTTTCCATAGGAAGTGGAGAACCATTCATATGACTGCTGCTGAACCAGAGCAGAGAGCCAGCTATGGCTGGAGAACAGATTTATAGTGTAGATCTTCCTTTCATCCCCTTAAGTTTCTCCCTTCTCCTTTGTGAATTGACAGGACGTGTGGTTCTGAGGAGTGAGGAAGTCTAGCTTTAGGAAGTGAGGACAGATATTTCTGGGAGAAGCATCCATTCAAGGGAGACCTGCTTTCACACAGAATGTAAAGAGAGGTGTCCAGCCAAATGGAAGAGTAGCAGGGATGATCTTATTCCAAACAAGAAAGCCTGGACATTAACTTCAATGAGATCTGCTCTGTGCTTCTGGTGTACAATACCTATCCCAACCTCTGTCTGGATTATAAAGACTCCTACCATTTTCCACTCCATGTATCTGACGAAAGGAGCTTTGACTCTCAAAAGCTCATATTCTGGAAATGTAGCTGGTCTTTATGGTGCTACTGGAACCGAATCTTAAGAGCCAAACTACAAGTGATGCCTGACACAGGTTGGACACTTGTCAGCTTCCCTCAAGTTTTGATGGGAAATGTAGGCAGCTTGGTGGAATGTTGGACAAGTGACAGTTGAAAAGTCTATTGGACAGCAGTCGGAGAGCCAAGCTGCAAGACCAGGATGCGTACATTTCCCATCAAAACTTGAGGGAAGCTGACAAGTGTCCAACCTGTCATGTGTCACTTGTAGCTTGGTTCTTACTCTTCTACTACAGACCAACATGGCTCCCTACCTACTCTGGCACAGACAGGCAAATTCAACTTTGCAAATTTAATCTCCTACTGGCAATTTAAAATGGCACATATTCATGCCTTGCAGAAAGTACATTTATATATTTATTTACTTCATTTACACCTTGTCTCTCTCAGGGCCAAAACAGCTTATATCATTCTCCTTCATTTTATCCCTACAACAACCCTGTGAGGTAGGTTAGGCTGAGCATGTGTGATTGGCCCAAAGTCACCCAGCAAGCTTTCATGGTTGAGTGGCGATTAGAACCTGGGTTTCCCAGATCCTAGTCTGACATCCTAACCACTACACAACAGTGGCATTTCAGCTGAAGAAACAGATAAAGGAGAAGCAGTAATTAAGAACTGATCTTGAAATATACTTTTTGCTGAACAGAAAAACCTGGTTCAGTTGTTACCATGATATTTCACAAGAGACATTCAATCAAATAAAATAGCTGGATTGGGGAATTAGCATTTATTATTTCGTACAGTGGAATGTCAACGATATCACACATTATAATGAAAAAGCACAAAATCTACGCGGGAAAGCATTTTAGCTTCCCATTCCATTCGAAGCAGCAAAGGATATTTTATTTTCACAAAAATAAAATACAACTAGCAGCCTTATAAATCATTGTTGTAAAAGTTTCAGTTAACCCATTGTGAAAGAGAAATATCAGATCTACATCATTTGTTATAATAGCAGTGTATTGTTAAAATGGCAAATTGTACATTTCTCTGTATTATTACTTAAGAGGTACATGACAGCTGTAAGAAACAGAAATTGCTGCATTCTAGAAGTGTATTTAGTGCATGAGCTGGCTTGCTTCTGCCCCACCAGGACTGAGAACTGGGGAAGCCGAATCGGAGTTTTGTAGCAGAGCTGGCTAGACAGCGCTGATTGGCTGGCAGCTGGTTAGGCGCAATACTAATGGCAGACAGCTGTAGCTCCTCCCTCTCAAGCAGTTTTATAGTGTTTATAAACAGATTTTACTTTTTTCAAAAGGATGATAAAATCAGGTATCAAAAGAACACTAATACGAAAATGTTCATGGGATATCCTTTTTTTAAAAAGCACAGTTCATGGGATATCTTTTTTAAAAAACACTGTTCATCTGTAAGACACAGGGAGGAAAGAAAGAAGGATGCAGCCACCTGCCAGTCAGTCCAGGCTATTCATAGCCACGTTGCCTAATAACTTGCAAAAGTGATGAAGACAGAAGAAAGACAGCCTCCCCACACCGGCATTGCAGCCTAGTGTTGAGGGTAGCAGTACAAAATTCTGGGGTCCTGTTCCAGGCTTTGAGGGGCCCTGGGCAGAGAGTGCTCAGCAGCACCCCTCCTCTCCAGACCAGCCGGACTCCTGCTCACAGTCCCCACCCGTGTATTCCACCCTGTGGGCCCCTCCTCTGCCCATGCTCACAGCCACCTGGCACTGGGTGGGGTGCGACTAGAAGTGCTGCCGCTGTTGCCATCAGGAGGCCTGCATGCACCATGCAAATGCTTTCCCCTGGTGCATAACCAGCAGCTGTAGCACTTGCAAATGAGCAGGCAGGGGAAAAGATGCATAGGCAGGAGGCAGAGAGGGCAGGCAGAGGTCAGTGACGGAGGCTCTGCCAGAAGGCCTGGGGCCAGACAGATGCCCCACCTGGGGTACTGAAGCAGCAACATATTGGAGGAAATCTGGGCCTCGGGGCCCATGGTGGTTCAGGGCAATAATAAGCAGAAAAGACAGAAGCAGCAGCTGCTTACACGTCTATCCCCATGGATCCTGTAGGCAAAGTGTTTTGAAGTCAGGAAGCAAAGGATTGAATTACATGGACATTGGCGTCCCAGTACTAAACAAGCTGGCTCCAATCCGGCAAGATCCACCTATCAGACAAGCATGATTAGTTGGAAATTTTTATATAAATCCACGCTCTAGGATTCCCCTTCAAATGAAAGCCCAGTGTATAGTTTTGAACTCTACATTCTTTAAAAACATGAGCTTGGATCCTATCCCGTGTCTCTGCTTACACTCCTCTTCATTCCTGGTGGAGGCTGTCCTCCACTGCGGAGGGCACATTCCTTCAGCGCAAGGCGCTGCTGTTCGCACAAGGCCAACATCTTTCAAGGAACCAAAACGATCCCAGCACAAGAGGCACAGGCTCATCAGCTGACCATAAAGGGCAAAGAGCAGCGCCAGCAGAAGGGAGGTATAGCCTCCACGCCATTGTTTGCAGATCAGAAAGTTCCCCCTTTGGTACAAACAAACACTCAGCTAATACATGTAGTTTCTTATATGCCTATCTCTGTATTACACCCCCAATGTAGAGCCAGTGGAACTTACGTAAACTGAGGATTTGCAATCCCAGGAAAGCGCACACACAACTGGATGCAACTGCTAATCGTAGAAGACCTAGAATCCTAGCACACGCCATCCCATAGCTGACAATGGGAAGCCCCAGCAGTGTTTGTAGTACAATCGATTACACCACTGGGCTTAAGAACAAGCAGCCAAATCCTGCTGCATCAAAAATGTCATCAATGGCAGTTTCTGATTATTAGGATTCTAATAATTATTAGGATGCACCAACTCCAGAAGAAATCGATGCAGACCTCTAACACAAAAATAACATCATGCTGGTCAATTTCAGAGGTGCTAAAATGGCTACGGAAACATGTCTGCCTCTTAGCTTTCAAAGACATTTCAAAACAGCACAGCGGACTTGCTATTTAACCACACTTCCAGTCACAAGGCTGAACTGATTTCGTTTTGTGTTTGAAAAGAACCTCCATTCATTAAAAAAAAGCTACAAAGAGCAAATATCAAAGTATACTTTCTAAGCTTTCTGTTTGGTTTTTAAGTACTCATTTTTAGCGAAAATTTGACATACAACAATTAACATTGACAACAAATAAGTGATTTGGGATATTTTGGAGCAAGATTTGAGTCCAGTAGCATTTTAGACCAACAAGATTTCTAAGGTATAAGCTTTCGTGAGTCCCTTCATCAGATATAGGTAGGAATGGAGCCCTTGTATCTGATGAAGGGAGCTTGACTCTTGAAAGCTTATACCTTGGAAATCTTGTTGGTCTTTAAGGTGCTACTGGACTCGAATCCTGCTCTTCTACTGCAGACCAACATGGCTACCAACCTGAAACTATCACATGGATGAATGACTGTGTCTTTAGATGCACCTTTGGGACTCCTGACAAAGACTACCACAGGTTTTACACACACATACAAAGCACCCTCTCTGTGCAGAAGGAGTGAAGAACTCCCACCACAGCACAACACTAGAAAACGAAGAACCACAGTGAGATATAAGTTTTGGATATATGCCTTCTCTGCATGGTGGGGCTTATAAAGAAGAGAAATGGTGGCTGTCACATCTGGAGCATAAGTGTAAAGCCAGCCTTGGTGTGTTCACAGATTTCTGCCCAACTCATGTTTGAATAGCAGAGGAACAAATCCAGACTGGCTACTCTGAATATATGCCTAATAAATTGGCTTTCATCGACCAACCAGATGTCAGTGCAAAGACCGTGGCTTAAAGGAAAAGAAATCCTGTAAAATGTAAACCTCAGCAAATAATGTCAACCTGCGACATGGCTGTGAATGCTTATGAGTTCAAGGAACATAGATCCGTCTCTTGGGCCAGGTGGGACCTTTGTCATGCAAGTGAATCTTTTCCTGGGGAAAATTTGGAATTCATATTTTTCTGGTATTAACTTCTTTCAGGTCACTTCTTGGCTTATTGGTCTTCTTAGGACCACCATGCAATGGGTTGGTGTTCTTTGAGCTTTGCTTCGGTACCACGCTGCGACCGAAGTTTCTAGCATTTTGGTTTTTGGTGTGGGCTGCTCGCAACTTGAGTTCTTGGAGTCGCTGCTCCCACCTCTAGGAGAAATCACGGGGAAAAAACATTAGTGAGACAGGAGGGAAAACATCTTTAATACAGATCAAGAATATCTCTGACATGGTTCATACATTCAGTGGAGGGAAGTGCAGACACACAGCTGCTGGTGGAGGGGTGGTGTGAGTCCTCCCTCCATGCACAGCCTCCAGTGTTGTGCCTTCCACACAATCACTCATTTGCCTGAAGTCCCAGAATGCATTTATTTATTATAATTTATTTAAAAGAGACATATCCTGCTTTTCTTTGTGTACGTTTTACCCTGGCAACAATCTAGTAAAATCTAGAAACAATAAAACCTAGGCAAAGGCCATGGAAGGAGAGAAAAATCAATGGAAAGTCTGATGATATAAAAGCTGCCGTTTCTTTTACCTGGTGCCTAAAGTTCAGTGAGCTTGATTCCAGGGAACTGCTGCAACAAGACAGCCATATAACCAAGGCACCACTTTAGCAAAAGTTTTGTCTAGTCTCATACTTCCCCTCTGCCTATTTCTGAAGGTGGTAGGCATTCACAACAGGGTCCCTGAAATGACTGAACTGAGGGACAGGCTCAGATGGGAAAAACATTATTCTTTCCCTTTGCAGAAGGAGAAATCCTACAAACCAGGCCTCTACAAGGTCACTCCAACACACATTGTCTCTGCCATCCCAGGTGAACATATTAAATAGGATTATGATCATGTTGCCACACATCGGGGGGCGGGATCCCCTGATCCCTGTTTCCAAGCAGTGGCAGGAGAAAAAAATGGCTATCAAACTGATGGCATAACATCACTTCCAGGAAAATCCAGAAGTGATGTTATGCCTCTCTAGGTATGTCTGGAAACTCTATGGTAAAACCAGTCATCTGGAAAAATCTATGGATTTCCTAAAGAGACATGACATCTGAGGTTTTCCTCAGAAGTGATATCACTCCATCTCCACTGGATACCCCCACATTTCCCCTAGTTTCCCCACTGGTTGCTAAGTCGAGCTTGGCAATTCTAGTTCTGATAATGCTCTTTGTAACTGTTAGAAACAGTGTCTAAACAAACCTGAATCTGAATCCCCAAATTCAAAGAGAACTGTTCCTTGAAAGTTTCTATTGCATAGTAACATGAATAGTAACATGAACCCCCCCGCCCCATGATCATGAGTTGCATTAAAACACAAATGATAATGTGGTACAATCACTAACAATATCCAAATGTAGCAATATCCTGGAGGATGTTTTTTTTACACGTTTTGGACTTGTCTTTGTTTCCCTACTCGATCTTCTTGAAGTATTGGAGAAAAGCCCGTTTCTTTATGGATGCAAGCCTCTGTTGTATAAATTAAGTCACGTTACAAATATAATATCCCATGATCTCCTTGATTTTGTGTCATGGATATACATCAGGATATAGCTGACAATACAGTGGGAATCATATTTAAAAAAATTTTTGTCATCTGGCCTGGTACCAGATGTGAGCCAAACAAGCTACCAAACGGTCACTGGGCTGAACTGGTTCAACACACATGATGCCAGTAATCCAGTTCAGCCGTAGCTACCCTTGAAACTGATCCAAACAAAAAATACAGAATGATTTACCTCCCTATTAGAAAACATCTCACAGGTATGCTGCACTATCGGGGATATCCCGCTCTTAGCAACCTCATTTCAAAGTTTCTTTCACGAACTTTACAAAAGCAGACTTGCTTACAAACTACCCATGTGTCGTCGTTTATATCCTGAAAGTATACAGGCATGATTAGCGCAGCTGAGGCTGTGCGCTGTCAAAAGCAAATAATGTTTTACAAACCGTTTACACGTCATGCACATCGCACGGGGGCTCTATGCAGTGTCCTTCAGCAGAGAGAGGTGCAGACTCTCACTGAGGGAACATCTTGCACGTATTTCCATGGGAGGAAGGAGAAACAAAATGTTGATGCCAACAAGGCCTCCTGTGCCCCTATTCCCATCTGGCAGGCACTTCCTCACCAGGCTGTCCCCTCCTAGCTGACAATACTGCAACTATATCACCAGAACTGAGTGGAAGCGCCCGTCCTGTGCAATCGTCGCCATTCGTCCTGGTTGCACACAATTGCCTCTGCCGATAAACCTGTGGTATCCCCATGGATATCTCAGCTACAAAGGACAATGCTCCAAACAAGCAGCTTCCATGCAGCTGTGGGTGGGTATGAAGGGGGAAGCCTTATAAATAAGGGGGCGAAGTGCCTGCGCTTCCTGATTCTCCCACCTCTCCATCGCATCGGAAGATGTTCCTAGCTTATGCCTGTTTTAAACAGTGTTTTAAACTCCCACTCCTCCTTTCTACTAAAATATACACATCATGTCAATATCTATTCAAAGGGGAACTTGGCAGGGCGTTCAGAATGAAATCGAGCCACTTCTAAAAGGCCACCTCTCCTAGCACCAAAATCGGCTTCTCTGGAAAAGCTCGACCAAAGATGCTTCAGAGGGAATTTCCAGCAACAGAAATAGCAGGAGGTGGGGGAGAAGAAAAATCCCCTGAAACGCTTTGGAAGAGACTGTGATGAGTAGACCAAGGAAGTGGCCTTTTCACTCCATCCTCTTGCGGTGCAAGGGGAAACCCGAGTCTTCTGTCCATATAGCGTTGGCTTGTAAACATACAGGCACTTCTGAATATGGCTTCTTGGACACATGTAGTTAATTGACTAGCCACAACACAAGCTGTATCCAATGATGACAGCGGTTACATGTTTTGCTGAAATGACCATAATGTTGTTTTTTTTCTGGCACTATAAATGTGGATGAAATGTTTTGCAGGAACTTTATAATTCCCCCCCCCCTCCTTGGCATTTTGTATCTATCCATTTCTGCCCACTTTCACCACTGACTGTGGCGCAGCACATCCTTAGAGCGGAGCTGATTTGAATGGGAAAGTGTAAGCAGTGCCTCTTGTTCTAGAAGCGGAGAAGGTAAAGTCAGTGCTCTTACCTTAAACCTTTTGCTTAACGGCTCCTTCCACTTTTCAACTGAGCATCCATCCAGAAGCATCAACCTGAAATTTCAATGAGGGAGTCAAGAAGGGCACACTGGAAGATACAATTCATTTTCAAGTTACAGAAATTCACTATAAGATCACTGTGGTATAGTAGTTACGATGTTGAACTATGAGCCTGTAGATCCAGGTTCAAATCTCTGCTCTGCCATGAAGTTGAGTTATTCACTCGCAGCCCAAACTGCTTCGCAGTGTTGTTGTGAGAATAAAACAGCAGAGGGGAGATGGATGTACAAAATGTGTTAAATAAATAAAACGTCTGATAATCCAGTACTAATTAAGTACTTTTAAGATCCACTGATTTCCATGGGAGAGTTAAACATATACTTCAGTCCATTTTGTTGAAATCAATGTTGGTTCATTTTGGCTGGATTATACCCATAATGTTAGATTGCATTTTCGTCTTCCAATATCCTCATTAGCAAAACCAATAAAGATAAATACATGGGACTACTGATATTTGTATAAATTAACATTTACAAATTCTGGGCCCCCTTTATTTTCATATTGATTCCCATAATAGCCAACAAAACATAAAGAAATATAACATACATAGTTTTGCCGTAGGGCTGCAAACATCTACATTCAACATTCTTTATAAATAATTTGGAGTAAATGGATCAATTCCTGAGACACTGGGAAATTAATCTGCATTCTGGACTAGGTCTGGATTGAAGTCAGGGATGCCAGCTCTGGAAAATTCTTTCCTGGAGCTTTGGGGGTGGTACCTGGAGACAGCAGAGTCTGGGAAGGGATGGGAGCTGAGTGGGGATGTGATGCAATAGTTGACCCTCCAAAGCCGCCATTTCCTCTGGGGGAACTGATCTCTGTAGACTGAAGATCAGTTGGAATTCTGGGAGAACTCTGACCCCCTCCCCCCCCCAGACCCCCTCCCCCACACACACACCTGGAGGTTGGCAACCCCAACTGAAGTGAGACTTATCATGAGACAAATGATATTATTTTGGTAATTCACTTCTGATAATTCACCTAAAAGGTGATCTCAAAATCCAGCAAAAGATCCAGGATTTATGAAATGTCAGCATCTCTGTTTTGTCACCGGCCAGTTCTTTCTCTCTGCTCTTATCTGCTGCTACACTGTCAAATAAGTTATCTCAGCTTGCTGGACATGAAGTGAATCCATGAGGGTACAATCTAGCATGAAGTTCTCCTCCACAAGCTCTACTTGAAATCAATGTGAGCTGTGCAACAGAGAATGTCCTTATCTGGTTTTGTTTCATTTTGACAAGGCTTCCACGCCTCCCGTTGGATGATGCCGTGACTCGATTGCCACGATCTTAGATAGCCGGTGAATTGACAGCATTTACTTTTGAAGAAAAAGAAGACATTTTTCACTTATATTGTTGTTATTTCCTTTCACCTTTTGGCAAATGTAATAGACATCCATTCTACTGCATCACCTGGGGATTTCCCCCCCTGCGTGGACAGCAGAAAGTCCTTGCAGTAATGGGGAGTGCCCAGATGTTGTACCCAATCTGTGCATGTCTCAGGGCCAAGCTACAAGTGACGAATGACACTTGAACGGCAAGTGAACAGACTCACATGTATTCCTCCCTGTTCACTTGCCCTCCACTTGCACTCCACTTGATCACTACGTGATCAAGTGGAGTGCAAGTGAATGGCAAGTGAACAGGGAGGAATACATGTGAAAGCCAAACTACAAGTGACGCCTGACACAGGTTGGACACTTGTCAGCTTACCTCAAGTTTTGATGGGAAATGTTGGCAGCGTGGCAGAATGTTGGACAAGTGACAGTTGAAAAGTCCATTGAACAGCAGTTGGAGAGCCAAGCTGCAAGACCAGGATGCCTACATTTCCCATCAAAACTTGAGGGAAGCTGACAAGTGTCCTACCTGTGTCAGGTGTCACTTGTAGTTCGTCACTTGTAGCTTGGCCCTCATTTGGCTCTACCCTCTTTTATTCGAAAGAAAAGATAAACCTCATTTTCTCCGGTTTAAAGAGGAGCCGGGGGGGGGGGGGGCGCTTCCATCTGGAAGTCTCCCCATAGCCATTAAGGGGAAGAAGGCAGAGCAAAGCCATGTTTTCAAAGTGGCACATGGCAGCTCACCACCACCACCCCTTAGCCCTTGAAGAGGATTCCCCTCACTTTCCCTGTTGAACTACGTCACAACATGGCTTGATAGGGAAAGGGAGGGAACAGGTTGGTTTGGGGCTCTGGGGCTTCTGGTATGATTGTTCTTGTGCCCATGTTTTTGTGTGGGCATAACATGGAAAGGGTAGGGGCACGTTTTCATATGTGGACACTGCCAGCTTCTTAGTATGCCTTTTACTGCTATGGCCCAAGTTCACCTCAACGCTTCTCTCATCCAGGGCCGGGTCCAACGCGGCATACAAATGCCTTCCACTCCCTCAATATAATCATAAAAGGGGAAAGTGCGAGAGAAACAAGAATGTGGTATTTTCTTCAGCACTGTTCCAAGGAAGTGACCGTTACTTCTGACATTTGGAAAAGCCACTGTAACTCAAGTCCTGTTTACATACCGCCAAGTTCAATGGGAA
The DNA here is from genome assembly GCF_028583425.1 of Eublepharis macularius. Classification (NCBI taxonomy): domain Eukaryota; kingdom Metazoa; phylum Chordata; class Lepidosauria; order Squamata; family Eublepharidae; genus Eublepharis; species Eublepharis macularius. The sequence continues at coordinate 25,371,496 of NC_072800.1, read as the reverse complement.
ACAAAAATCTGTTGTTTTTGCTGACTTCTCCAAATCCTTTGACAAAGTGAATATGATGAAAACCTCAGTGACCTTTAAAAACACCAGCAGCAAACTTGTTCCATACTTGAATTAGGGAACTCTTTCTAAACTTTTCCCATTCCTGAACTGTATTGATTTGGAAAGCCTTCACATCGACATCCTCAAATACAGCGAGATTAATTAATACCATGTTTCTAACGCAGCCCCCTATTTTCAAGCCCATCGTCACCAGAATAAAAACTGGAAATTCATCCCATAAAAACATATGAAGTTGATTTACATTGAATCTGATCATTGATCCCTCTAAGTAAGAATTACGAAGCGTCTCTCCATACAAGATATCTTACACTGGGATGCTCAAGTGACTCACTTTCTGTGTGGTCTTATATTCAAGTGCACTCTGTCTACCTAGCAGTGCAGGTGTATCCACAATGGGAGAACACATGTAAGATCTGTCACTGGATCCTACTCACAGAAGATGTCTTGTGTAGAGAGACTCGTAATTTGCCAGGGACTCAGGTCTTTCCTGAAAAGTGATATCCTAACTGAAGATGTGACGGATTGGACCTGGAATCTTCTGTCTGCAAAGCATGGGTTCTGCCACTAAGCTATTTTACTGCCCACTTAACCCCTTGCTTAAAAACAAAATTGTGCTTAGCTCCTGTCTCATTCTTCCCCAGAATTTCTCCCTCTCCTTTGCAAAGCCATAGTCAGACAGTCCTAAGGGCGCAAGAGCTCAGATTTTATTATTGAATCAAAAAGCTTGCAACTCTCACTGGTGGAATAAACTGAGAGATGGTGATTGATCCAAAATCAGTCCAGTGAACTTCATGGACAGGCAAGGATTTCAACCTAGATCTTTCCAATCAAAAGTCTGGCACACAAGCCATATGCCACGCTGCCTCTCAGAGGCAAGCATGGAGCTGCCTACCTGGAGGCATATGCATTTATTTAAAACATTTATATACTTGTCTTTCTCTCAAGCAACTCAGGACCCAAGGCAGATAACAATATAAAATACAGTAAAATTATGTGCAACCAAGAGTTAAAACCAATTAAACGGTAACACAATAAATATAAAATACATTAAAATTACATTGACATACCAACACCCAACAAGCAAGATAATCCTTCTTTGTCCAGGCTCAGATTGCACAAAACGCTCTGAGAATTGTTTTATAGACTGGTCAGAGAGCCTGAAGAGCAGATGCCTCCTGACCTCTCCCAGGAGGCTGTTCCACAACTACGGGGAAACCACGGGAAAATCCCACGCATGGACTATTGTAGAACATGTTATAGACAAAGGGAATACTGACCATGGACCTTGATGGGAAGAACGAAACTGTTGCAAGGGGACATGCAGGGAGAGGCAGCCTGTGTATGTGGGCCCAGGTCATGAATGGCTATAAAGGTAAGCATCAACACTTCGAATTGGACCTGGAAACAAATGGGCAACCAGGACATGGGCCTCAGAATAAGACTGATATGGTCCCACCAGCCAGCCCCTGATAACGAATGGGCTGCTGCATTTGGTACCAGCTGAAGTTTCCAGAGAGTATTCTAGGGCAGCCCCAGCTTCGACTCTCAAAAATAAATAAATAAATAAATACATATTTATTATTTATTTACTTACTTAGGATTTCTATTCCGTCCTCCCCACGAAGGGCTCAGGGCGGATTACAACAGTTTAAAAACATATTAGAATCAATTTATGCAATTAAAACGAGGGCTTTTTTCCAGCAGGTACACGGTGGAACAGAGTTCCGGAACCTCTTGAAAACGGTCACATGGCTGGTGGCCCCACCCTCTGATCTCCAGACAGAAGGGAGTCTAGATTGCCCTCCATGCTGCTGAGTGGCGCGGAGGGCAATCTAAACTCCCCTCAGTCTGGAGATCAGAGGGCGGGGCCACCAGCCATGTGACTGTTTTCTCTGAGGGCAACCCACTGAGTTCCACCACCTCTTTTCCCAGAAAAGAAGCCCTGATTAAAACCATAAATAGATTTAAAAGAAAATTTGAAAGAGAAATTCACTCATAAAATATACACTAATTACAATCAGATGGCGGCAATCGATAGGAGGCAAGCACGGCTCAACAAGATAAGGTGGCGGACAGCCCTAGTAGGGAGGGATTCAGGTTTTATATTCTTCTCTGTTTAAATAAATAATAATAACAACAACATTTGATTTATATACCACCCTTCAGGATGACTTAACATCTACTCAGAGCGGTTTACAAAGAATGCCATTATCCTCCCCACAAAAACAAACACCCTGTGATTTGGGTGGGGCTGAGAGAGCTCTGAGAGAGCTGTGATTGACCCAAGGTCACCCAGTTGGCTTCAAGCAGAGGAGTGAGGAACCAAACCTGGTTCTCCAGATTAAAGTCCCACGCTCTTAACCACTACACCAACTGGCTCTCATACCAGGGAAATCTAGTTGGTCTTTAAGGTGCTACTGTACTAAATTGCTCTTCCACTGCAGACCAACATGGCTACCCACCAGAACCCAGGCATTTCAGTAGATGATGCAGGCATAGGAATTTGTTTATTGTGTGTGCCAAAAATCGAGAAGAAACAACTCAAATGCAATTTCTTGCAACGGTATTACTGCTTACCTTGAGCGCCACTCATAGCACATGATGAGGACATCCTGATTGGGTGCAAGAGGCGGGCACCGGCAGGAAGAATTAGCATACAGATGGACTTGCGAATGGGGAACTGGAGTTGAAGATTTGAATACATCTTTCACTTCGACAGTTGTGATTATTTCGTTACAGCTGCCTCTCTCCAGGCTCTTGGCTTTGGCACGAAGAACTGCAACATACAAAGCAACTGCATGTGTTGTGCGTTAACTCAGAAGGAAGTGCCAAGCAGCCACTCTGCATAGCACACTTTCTAGGACAGGAGTCTCCAACCATGTTGAGCTTCTAGGTAGGGGTGTGCACCAAGAAAATTTCTGTTTCAGTTTCATTTCCAGAGGGTCTGGAATAATTCCATTCCATTATTGTTTTGTTCCAGCTGTGAGAGTGCCAGCTTGGATCCATTTGTTTTTTCTATTTTCAAGAGTTTCAGCTTGTTGCATGTGCATTGGCAGCACATGTGCAAACGCACACTGTTCTTTTCAAGGGGGTGTGGTGGGGAAAGAGGCTCTGGGGCAGCTGCTTTTGCACACAATAGCACCAAAACTGCACAGAACACAGTACTCCCTCTAAACCATTGACCTGCTGAGTTTGAGAGCATGCAACAATGGGGTTCCATGTTTATGGACCCCAAAGAATGCATGGGGAAGGCTCTCTTTGTACTTAACCAAACACCACATTGTCCCCAAACCCGTTAATTCTCCTCAAGTACATGAAAACTCACACAACAATGGGCCACAAAGAAGGTGAGTATTGGTGGGCAGGGCTTTTTTCTGGGAAAAGAGGTGGTGGAACTCAGTACCACACAATGACATCACTTTGGGTCAGCTGGAACAAGGGGGGAGTTGGGTCAGCTGGAACAAGGAGGGTGAAAATGGTCACATGACCGGTGCCACCGCTCCCTGATCTTGACAGAGGGGAGTTTAGATTGCCCTCCGCGCTGCTCCAGCGGCGCAGAGGGCAATCTAAACTCCCCTCTGTCTGGAGATCAGGGGGCGGGGCCACCAGCCATGTGACCATTTTCAAGAGGTGCCAGAACTCCGTTCCACTGCGTTCCTGCTGAAAAAAAGCCCTGTTGGTGGGCGCACACAACGGTAGGAAAATTACTGGCAAAGCGGCACCAGCATGACGCGCAAGCAGGAGAGCATTCCATTGCCAACCAGCACAGCTCAGTGAAATTAAAAAAAAAAACATTTCTGCTTCAGTGACAAAGCCAGTAAATCATTATCTTTGAGTCCTGCTGTTGTGCCATGTTTCCCTGAGCCTTGTAATTTTGTTTCCACAATGATGGGCAAATCCTCTTCACCCAAATCCGCTTTGTAGCAGCCCAGGACTCCCTGTTTAAACCTGCCAGCCTGTCCTGGCACTGTGCATAAAAGCTCCCAGAAAAGGGAGGACTAGATGTTGGTTTTTCCTTCACAGAAAGGGATGGCCCTCTTTCCTCCCTATTTGTTACTAGAAAAAGTAGGAGACTGGACAGGTTACTGGCTGCCAGTTTCCCTTTCCAGCTAAAACCATTAACCCAGAGTTGAATAAAAAGGAGAAATCACATGAGGATAAGCAAAGAGGAAAAAAAATCTGACCAGATCAGTCCTTCCATGTAGAATACTGATCTGGAAAGACTTGGCTGCGCTTGCATGCATGACTGTGCAACGTACACACCTGCTACTTCCCTGTCATTTAATATTGGGTTAACAGTTTCAATCAGAAAAGTCCAAAAATCCAGAAAGCTTTCTGGGCAAGGTGGAATCCCTCCTGGTGTTCCTCGACCCACTATCTTGGAGCATTTCTTTAGTCCCAGTGGTAGCCCCGGCACCATGGCACCTAAGTGAAGGACAGCAGCAGCAGAAGGCCCCTAGAAGGGCATGAACCAGCTCCATGGACCCCTTCTCTCCTTTATTAAAGGCTCTCTTTTATTAATTCCCCCCCCCCACTAAATGGGCATCTCCTCTCCTTTATTAATTGCTTCCCTCCCACTAAAAGGGCATAAACCAGCTCCATGGACCCCTTCTCTCCTTTATTAAAGGCTCTCCTTTAATAATTGCTTCCCCTGCCCCAACTTTCATCATAGTCTGCATAACATGAGCCTTTCTGGCAACCGGGGGGCTTGCAGGCTAAAGGAGACCCCCTTCCCTCCTTAAACCCACACGTGCATGCCTGCATGGATATTGCTGGCCCTGACGTGCATTGTGCATAAAAACAGGATGATGATGTTGGCATCGAAGGCACCGTGCCATCTGCTACTTCCCTCCTCAGAGCAAAGCAAACCTTTTGTGATTTGAGCCCTACGAGCCAATGCCAATGCTGTTGCCCAAGAAACGCTGAAGAAAAAATGCACTCATGTACACTGCGCACATCCCCTTCCCACCAACGGAGTTAATGCTAAGGGCTCAGTCTCTCCGCTTTGGATCCCATTGGTTGCATGATGAGTGCAGACAGACTTGCCATTAAGGAAAACAAGGTGCTGCTGCACAGCCCACCACTGGCTGGCCTGCGTGCGCAGCCCCTGTGTGGTAAGAACAAAACACACAAACTTTGAAGGTGGGGGGAGTTGTTACATTTCCCAAATATGTTCTGCAGTTCTGGACGCAATGATCCGAACCAGCAATTTCTGTGTATATTTTCAGCTCACTTTCTCCATTAGGCACTACTTGTAGGCACTTTGGAATAGTGAAAACAGGTATTGAGCAGCTCCACAAAATGGCTGCCATGGATGCTGCGGCCAATCAGAAAATGGTGGAAGGCTCTTTGACAGAGAGAGTTTCTAAATGGATGCTCCCTGCCGATGCAAAACTGATGCCTCCTGGGATCTTCTGAAGTAACTCCTGCTCCAATAAGATGCAGGAAAACTATGATTAGCTCTTTTTGTGGGGAAAGAAGGGAGTGGATGCCAGGAAATACATTGGTAAGCAGCGTGGTAAGCACCAGGCACTGTGAGGGGAATCACTGCTCTAGTGAGTATATCCCCTTGACTATGGGACCTGTTTTGGTTCAACACACTTTAGGAAGAAAAAAAACCCCTTCCACCAAAATGAGTTGGGGCCGAGGGGTGTGTGTGCACGTTGCCCACAAATGTTGGCAGCCTCCAAACCTCAACCACTAAAGGTAATGCTTTCCCTGTAGTTTCCACAATCCTCTCCTGAGGGAAACTTCTGCAATCCACCCCCTTGGCCTTTCTATGGGTGTTTTAAAAATTTCTTCTTTCAAAACGTCTGAGGGATTTTGTGTGTGGTTTGATCTACCGTATTTCACAGTGGTCATATGATGGCTCAGTCCCTGAAGCTGCCATTAAACAGACAAGGATTTGCAAGTATCAGGTCTCTGTGTTCTAATGTCCTTCCCACGGCTTTTTTTCTGGGAAAAGAGGTGGCGGAACTCAGGACCGCACAATGACGTCACTTTGGGTCAGCTGGAACAAGGGTTTTTTTTAAGTTTAAATCGCCCTTGGTGAAAATGGTCACATGGCCGGTGGCCCCGCCCCCTGATCTCCAGACAGAGGGGAGTTTAGATTGCCCTCCGTGACAGTGGTGTGGAGGGCAAGCTAAACTCCCTTCTGTCTGGAGAGCAGGGGGCGGGGCCACCGGTCATGTGACCTTTTTCAAGAGGTGCCGTAACTCCGTTCCACCGCGTTCCCGCTGAAAAAAAGCCCTGGTCCTTCCTATTAAAAGCAATGCATGTGGATGTACACAGCAGCAGGGCCGTATTAACCCATGGCTGGGCCCCTAGGCTTTCAGGTATTCCGGGCCCCCTCCGGCACTTCAATCTTTCACCCCACTACAGCTGACAGCCTGACCCTGGTACGGTAGGTGCTAGACTGCAATACATAGCCCTATAACCATTTTGAGGGTCTCCTAAAGAGTTCTATTCACAATTTAAAAAATATTTTTATTGCATGAGTAGAACTTTTCAGGAAAGCACATTTTGGGGGTATAATTGTTCAATACTGTAATATTTTGATTTTAAATTATATTTTATTAAGTTTTCAAACTTTTCCAAATGTTACCAAACAACAACAACGAATAACTGTTAACAAAAAGAATAAAACATGTACACTTAGTACTTGAGTGCACATCCTATCTCTTATTCCAAAGTACAAAAAACTAAAACTGTTTAGCCCATAGACTGGACAATAGTGTGCCATGGAGGGAAATCACAGATTAGTCACAGAGATGCCAGTGAGAAATACAAGTCCTTTTTCGCATTGTCTTTTAGCTTGACATCCTTATTGGTTAAGTAATCGAGTACTGGGAACCATTGCTCTAATATGTGGGAGTTGTACTGATAATTTTCACATTGGGCCAGTTAATCAATACTGTAATATTTTGAAGTGAATAAAATAATTATTTATTAAAATATATAATTTATGGATAGTTGTTTTAATACAAGGGACCATTTGTTTCACTTCAATAAAGAAGCAGTTAATTATCTTATTAATATAAGTTACATAAGAGAATCAATTAAGTGTAATTTATGTGGGGCGGTGCCTCAGCAAAAAAAAAATTGATGGGCCCCTAGTCCCTGCGGTGCCCCTAGGCTTCGGCCTAGTCAGCCTTATGAATAATACTGCCACGTGCTCAGGGACATGTATTCTGACCTATATAAGGTTATGTGTCAGATTTATGCCTGCTATTTCATCCTGATCCAGTTAAAGTCACTTATGCTTGTGAATATCTGTAATGGATCAGCGTACGGGTAATTCCTTATTCTTATTTTTCATCTATCATCAGCTGCTTCAGTGGCTAAAGAGTTAAAAAACGACGTATTCATGGAAATAATAAAATTTTGATCCACTCCTCTTAACCGAATCTTTTATCAAATGGGTTACAATATATTCTTTCCCATCTCATCCCGTCCCGTTCCTGTCCCTTCGGGGTCCCACCTCAAAGATTCTAACCCTGCAGGCAAGTAATTTGGCTCCTTGTATTTGTCAAAAGGGTGTTTTAGATGGTGTACAAATAATAATAAAGTATTGCTGCTGCTGCTGCTACTACTAATAATAAAAACATGGTGCCATCAATAGCAACTCCTCTAAAATAACTTCTAATTTAATCATCTGAATTTATACAATTGTTATTTGGCATTTTACCATGGCGAGGAAAACCCGCTGTTGTGACTTCCACTGAAGACTGTTACCTCAAACTGAAACCCTCCTGGTTGGAAGTGAGCTAATCGGCTTCTATACAGACTATTCACATCTTTACTGAATCACATCTACATAACAGGGTGTATTTTATTTTATTTTATTCCACCTTCATAGATATCCTACCTTCCTCCCCAAAGGGGACTCAAAGCAACTTCCCTCATTTTCCTTTTTTCTGTTTTACCTTCACAACAACCCTGTATGACGGATTAGACCGAGAGTATGTGAATGGCTCAAGGTCACCCAGCAAGCTTCTGTGGCAGAGTGGGGATTTGAACCCAGGACTCTCAGATATTGGTTTGACACTCTAACCACTATACAGAGGAGGGAAGCAAGTTAAAATGCTGCACACCCAATTGGCAGTAAATTCTATTAAACTCAATGGCACGTTTCTGAGGAAATGTGCGTAAGATTGGGGTACACAGTTACAATCCTAAGCAACTTATTAGGATGCTAAACCCATTATAATCAATGGTAATTGCTACCTAGTAGACATAATTAGGACTGGGATGTAACTCCAAATAAAATACTGGAACCAGTCTGTGCGTGTTTTAGAAGAAAACACCATTGAGTGCAATGGGACTTACCCCAAATAAGTATGCACAGGAATAGAGCCCTAATATTTTATTTCAGTAACTTAAAAGCGTGTTGATTTCAGTGGGATTTCTGTCTACGTTACTCCAGATTGTATCTAAAGAGGCTTAAAATCAGAGATCTGAATGGTGTTGGCGGCATACAGTGGTCTTCGATTTCTTCAGAAAATGATGATTTTACTGCTGTCGCCACTTGAGATTGCAAACTAATTTTGTTGATTGAACATTAAAAACAACCTATATGGAATTAAAAAGCAACTGCTTGTATCTGATCTCCCTTAGAATTTCAATACCTAGGAGGGGAGTTTCAGGTGAACAGCCATATCAATCTGCAGTAGAATTGCAGGGTTTGAGTCCTCCTGTGGCATCTCAGAGACCAACAAGATTTTCAGGGTGTAAGCTTTCAAGAGTCAGAGCTCTCGAAAGCTTACAGCCTGAATATCCTGCTTTATGATTGTGTGAGAAAACACAAGGAAACAGGAGAAAAAACGACAAGGGACAATTCTTTGAAATTGTTTGCCTAAAAATATTGGTTGGCTAATGAGTGGGTCGGAGTTCATAAAGTGAAAGAAGATCCTATACACAACAGTTTTGGGGGGAGGAAAGATACAGTAATGAAAATCATCCCAGCAACACAAGAAGAGATGCTGGTCCAAACACTTGAACAAGATGCAAAGATATTTTTAAAAATAATTAACTTACCATAACTGTAGTTTTTGGTTAGGTATGTTGCCAGCGTTGGCTTGATCTTCTTACACTTGCAGCGACCTTTTTTAAAAAAGAGAGAGAATCACAAAAGATGGGGAATATTTTCATTGAGGAGGGTTCGTTTTGGGGGGAGCTGGCCAGGTGAAGGAGAGAGAGACTCACCTTGGCTGAAATGCTTGCAGTCGGCAGTGGGAGGTCTCTCTTGGGCCATCACATCGTCGGATAAGTCAATCCACTTCACCTCTTCTGGATAAGGGAAGACAAAAAAAACATGTGGGATATTGTCTGGAAGGATCTGGAGGGGAGAATGCATCCAACAGATTCAGCCTGACAGTAGAGTTGACAGTGCAAGACGGACATCTAGTACCACCTTTGCTGATGTGAACTTTCCCTCCATCTGGTGCTGGCAACCCGCCTGTGAAACTCAAAGGACTCCAAGCCCATGTGCAGTCGACACTCAGCTGCTAATTCCACTGAGCCCCTGGAGATTTCCTCCCAAGTGAATGAGCGCCTAGGATCGCAGCCTTGCCTCCAGCCGGGGGAACTGAGAGGAGACAGGCATCCATCTTATTTATATACCGCTTTTGCCGGGGCACTCAGGGCTTTCCCAGCACACAAAATGAATGTATGAAAATCGGAAAATAAACATCGATCAAAACCAACATCACTAACCTTCCAGCAAGAACAGAATAAAACTCTTTTTTACACACACACACACACGCACGCACACACACACACAGTGCAATCCTAAGCAGAGATACCCCAGTATAAGCCTATTGATTTCAATGGGCTTAGACGGGAGTAACTCTTCTTAGGATTTCATTGAGCTTTCACCAACGAAGTCCTTTTAAACGACAAACTTGCTCTGTTCCCTGACAGTCCTTAACGCTCCCGGGCGAACTTATCAACAGGTAAGCGCGGCAGGGCTGAGAAGGAGGAGAGCCCCGCTTTCTAGCCCGTTTTGGCTCCGCGGGACCGAATTCCGAGTAAAACTGCCTGAGATCGGGATGAAGAGCTCATTCCCGGGAAAGAAAGTCCCACCGAAACCAGCGAGAGGCGTTTCCAGGTAAAACAGCAGGAGGCGAGTCCAGGGGCACCTGAGTGTCCGACCGGCTTCTCCGGGCTCCCGTCTTCGGACTTCTTTGACTCCCCAGAGCTCATCCCCTGCAAACCGTGTCGGACTCTAAGGCGCCCCTGGACTCGACTCTGCTGCAGACACCTGCCTGCCGGACGTTTCCAAGGGGAGTTTGGGGGGAGTGAAAGAAGAACCTCCCCATCATCCTCTTACACAGCTTTGAAATTGACAGTACTGCCTCACACAGCTGTGACCCGCCTGGGGTCTCAGGGAGAAAGGCGGACTGTAAGTAAGCGCAATACATAAACCGATCTCCATCGCGCCTCCTGCTACCCCTATTCTGCTTCTTGCGCGCCTCGACCCGGCGCCCTCCCGCGCCCGCCCACCTTCGGGCAGGTCGGTGACGATGGCCTCGGGGGCGATGCAGACGCCGCGGTCGTAGACGGGCAGCTCGTCGCAGGCCAGGCCCTCGGGCCAGCTGTGGTTGTAGCGGCGCATGAGGGGCTCGCAGCCGTCGCGGGCGCGCTGGCAGAGCGAGCGGCAGGGCCGGATGGGGTCGTGCAGGAACTCCAGCGCGCAGATGGGCGCGTACATGGCGCAGAGGAAGAAGGCCAGCACCGGGCTGCAGGCCGCCGCCACCAGCTCCTGGTACTGCTCGATGGCCAGCACGGCGTTCTCCTGCGTGCTGTGGTGCAGGTGGTTGGGCATGCGCGTCACGTTCCAGGGCATGTGGCGGCACATGGGGATGCGCACCGGCTCGCAGGGGGAGCCCGGCAGGCCCGCCGCCGCCGCCGCCGCCGCCCGCAGCAAGCCCAGCCACACGAGGGCCAGCATCGCCCAGCGCGCCCGCCCGCCCAACTTCTGCGCAGCGCCTCGGCGGGCTCGCGGGGCTTCGCAGGCTGGCGGACTGCCATCGGCCGGACGGCGCCGCATTTATAGCCAGTGCGGCCGGTGACGTGGGGCCCGGACCGCTCGCCGCTGCCCTTCGGGGGGGGGGGGAGAGAAGGCGGGGATCGCTGCTCCCCGGGCGCGCGCGCCGCCCTGACACCGCCGGCCTCCCATTGCCTCCCATTTGTCACCGCGCGTCTCGGAGCGGCGCCGTTTTTCTCTCCTCCTTCCCAGGGGCGGTTTGATGCCTGCGATAAATTCTGGAAGGAGATTTACGGTGCAATCCTAAACGGAGTTACTCCAGCCGAAGCCCGGGGATGTCGAGGGACCGGAGTAACTCTGTTTAGGATTGCGCTGCTAGGAACGGTGCATGCCTGGACGGGGACTCTGTCTCGCTGCTTCCTTGGAAGGTTCAGCTACAGGTTCAAACGGCCGTGGAAGGGCAGGACGGCCCCGACCCACGACGGGCAACTTTCCCGAACAACCCGATTTAAAGTTCTTTGCCGCACAGCCCAAACTTCCCTGCAGTTATTCCCGTCACCTCTAGGGGGCTACGCCGTAGAAACAACGTCGAGAAATGTCCATTTGTATCCACAGATATCCCGAACGCGGATGGGATCCCATTAATACGCATTGCAAGTAAATCAAATGAGTCTCAAAGAAATCCTGCAATCATAAACAGTTATTAGGGATCCAGTTCCACTGCACGTAGTGGGGCTCATCCAAGCTAAGCATTGAACTGTGTCCTTAGATTCAATATTTTCTTTATACCCCCATACCAGTTTTCTCCCCAGGGAGACCCAAAGCAGGTTACAACATCTTTCTACCTTCCTTTGTTCTTTTCTCACAACAACCCTGTGAGGTAGGTTAGGCAGAGAGTGTGCAACTGGCCCAAAGTCACCCAGCAAGCTGCCATTGCAGAGTGGAAATTTAAACCTGGGTCGCTTAGATTCTAGTCCAGTGCTGTAGAACCCGGCTTAACTTCTCCGGTGGGGAATTCGTCCTTTGGGACACCAGGGAGAAGTGAGCCTGCTCTTCAGAGGTAACAGGCTCTACGGAGGAAAGGAAAACCCACCTTAGTTTATTCAGATCCACCCAAACAAACATAAACCGTAATCCAGACACTTGAGACTTCAGTAAGAACCCACATGGATTCTTCAGTGCAGATGCAGTTTATAAAGAGCCAGTTTTTCCTCCACTTTTTCTCTACTCCTCATAGTTGTATCCTTGCTACATAATATCATTAGCAGTTCCAGATATTGACCCATGGTCCAGAAACTGAAGCAGGCAGAGCAGGTGCTAGGGGGCTACCTTGTCCTTCTCCAAACATTCCAAGTTCTACTTCGTCTTGACATTTGGGGGCATTGTTTCTCATTTTGTAATCCTAGTTCTATTACATTGCTTATTAGATGTCTCATGCTATTTGATTGAATTGCTTTGCACTATGTAATCTGCCTTGAGCCTCAGTGAGAAACGCGAGCTGTAACTATAATAAACAGATACAGTTTCAGAACTAGGATTGTGCTGACTCTAATAGTAAAATCTGTTTCTGTCCTCTGGAAAGACACTAATTTCTAACGGTCCTTCCAGAATCAGTAGTTAAGAGTGCTGGACCAGGAGCAAGGAGGCCCCGGTTCAAAGTATCCCCGCTTTGCCATGGAAGCTCACTGTCTCTTAACCTAACCTAATTTATTGTGAGGATAAAATGGGAGAGGGGAGATTGACATTGTAAGCTTTGGGTCCCCCATTGAGGAGAAAAGTGGGTAGTAAATCTCTAAAAAAAAAATTCTTCAGACCAAGGAGGCTGCCAGAACAATGCTTAGAAAGGAAAGTGCTTAAACAACAACAACAGTGTGCTCATATATTGCCCTTCTGGACAGATTAGTGCCGCACCCAGAGTGGTGAACAAAGTCAGTGTTGTTGTTTCCCCCACAATACAGCTGGAGAGCTGGGGCTGAGCAGAGTGGCTGACCCAAGGCTCATGGCAGGAGTGGGAGTCGAACTAGCAGAGTGCTGATTCACAACCCAGCCATGTAACCACTATGCTACAGAACAACTATCATATCATCATTTGAAAGTATCTAGTTGAGTTGGTAAAGTGATCTCTTGTGGGGCTCTGCAGGCAGGGTTTCTAACTAAATAAAGGATAATCCCACCTCCATTGCCATGGGACGCCGTAATCTTCTTCCTAGGTTTTTCTGCCAGAATGGGCTCGTAAGATTTAAAATTAAAGTTTATTTGACCAAAAGGGGATTGGCTCATTTTTTCTCAGGCGGTATTTTTTGTGGCCCTTTGCAATATCAACAAGAGTCAGCTGTAATTCTTGGACCCTATTGACAATACTATTTTGATCTAATTCTGGCAGTGCTTTTAAAGAAGTTAACAACTTGAGAGAGTGTACTGTAGAACAGCCCTGCCCCTCCACTGCCATTCTACCCACAACTGCCATTTAAGTGTTTTGCAGATTGTTGTAACTTTTCAAAGAGTGTCTAGGAGAAGCCAAAAAATGAGAATCCAGGGCTAGCCCAAGGAGTTTGGTGCCCTGGGTAGAATATGACTCTGCTTCTTCCTCCCATGCCACTGCTGCCTGCCCAGCTAGCTCCCCCAGCAGCATGGGAGAGGGAAGGAGGACGCAGGCCACCCACGGGGGCAGATCCCAATGCCACAAGCGGGTGAGGCAGCAACAGAGCTGGTTGATGCCCCCCTGCCCACCTCTGGGGGTGCCAGGGGGGGCTTTTTCCAGGGCTGTTTTAATCTGTAACAGCAAATTAAAGCAGAAATCCAGCAGCTCCTTAAAGACACTGGAATAAATGTTGGGGCCCAAAAGCGCCTTAAAGACCAACTCGATTTCCAATGTATGAGCTTTCAAGAGACAAAGCTTCCTTCGTCACACTACTGGGCTCCTGTTTTCTTTTTCAGTATCACAGCCAGAACTGCTGAAATGGATGAGTGTATGGCCGTCCTTGGTTCTTATTGGATAGTGTCTTATGATGTCAGTCACTCGTCATGCCTGGACTTAAGAACTGACCTGCTCTATGGGGGAGGACCTCTGCCTCAGCAGGAGAACCTCTCTTTGGCACGCACAAAGGCCCAGGTTCAACCCCTGGCTTTTCCTGTTAACACGAACTGGCGGTGGGTCAGCGACCTCTGCTTGAGATACTGGCGTTCCTGTCACCTGCTTGACCAGTCCATGGTCCAAGTCAGCCAGGTATTCTTTTTCCAACAGAGGCCAGCCCAATGCTGGGAAGTGGAGCATGAAAGCAACAGCGCCTCCCCCTAACTTGTTTAGCTCCAACATCTAGTACTTGGTAGCAGAGTGCCTCTGAAGATTCAGCCGTCATGACTGATAGCTGTGGATTGATCTGTCCTCCGTGAAATGGTGTAATTCCTTACAGCTGTCTTAGGATATTGGCTCACCACACTGGGGCAGTAAATAGCAAAAGTTAACTAGGTATTGTGTGAAGAAGTGTCTCCTTCTCTGGGTAAGTACATACTCACTATTAATGCAAAATCTGTAGAGCCTTTAGTACACGTTTCTATGGCTCTTCAGGCAGCACGTGGGAAAAGGTGAAATTAGCTGTCAGCTCCACAATCAGAACTGCTGAACTAGATATGTGCAGTGCCAGCACTGGCATACTCTGAGGTACAGCAGTACCAGGGCTTCTGGCTGGCCCCACTGCTGCTTCCCCCTGCCACCAACTAGCCTGCCCTTCTCTTGCCACCTGCTCATGAAACCTCCCACCAACCTGTGCTCCCAGCTGCACATGCTGCCCAGCACCATGACTTCTCCTCACAGTTTGCCCACAGAACATACCCCACTACAAGTCTGTGGGCACTTTTGTTACTTTAAGAAAGGGTAACAGGCACCACTGCAAAATGGTTGCCATGGAAGACAGAACCAGTAAAAAATGACTGCCGGGGTGGGGTGGGGGTCAGCTACAAAAGGTGAGACGGGCCCAAGCCAAGCATCTTCCTTTGATGGGGACAGCTATTTCCGAGTGGACGCTCACTACAAACTCAAAAATGATTTCTTTGGGTACGGGCAGGGGACCTCCTCCTTCAATTAGTTAGAGAAAAGCTGAGATTGTTTTTTTGCTTTGGGGAAGAAGTGTTTCAGGAAAAATGCAAGAAGCACAGCAGTGGGCACCCTGATGCTAGGCTGAGCATCACTGGCATCTACCAAGCTGATCATCAAATAGCTAGATGGCATAATGGGTGCATGGGCACAGAATGCCACCTAAAAACATTACTGCACAACAGGCAGCTTTTCAACGGAAGACTTCTGGATGGCAACCTCAGGGGCAAAGCTGCCCACTGAGTCTGGCGTCAGAGGGATGATTTGCAGCCTTTCCCACACCACTTCCAGGAGGCATTTTTGCAGTTCCGTTGCTCTTTAGGAAGGCAGTTTCATGTAGGCTGCCGTGTCGGTCCTCTATAGTAGAACAGCAGGATGTGAGTCCCAGGGCACCTCAGAAATCAACAAAAATTTTTGAGTATAAACTTCCTAGAATTGGAGCTCCCTTCTTCAGATACAGGGAAGGGTGGAGATCCCCGAGTCTTTATATCCCAGCCAGGAGGAGGCAAGACGTTTGCAGAAAAGCAAGGAGTTGAGATGTAAAGGTAAAATGCAGCTTGGTGTTAATTTCTGCTCTAATCAAGCTCTCTATTCCTATTGTAAAAAGTGGTTCTCGAAAGCTTATGCTACGATAAAGTTGGTTAGTCTTAAAGATGCTACTGGACTCTACTATTTTGCGACTACAGACTAATAGGGTTAACTCCTCTGGATCTATTCCTATTGGTGTCTGAAGAAGGGAGCTTTGACTTTCGAAAGCTTACACCCCGAAAATGCTGTGCCCTGAGGCGCCCCTGGACGGCAGTCCTGCTGTTCTTCAGCAGGACGCTCAAATCTTGCTACCGTTGCGGGGCAGGGTCTCTCCCGCCGGGCGCGGAGGAAGCCGAGAGCTTGTTGGGTAACTAAGCGGCGCCCGACTGCGGCCTCTCGGGCTCCCTCTGCAGTTCCTGTCCAGCCGCCGCCTCCCTGGCCCTTGCGCAGCAGCCTCCGCAGCGCCGTCTCCAGCCTCGCCAGAGAGGCCGAAGGGAAGCGGTCGCCGCCGAGGGACGCGCAAAGCGTGCAGGAGCCGCGAGGACTAGCAAGAGCTTTGCCCGGGCATGGCCAAAGGCGTCGCGGCCGGCGGAGCTTCTCCGCCCGGGCTCCGGCTGCTGCTGCTGTGGAGCGGCGCCCTGTGCCTGGCCGGCTGCCGGAGCCCAGCGAGCGCGCAGCCGGCCGTCCCCTGCCAGGCCCCGGTGCAGTGGGAGGGGCGCACGGTGCGCTACGACCACAGCACGGGCAAAAACACCCGGGCGGCGGTGTCGTACGACGGCCCCAACCAGCGCCTGCGGGTCCTGGAGGAGAAAAAGGGCCTCATCCCCTGCAAGAAGTAGGTTCGCGCTTCTCCCCCCGTTCCTTTAGGTGTGAGGCGAAGCCTCGAAGGAAAAGCGCCAGGCGGACCCCGAGGCGGTGCCGAGGAAGGCCTTTTTAACTGGGCGGTGCCTTGGGCGGAGGGTGGGGACCGGCTGGCAACCAATGGCGCGCTCCTGTCGCATGGCCGGGTGTGTTTGTGGGGGTGGGCAGCCAGTTTACCTTAGGTTTTCATTCAGGGTGTGAGGGTGTGTGTTAAAATTCACTACCATTCCCTGTCAGGCTTATGAGGAGTTCTTAGTGTGTGTCCAATTCAAATGTATTCTCCATTTGAATCATTCCCCAGAAGAGCTAGCAGAATTACAGGACCATCAGTGCAGTCCTAAACAGAGTTACACCCTTCTAAACCCATGGACTTCAGTGGACTTAGAAGGTTGTAACATTGCTTGGGATTGCACTGCATGTGTGCAGTGGGATGGACTGAAGAGGCTATCTCAGCACGACCAGAGAAAGAAGACAAAACGTGCATGTTCATGGAAGCAATTTTGCAACCAGTACTATAATTTCAGTGGGAATACAGTTTACCCAGGTGAACTAGAGCCTGGCTGTGGATTGGGGGGGGGAGTGGATAGCTGGCCACCCTAGATTTATTTCCATGTAAAATTTAATTTAATGTATTGTCGAAGGCTTTCACGGCCGGAGAACGATGGTTGTTGGGGGTTTTCCGGGCTGTATTGCCGTGGTCTTGGCATTGTAGTTCCTGACGTCAGGAACTACAATGCCAAGACCACGGCAATACAGCCCGGAAAACCCCCAACAACCAAAATTTAATTTACTTAATTTATAGTCCATCTTTCTTGCTGACAGTCAAGGCCAATATACATCTGCAAGACTGCCGCCTTAGTGGGCTGGAATAAAACGTTGTTATTGAAGATGCCACCAGACTCTAGTTTGTTTTTCCTGTTAGGGACCAATGTTAAAAGTTGGGCTGTAATCCTAAAAACACTTTCCTGGGAGTACCTAAGCAGAGCCTCCTGGTACATCTAGTCCATGATGCTGTTTCATACACTGACCAACCCATTGCCCTGGAGGTTAAGCGGGGCATAGAGGCCAAGGCTTTCCCCTGCTGCTGCCGCCTCCTAGCATTGGTATTCAAAGCTTTGCTTCCTCTGAATGTGGAGATTAGTCACCGTGGGTAGTAGCAGTTAATGAACCTACCCTCCATGAATTTGTCTAATCTCCTTTTAAAGCTATGCCTGTGGCTGTCACTGTGTCATCTGGCACTGAATCCCACAATTTAGTGGGACTTACAGTTTTACTAAGCCTTTCAAGTAGGCTTGGTTTAGGAGTGCTTCCATAAGCTCTTACAAAGGCCCAAAATCAAGGGCTGCAAAGGCTTTGCTCAAGACACTGTTTTTGACAGCAGCCCTGAAAAATGTGACAAACATTTGGCTGTTAGTATGTAATAGTCAACAAACAAATGTTGACAAACATTTGTGGCATTTTTATTAGACATTCCAGAAACATACGCAAGTAGAAACACACTTTTGTTACAAATCAAAACTGCCCTGTAGATAGCATTTATACATTAGAATAAGAAAGTTTCATTTCTACTCCTGAGTTGGCATGTTTGCTACCAGAAGCAGCAAGGAATGGAGTTGAAGGGTTATATGGAATAGGGGAAAATAAATAACTGCCCCCTCACATCACCACTGATTTATCTGACAATGTATTAGAATTGCATGTAGTGAATATTTTAGTCTATTTGGTCACATTAAAAATGTTATTGTAGATGGTTTCAGTATATCAAATCTGCCTCTGTGCAGAGAATAGAGAGATTATATAGCTCCTGAGATTCTTCCAACCTTAAGAACATAATTAGAGATGGGCATCAACCAAAATATGAACCAAAGTTTGTCACGAACTGGGCTGGTTTTTGGTTCGTGAACCGGCAGTTCGTCGGAGCTCATATCTGATGAACCGCAACACACTGCTATGATTTTTAGAGCAGTTCGTATGGTTTTTTTGGTTCGTCACTGCAGACAGCCTGGTGCCAATCAATCTGTTACCTAGGCAGCAGGTGGGATGGGCTTTTGCAGACCTTCTGCAGCCCCAGAAGTGACGAACCAAACGAACCAGTTTGCGATCCAGGCAAGATCATGGCAGTTTGTGGTTCATGAAACGCACCGAACTATGAACCGCAATGAACCGCCATTTTCCCAGTTCATGGCCATCTCTACACATAACATGAGAGACACCTGTTGTATCAGGACAAAGTTCCTAGTCCAGCATTCTGTTCCAATGAAAGTCACACAGATGCTACTCCAAAGACCGCAAGCAGCACATTGAAGCATCAGTCTGTATTTTGCAAGCAAAAATATTGTTAGAGAAATTCCCCTATCTGGGTGATATTTCCCCCATCTGAGGGATATTTAAGTGTGTAAAGGGATTATTCTCAGTCCAACACTGTCCCCGTGTGTGGCTGTTCCTTGTCATGTCTGTTTTACTATTTGTCATCAATCTTACATGCTAATAGCCAAGTGGTCCTGATCTGAGGATACTTAAAAATCCAGAGATTGGAGCCATGAATGTAGGAGAAAGATGTTTCTACATACCTGAAAAATGCCCCTGGTTTGCAGAAAAATCTGAAGTCTAAAATACATTTGGGGCCAGGCCCAGAAGCAACCACTAGCTGACTTGATAGCACAAGATGCATGACTCCAGGCCTGGCTGCTTGCTACTGTTAAACAGCTGCCCCCTCCCCACAAAAGCCAGTGTAGTGTAGTGGTTAGGATTTCAGAGTAAGATCTAGGAGAACCAGGTTAAAATCACACTCTGCTGTGGCGGTTCACTGGGTGGCTTTGATTCAGTCACACACTCGCAGCTAACTTACCTCTCAGGGTTGTTGTGATGTTAATATAGAGGCAAAGAGAATGATGTAAGCTGCTTTGGGTAAGTTGTTTAGTGGGTTTAAAGGAGAAAAGGATGTAGAGGAAGATGAGCATATGGAAGCTGCCAGGAGGAGGAAAAGAGGAAAAGAGATACAGGGGAGAGTAAAATACCCCCAGCAAGTCCTTGCAGGATCCGCACTATACAACTGGGCTTTGCTCAGCTGGCACCATGCAACTGCAGAAAAAGGGGAGACGGAGTAAAAAAAACCCAAAATAATAGAAGCAGCACTTGTAGCTTCATGAAATGAATGTTATCAGTGTCTATTGCTAGGCAACCACAACAGTACTGCCAGCCTTTGAGCCTTGACTTCTGTCAGCAAATGGGACAGGGCCCTTTCCAGGGCTGTTTTGGCCTCTGAGGGAGGACTTATTAGGGCCAGGCCTGTTAGCCTCCTCCACTGGGTGATTTGCTACCACTTGACTTGCATGACTCAGCCAGGTCCAGCGGCTTGCTTCTGTTCAACAGCAGCCACCCTATAAAATCCAGTGTGGTGTAGTGGTTAGAGTTTCAGACTAGGATCTGGGGGACCCAGATTCAAATCACCACTATTCTGTAGAAGCTAATTGGGTGACCTTGGGCCAGTTACACATTCTCAGTCTAGTTTACCTCACAGGGTTGTTGTGTGGATAAAATGGAGGGAAGAAGAATGATGTAAGCTGCTTTGGGTGCTCATTGTGGAGAAAGGTGGGGTATAAAATGAAGTAAATAAATAATAAATATAGTTGAAGATGGAAGCAGATAAAACAGTGGTGAGAGATGGATGAGTGGGAATGAGAGAAAGAAGCCAGAGACGGGTGAGGATATGGGGGTTGGCAGGAGTAGGGAAAGAAGAAATTGTGTGGGACAAGGGATACAGGGGGAAATGAGGTATCCTATCCTATGTATCCTGGTGGGTGGGAAGGAGAGAAGAAAGCAGCAACAGTGGGAGATATTATGGGGTCTTTCAGGGAAGCGAAAGAGTCAATAGTGGGGCTGGGGAAAAGGCGATCACCCCCACAAATCTTTGCAGGCCTCCCACTTGTAAAATGTATACTAATCAAAGTATCTTGCACTGTGTGTACCTTTTCTCCGTTCTAGCTGGTGGGAGGACTTTCCAACATTTCTAGTAACCAAGATTTCTTTTTATTTTAATTAAATAATAAAAATACAATATCAAAATAGGCTGCCAAGCCTGTGGGAATGACTCAGTATTTACATTTTTTCTTATTTACAAGGTCTTTGATTAAAAGAGCACAAAATGTCAGCTTTTTAACTAAGGTAGAAGTACCTTTAACATTTGATAAATTTATTTGTGTGCACGCCCCCCCCCACATAAACAATCAGTTATAGCTTCAGATTTGCTTTCCAAAGAACTCCACGTTAAACATCTTTGGTGGTTAGCTGATCTATTTTGAGGTTTCTATAGCATAGGGATACCCATAAATTACTTTGTGATGAGATGTGTTGATAGTTAGCAGGAAGGGTCAGACCTATGATTAGATCCACACGCCCCGCCCCCATGTCTGCATACTTTCACCAGTCCCTTGGAACTGATAGGAAGTGCCATATGGTCAGATGCAAATATAACACATTAACTAAAGAACAGATTATACCTCTCAGCATAAACACCATTTTAGCGGGTGCTACATATCCTAAACTGTATGGTTAAGGCAGGAGTCTGCAGCCTATGGCTCTAGAGCCCAATGGTTATAGTTTTTCAAAAAAGAAAATGAAATCTTTAACTTAAGGTTTATTAGAGAGGTGGGCGGGAAGCGGAATAACCGGTATGTGAAAGGAATTGCGTGCATATTTTATGGGACCAAAGGGCTTCCTAGAGATGCTTTACAGCAGTGGTACTCACTACATGTCTTGCAGAGAGCCGCACTTGCATTTACCATCAACCCGAAGAGCCACATAGCCAAAAGATTAGAGAGAGCTTCTTCATCGTGTCCAGAGAATTTATAAGCTCCATTTGGGAATTCAGTCCCATTGGGGTTATTTCCAATCTTCCTGACCCAAAAGGAAGAAATATGATCTAGCCTTCTGGCTTTCCCAGTCTTTGTCTTTTAGGCCTGACAATCTAGTTGAGGTGAAACCTTTTATCTCACTCCAGCCAGAGCCATTTGCACCTTTAAGCACGGAAATACTCAGTGCCTGGGGATCGATTACTCATCCCTTGTACATGGACAAAGGGCAGACCCAATTATTATTATGTTGTCATCATGATCTCTAGGGTGGCAGACATTTCTCCAGACTCAACCTTGCTTATCACAGATAACCTGCTATTATTTATACAGTTATCAATCCTATTGTGAAAGAGAAGGAAGGAAGCAAACATCTCTGAGCTTGCTATGGAGCTTGACTCAGCTCACATCAAGTGAAAATTCCTTTATTGAAGATGTACGATTAATAGTTTTAAATGTATTTTGAATTTTATATGTGTTTTTCTGGATGTTAGCCACTTTGGTGGTCCCTTGGCTGCCAAAAAACTGCCAGGGTAAAATGTAAAGTAAAATGAAATAAAGGTGCAGTAAACCCAAGGGTTAGTGTCCTAACAGCATTATCCTAAATAGAGTTATTCTCCTCTACATTCATTGTAGTCAGTAGTCTTAGAATGGTATTGTAAAGCTCTTTGTATAATTGGCCCTTTGTTCTTGACCTATGAAAAATATTACCTGAAAATTATTTTCCGGGCCTTACAAAGTAATTGGGATACCAAATTTGCACAGAGCATTATTTTAGCATTATGGAAGAAAATTTTGGGAAATATTGTTCTTGCAAGATGTTGACTCATTCTGGCTGTTACCCAGCTAAGCACTCAAGTATGTGACTAACGTTCTGCACCGCTTAATGGAAGACAGAATCTGCCAGCCCTCTGGCATGCCTTCCCCAAACATCAGTAAATGTGGCTTGGCACATAATTTGGTAGAAATAAAGAAAAGTTTGGGAAATTGGTTTGTGGCAAGGAGTTTGGAAGAAAAGGAATATAAGCATCTGTGCAGAATTTAGGGAACAGAGCATTGTTAGTAGGACTTTGGTGGTTGAATGCAATCTTTTATTCTTGAACTTGATGGCCTGCAGTGGTGAAGTTTTCCGAGACTTCAGCAATTCAGGCTGCAAGTTGGATGTTTATGTCAGGTAGAATAATTCCGCTTACCTTCTATTTGAAATAGTATTCTTCTTTGCACAGGGAATTGAATTAATTAATCAATTAACTTTTACTTTAATTTTACTTTACTTATAGCCTCCCTTTCTCATGGAGACTCAAGGCAGTTTATACAGTGTAAAACAGCGCAATCAAAGACTAATAAATAATACAATTGGCCTAAATTTACAAAAATTAGAAAAAGTTTTTAAAAGGTATCAGACATAATATGCTAAGCAATGCAGAAAAGGGAATTACAAAAGTATAAAACAATGCAATAAGAGCAGGATAATATATACTAAAAATCAGGACTTTTTTCTGGGAAAAGAGGTAGTGGAACTCAGTGGTGGAACTCAGGACCACACAATGATGTCACTTTGGGTCAGCTGGAACAAGGGGGCAGTTTTTTAAAGTTTAAATCACCCTCGGTGAAAATGGTCACATGGTCGGTGGCCCCGCCCCCTGATCTCCAGACAGAGGGGAGTTTAAATTGTCTTCCACGTTGCTCAACGGCGCGGAGGGCAATCTACACTCCCCTCTGTCTGGAGATCAGGGGGCAGGGCCACCGACCATGTGACCATTTTCAAAAGGTGCCGGAACTCCGTTCCACCGCGTTCCAGCTGAAAAAAAGCCCTGCTAAAAATAGATAAAATATACAGTGACATAGATGGCCATTTCATTATACTATAGCTCTGTTTCCTTTATGAAGATGCCCTCCTGAACAATTCTGTATTACATAATTTGTGGAATGACAGAATTGTGGGAGCCTTCCTGACCTCCTCGGGCGGCTGTTTTACAAGGTGGCGCCTCAAAAGAAATTGGGGAAGTATTCAAAGATATTCTTCAATACAATGTACCAAGTCTGTCCCACTTAGCCTAACTTCCAGTTGGACTCCCAGGCAAGATATAAACAATCCCCCATCCAAAGACAAATACCTGCTCTTCCCTTTCAGGAGAGAGCTTCTAGGATGGTCACTTCTGCTATTGTGACATTTGGATTAACCCAATTGAACAAAACTAAGTAGGGCCTTCCTAGTATAATATGAATTGGATTGCCTGTAATATATGGTCCAATTTAAAAAGAATTAGAGGAGCAACTCTTGGTGTTTAGTTAAAAAAAATTGTGTCCCATGTTAACTTTATGTCCAATAAATGGTGCTATGTTATGTATTTTAGAATTGGCCTTCAATAGTAATAAACAATTCAATTCAATTCAATAATGTTATGTTCCAATAGGAACATATGCATAAACTGGAATATTTGATTAGGGAAAAATAAACTATGTGGTTTAAACATTATATTCAAACATATTCCAAGCTTTATTTGGAAATTATTTTATTGGAATAACACAACACCGCATCCAGCACTATTAGTTATCTGCCCCACCTCCATATAAAGAATACATTGTATAGTAAATTGATAATACTTCCCTTCTAGGAGAAGAACTAAGGGAAGCAGCTTTTTTTAAATCTACACAGTAAGGTATCTAAAGGCATGCCTCATGCAAGGAACTCCATAGGCATCAATTTTTCAGAAATCTAAATGTTTAGTTTTGTCCAGGAGATCCATCCTGTATCACATACTTTTAGATTTCATATCATAAAAGTCATCGTATCAACACTAAACAATATCAGGCATTCTCCACTGTTATGCCATTTATGTTTCCCATTAATTGATATATTGATTTCAAGCAGTATTTTTTTCATTTATTAAGAAGCTCTTGCCAAGGATAAGGCCAATAGAGGGCAAAATTGTGGAGAATACCTTAAGTCCTGGCAGTGTGAGGATTCAGAGAGAGAGAGAGAGAGAGAGAGAGAGAGAGAGAGCCATGCAAATTAGGAGTTTAATATGGCAAGCGGTGCATTTGGGCCTTAGACAAAAGCATTGGAGACGTAAGAAAGGCTAACATCAACAAACAGGTACTCTATATTGCTGCTCAGTGCATGGGAAGAAATCTACTGGGACCTGACTTTCAGTTGTTGGTTCTGCGTCCCTGGAGAAGATCTCAGATTTCTGGGGAGGAGTCATTGATATTCCTGGAATAAATGTGTTAGCATGAGCTGGCTGTAGGTTAGAAGAAGCAGGGAGGCTATTTTAGGACCAAGTCCTCACGAGGCTTGTCACTTTAAGGAAGAGAGAGATATTCTTTGTTGCTGAAGAAACTATAGGAAAGACAAGATAGGCATTCTAACAATCTGCCTAGTTTAAGGATGGAGAAAAATACAGAGCCTGTTGTTGGTCCCTTGGAGGATAGAGAGGACAAAGAAAGAGAAGTAGCAAGAAGCAAGGAAGTCCCTAAGAATAACAACCTGAGATTAAAGAGATAGCAGCAGAGCAGAGGGGAAAGGATACAGAAGGATTTGTCTACCATGCTTATAGGACAGGTATACTTGGTGCAAAGAGACATTGCACTGTCCACTTCCAACAAAATGATAAAAGAAACGTGATAGCTAGAGGGTCTTCTCCCTTATCAGAGGAAAACTCTGCAGAAGAGGGTTCCTCACTGGTTTGTTCAGGGAGAGGTTCTCTACCAGTCTCGGGACTCTTTGATATCTGAGAACTCTAGCTGCGAGAAGTCTTTGAGTCTATGTCTTAGACCTTGACAGTAATTGGCATTTGAGTCTAGATGTTACTGAATGTTACTGAACCTCTTTAAACTTCTGCTGTAGGTTCCATCTCCTGCCATGGGACGGAATGAGAATTTATTGTATATGTATGTTTGAGAGCATTCTGAACAGAGACGTCAGAATGAAACGAGGTTTTTGTGTTGTTGGTGAAAAAGAAAGTTGTCAAATGAGCCAGAATGTCAAGTTGCGCGTAATGGCCACTGGCACGGCTCACCATCCTACACAAACGTTGTTCGAAAATAAACTATCTTTGGACAAAGCTCTGAAGAAGCTGAAAGTGTTTTTAAGTTTCAAACTGTGATTTCTTGCTGGCATGTATTCTAGAGTTCTTGGAAAACATCTTGCTGGGATTATGATGACCCAGCTGCTTTTCCCAATAAAAATATTGGGGAAAGTTGGCCTATTTCTCCTGTCACGGAGCTGTGAGCAGCATGGTGATCTGTTTTCCTACTCTGCACTGTTGTTTGCTGTAATCCTGTTTGTGCTGCAAAGGATGACATGGACCTTCTTCCACACAGGGACGTTGCCTGGTGTGGCCAGCTGGATGCCTCCGCTATTGGGGGTGGGTGTGTGTGGCTTCCATATGACATTGTGCTCATTTGGATCCTCAGTCCTAGCGCTCTGGTACTTGCTTCCTTTGAGCTATAGCAAAAAAAAAAAATCAACTCCTTTGCTTTAGCTCAGAGGCAGAATGACAGGTTGGCTGGGGGTAGAGTGTCCTTGTGGATTATCTCCCTACAACCA
This sequence comes from Eublepharis macularius, assembly GCF_028583425.1. Lineage (NCBI taxonomy): Eukaryota > Metazoa > Chordata > Lepidosauria > Squamata > Eublepharidae > Eublepharis > Eublepharis macularius. The sequence continues at coordinate 25,345,565 of NC_072800.1, read as the reverse complement.
ATCTAGGAAGGGGGTAGAGCTATCTTTAAAATGATGTTGCTAAGCTCTACATCCTGCTCCTTGAACCCTTTAACTGCCCTTTCTTTTACCCCAGTTCAAGCACAGTGCTTTGAGTGGAGTTGAGGACAGCCCTGGGTGGTGCAGGGGTGTGGCATGTGAACTCCTGCATGCTTCCACCCTGCTCACAGCTGCTTCCACAGCAGGGGCAGCTTTTCCTGTGTGGAAGTGGTCATGGGTACAAGGGACAGGGAGGCATCTGGGTAGCTTTGTTGTGATAAAGGAGAAATCCCCCACCCCACCCCCACATGGATCTGGCATATTTTGTGCAGTGTATGTCAGTGGGAGAACTGTTCATGTTTGGTTTCCATAGGAAAGCGTAAGATTTTGAAACCTGTCAACACACACGCCAGGGAGCCCAGCCTTTCATCACATACTTATTTTCTTTGAGGTGCCACATATACTTTCATAAAATTAAGAACCCCAATAAAAGCAGGACCATAATAATAAAAAACCCAAGAGCATCAAATTTCAGCAGTATAAGCATACCAAATAAAAACTAACCAATAAAAAGCCTTAACAATAAAACCTGTAAGAGCAATAAAGATACCAACTCTTATTTACCCAGGGTTTCTGTTTCTGTTTCCTGTGGGTTTTTTTTAAAATGTAAATTTTAATATGTGATCAGATTGTTTTGCAGTTGTCTGTAAGCCACCTTGAATACCTCTGGTAGAGAGAGTGGGATAGAAATTGTGAAATTAAATAAATAAAAAATAAAAACAATAAAAATAGTGGAAGTATCAAGGATTTCAGAATCAAACAATACGAATTAACCATTGCCAAAACCCTGAGAAAATAGAAATGTCAGCATCTGGCATCAGAAATTAAAAAGAATTGTCAGCGGGGAGAAGGAATTCCATACCTAAAGTTCCATAATATCTCTGATAGCTGCCCTCCTCATCTCATCTTCCAAAATGGGAACACACCAATTTCTGAAGAATAAATATGTGAGTTCTTTTTGGAGCTACACTGGATGCATTAGAACGATCCTAGCTTCCAGCAGTAGAAGATTTGGCTTCTTATTCTGAGTTATCCTTCCTTTACAGAAGGACTGTGACTTGATCTGATCCGTACATTTTGCTGGGGGAGCGGGTGGAACAGGCAGGATTCATGTGGGGGAATTTAAGAACCAGTATCTCTCTTTGGGGCTGTACAAATGGCCTGTGCCAATTTGAATGTTTGCGGCTGTCCTTTTCTTCGCAACATAACAAGTCGTTTCTCCTCCTGACCATCCTTTCTTATGTGCTGTATTTGTAAAAAAATACAGTGATCCGGCAAAACTGATAAACATGTATGATCAGGGCTTTTTTTCAGCTGGAACACGCTGGAATGGAGTTCTGGCACCTCTTGAAAATGGTCACATGGCTGGTGGCCCCGCCCCCTGATCTCCAGACAGAGGGGAGTTTAGATCGCCCTCCACGCCATGTGGCCATTTTTGCCGAGGGCGATTTAAACTTTAAAAAACTCCCCCCTTGTTCCAGCTGACCGAAAGTGACGTCATTGTGTGGTCCTGAGTTCCACCACCTCTTTTCCCAGAAAAAAAGCCCTGGGTATGATCATATCCGGCAAATTATTATTACTGTTTTTTAAGGTTGAAGATTGCTAACAGACCCTGCCTCCCCCCCCCCCCCGGTCTGAAATTATCTAAATGTTCAAGGGATAGCAAACAGAGTTCTCAGAAACATCCTCAAAATTAATGCTCTGTGAATATCAAAATAAAATGGCACACCAGAGAGAAAAGTTCAGTATACTTATGTAGTATTTGTTTAGCTTTTTATATGGGGGGGACATCGAAAAATTGGCAATCTGAAGAGGTAAAATTTAGAATTCTGCCCACCTCTGTCTCCCACCTCATTTTGGAATGTGTAGCTTGGCTTCTGCCCCCAGATCTTGAGTTTTAAATGTGTGCCTGTATTTTCACTATGCCTTGCCAATATTGGCGGATGTGTACTTGCATCATAGCCTACAATTTGCAATTTTCTGACCACAACTACTGACTTGGGACGTGGCAGTTGGCTACCATGTAGCAAAACCAGGATTTGAACTACAGTCTAGTGCTTTATGGTTCCCCAGTCACACCAAGGCATAACAAGTTTACAAATGTGTATCATTGAATGCTAATGTCTTTCCCCAAAGGATCCTGGGAATTGTAGTTTATTTACCATAATGGGACTCCTCAGAAACACCTTCTTCGTAGAACTATTGTTCCAAGGTTTTTTTGACCTGCAAGAATAATTATTAAACGAGTTGTTCCACATACCATTAATCTCCCATGATGTTATATAAACAAATAATCATTGGTATTAACTCTTTGTCTGTCTTTACAGATTTTTTGAATATATATACCTGTATAAAGATGCAGTGATGTTTCAAATAGAACAAGTTACAAAGCTGTGCTCCAAGACTGCTTTGACTGAGCCTTGGGATCCGTATGATATTCCTGACAATTCAACCTATGAAGATCAGTATTATATTGGAGGACCTTCAGACCAGATTATGGTTCAGGAATGGTCTGACAGAAAACCAGCTAGAAAATGTAAGCGTTTCTTGGTATATTATTATTAATAAATGTAAGCATTTCTTGGTATATTATTTCTTTGCCCTTAGCTAGATATATGATTTTGGAATGCCCTCATTACAATTCTTATTGTGAACTGTGGATTGCTACTATTTTAACTAAACCACCTCCTACTGTATCAAAAGACAATATAATTCCTTATTTTCTGGTGGATAGAGAACCAAGTGTCAGGTTGGCTTTGGCCAAGTATCTCTCCACCATATATTTCTTAAAGAAATAAAGACTCCTCGACCACTGTTTAAGATCATTGAAGGAAAGGAAAGGAAATCCTGCTCCCACAATAAACTTTTCTGATGATCTTAAATAATATATAGTTGAAATATTATTTTTGTTCCTCTAGGAATCAACTAATGTGGCTTTACCCCAAACCCTGGGCTTTCTGCATAGTGTCTCTAAAGACTGTTCCACATTTTAATTTTTAAAAAGTAAATGTTCTTTATGTTTGGGCACCTAGGAGAGTGTAATGTTTCAATAAAACATACATATGGATTTCATCCCTTCCAATATGTAAATGTCTGCTTTAGATCTATAATAATGATGATGATGATAATAGCACTTTTATACCGCTCTTCTAGACAGATTAGTGCCCCACCCAGAGCAGTGAACAAGTTAGTGTTATTATTATCCCCACAATACAGCTGGGGAGCTGGGGCTGAGGGGAGCGGCTTACTCAAGGCCACCTATTGAGCTCATGGCAGTAGTGGGATTCGAACCAGTAGAGTGCTGATTCGCAGCCCAACCACTTAACCACTATGCTATTATGGTATCTGAATTTATTGGGAAGTAATCTCAGATTGATTCTTATGCAGCTGGAGCCATACAATGACCAGTTCCCTGTTGCTTGCTCTGTTATCATTATCATCAAGAGGGTGTCCTCAGAAATTAAGAGGGTAGATCTCAGAAATGCTAAATTGCATTGTATGCTACAAGCTTAAAAACAACTTAAATGGGAAGTTTTTGTACCAGAATGCTCCAATTAATTACTTCAGTGATTCTCAAAACATTTTGAGGTGGGACCTTCCTATATTATGCAGAGGCAAACCTAAGTTTGCCATCAAACATCCCAGAGCCTCTTCTCTGCTGGCCTCATGCTCCATCTGCAAAAGAGTTACAACCTATTTTTGGGTCCCAGTCCACAGGCTGAGAACCACAGGTTTTCAGAGCACTTGAAGCCAATGAAAGCCATTTCCAGTAAGTTTGTGTCTGTAGCATTAATCCTCAGTTTGGGGAGTGGAGGTCACAGTTTTTAAAAAATGTTAATATACTAAAAACTTGAAAATTATTTATGCATATCTCATAATACGCTTTGTGCTTCATTACAGTTGAAACCTGGGTTGGAGTTTATACAATGAAAGACTGTTACCCAGTTCAGGAAACCTATACCAAGAACTACAGCACGACAACCTCCACCCGCTTCTTTGATCTAAAGCTTGGGATAAGTGACCCGTCCGTATTCACTCCTCCCAGCACCTGCCAAGCAGCCCTGCCAAAATCAATGAGTGATGAATGTTGATGGTAGACTTTGGCTTTTATATGCAAACAAAAGATGGTCATTAATAATCCACCGCTGGCATCTGGTGTGAACGTTGCACTTTGCAGAATGGCAGAGTTGGGGAATGGGGCTAGAAAATTAGGAAATCTGTCTCTCCCTCAGTGTCTCGTTCTAACATTGCACTCATAGGCTGTGGTCATTAGTGTTTATGGATATTTATTTAAGCTGTTAAGGATATTTTAAAAATCTTTGTGGTTTTTTTTATTTTCCAAGAAGTATACTAAGCTTTAAAAGCGCATTAAAAATAGGATTGACTTTTGTTAATCCTGGAGGAATGGCTAGAGTGTTACATTTGCAGGAATGAAGTTACTGCCATAACATGGCATTGTTAGCCAGGAATGTCATAGTGATTAAATGCATTTTCTAGTATTGCCTTCCTTAGTCTCCTGGAAGGTATTATACTGAATTGTATAATTGTAACACACACAGAGTCTGGGATAACAACATTAGCTAACATGTGATATCAAGAATAAGAAATTATTATATCTATGTGTTCTTGTACTTATATTACTACTTCCCTGGAAGGTACCACGGGGTCAGAGTAGGTATCCTTTCATTTCATGCACTGCTTGTGTGTGCTTTTTCAAGATAGCGTTCCTCAGATTTTTGCAAGAGATTCTAGTTGCTTTACTTATATTAGCAGTCTTTTTAAAAAAAAGACTAGCAGCTCAACTTTAAGATCCCAATGCCAGCATAACTTCAAAATATTCTGGTGTAGGGCCAAGTTGCTATCCTAAAATCTTTCAAGACATGGCTTAGGATTGGGCTGTTACAGAGGACTTGTCAGAAAGGTACATTCTACAGCATCCAGTACAATGTCTGTTAAGGAAGAAGGTGCATTAAATCATTTGGGATACACAGTTGTTACTGAGTCAGTTTCAGAGAACAGAAAGCACAGATGAGGCAAGGTTATTGTCGTGGTTAGCCTAAACATGGATAACCATTGGGGCATCATTGAGGGGGTAAAGCTATTTCAGTGATGGGTGGGACAAGTTTCACAACAAAGTTCAAAAACCTGCCTTTGAATATATTCAAGACTATATTGCAGAGATTAAATTGCAAAATTAAATTTTTTCTAATTTACTTCATAATAACCAGAATTTTGGGTTCAGGAATAATCACATTTGATCTTAAATGTGGTGGAAAGGTATGCCCTTCATGTGGTTCTAAGGATGCCTTTCATGGAAATATGGAGCAGCAGGAGAAATCAAGAAATTTAGAGATAATGGAGGCTAAGGCAATGGAATACAGGATATAGACGGCTGGATCCTCAAAACAAAGCAAGAGCCAAGGGTGTGGAAGAAGGTAAGCAGACTGTCAAGCTTCTCTGTTGTCTAGGCAGCTTTAGTTATCCTTGTGGCTGCCATGAGGATGCTGCCACCATTTTAAAGTTATTTTAAAATGTTGCAAGGCAACATGATGTTCTTGGCACCACCCTCTCCCCCTCGCACATCTTTTCAGGTCCTGAAACAGCCAGGGGGAAACAAGCCCCCTGTGGCTGTTATAGCACTTGAAAAGATGCAAGGGGGAACAAGAGTGCTGCCCTCTTGGCCCGATCACAGCATTACTAACTGACCTTAAAATGGCAGCAGTGTTGTGGTGACCAAGAGGATGCAGTCATATCTACTTTGGCCCTTAGGCCTAGCAAATCCTGATCTTACAGTGAGAGCACAGCAGTTGGGGCATCCATACCACCTCAGCTCTGGACTATTGTTGCTTCTGTATCGATCTGGGCCTAGTTCAAGACTCATCAACTTCCAATAGCTCTATTTTTGTTGTTGTTACTATTATTATTATTAGAATACCAAAGTTGTTGACACTTTCTGATAAAGCTGTGAGATATCTGGCTGCTGGATTGGGCGTCAACATCAAGAAAATGGCAGGAAGAGGGGAGGTGCAGGATTTAGAGCTGTCTGAGATATCTTCTGATGTTGGATGATAGGATGATGCTATATGCAGAGGCAGTCTTGTAGAGCTGGCCATGGAGGAGTGGCGGCTCCAACTGAAAGCTCTTCAGACTGTGCCTGCCTCCTAACTCTGAGGGGAAAAAGTGAAGCAACCTCTGCTTCCCTTTTTGATGAGGCCATGAGATAGGTGAGAGAACAGGGAGGGGGTCACAAATTTCCCCTCCAGGCCTTTTCATATTTCTTCTTTAGAAGATTAACAAAATTGGTGTGTTAATCAATAGAAATAATGAACTGACAACCAATTCTCCCTGAGCCAACTGCTCTAACTTACCACTTCCATTCAAGTGAAAGTAAAGTATCGTAGCATCTATAGAGTTCTTGACTGAGGCCTACATTTAAAAGTAAATTCCACAGAAGTCAAAGGGATTGGTTAGCTTTACTGGCCCCCCAAAAGGACACATTTTTAAAGGAAGGTCAGTAAGGTCAGGCTAAGAATCGCACATCAAAAAATACTGAGGTAGGTCTTCAGTGTTTTTCATTAAAAAGGGTTAAGGATATTATCAGTGCCTTTAAATATAACAAATTATTATTATATTTATATAGTGCCATCAACATCCACAACACTTCATAGAGTGACAAAGAAGATCACTGTCTAAAGTAGAGGTGGGCACGATCCAAAAAAAATTACTGATCAAGCTGATCGGGGATCGGTGTCGGCAACGACCCCAAATCACCAATCCACACCAGTCATCTCCCGTTTCCGATCCGTGGATCGGGGATCGGGAAGGCCAAAGTGGAGGGGCGCCCCGCTGTTCCCAGCTATGTGGGAATGTGGGTAGTGGCAGCGACCACCGGGTCCGGCGGGCACGGAGAGGTGGCGACGAGCCGCCTCCCCTCAGGGAGGGGACGTTCACACACACACACACTTAGAGCAGAGGGGGGGGGAGTTTTTAACCCGGCGACGAGCCGCCTCCCCTCAAGGAGGGGACATTCACACACACACACACACACACACAGAACAGAGGGGGGGAGTTTTTAACCCGTCTCTGCCTCTCCAAATAGAGAGAGAGACACCCCGTCAACATGTTTCAGCCAGCTTTTAAAAAAAAGCAGGGACAGAATCCTCCATTCCTCCCCATCCAATTTTAAAAGCAAGCAGCCAGTCTTCGAAAAGCATATTTTAATTTAATTTAATTTAATTTATTATATTTATATTCTGCCCTCCCCGCTTTCACAGGCTCAGGGTGGATAACACACACACACACACACACACACACACACACACACACACACACACACACACACACACACACACACACACAGAGCCGTGAATGAGGTTTTCCCACAAAATACAGTGTTTTAAAAGCAGGTTAAAAACAGAGAGTGACAGACAGAAAAACAGCCATTCCTCCTACAAAGCCCCGTTTTTAAAAAAAGCAAAAAACGTTTGGAGTGCCCATGGCTACAGAACACCCCCCTCCCCCTCCCTCCCCTGGCTGTCTTCCAACTGGTGAGTGTGTTGCTGCTCTGTGGTTGGAAAGAAGTCCTGCTGATCAAGGCAAGCTGGGCTTCCATTTGGGTTTCCAGGGTGACAGAAGGAGGGCAAACTCAGCTCAGGCATTCCCCTGGCTCCGTTGCCAGGGGAATAGATTACTGGTGCCGGAGTGACTGGATCTCCGATCAGATACCGATCGCCCCGATCAAGCCCTGATGAAGCCCCCCCCCCCAACACTGGATTGGTCGCCATAGACGGCACCTATCCACCGGGTCCCGATTGCGTGAACACCATTATAGTGGGTATTTTTCTATCGTAATGCCAATCGTGCCCATCGCTAGTCTAAAGTGCTTATACACTAAAATAGGAAGGACAGGTGTTCCTTTTAGTTATATGTACTTAAAGACTCTTACTGTGGAATCCTAAGTATTGACTTCAGTGGACTTGGAAGGGTGTAACGCCGCTTAACATGGTGCTGCCAGTAGGGAAGAGGATGATGTGAAAGGATTTGTGGGGGAAGTTGAGTTTTCAGAAAAGATTTGAAAGAAGAGAGAAAAGCAGCATAAAGGAAGTGTTCTGGGCAGGAGTTCCAGACACAAAGCAATGACAGACAGGCCAAATTTGCTTAAGGGAGCAAGAGGCCTTGGGATGGTCAACAGCATTGAAGCTGCAGACTGAGCTAGATGAAGAATTGGGAGTGGAGAAAAAAGGGGAACAAAGTTATGAATATTGTCGAAGGCTTTCACGGCCGGAGAACGATGGTTGTTGTGGATTTTCCGGTCTATATTGCCGTGGTCTTGGCATTGTAGTTCCTGACGTTTTGCCAACAGCTGTGAATGGCATCTTCAGAGGTGTGGCACCAAAAGACAGAGATCTCTCAGTGTCACTGTGACACTGAGAGGTCTCTGTCTTTTGGTGCCATACCTCTGAAGACGCCAGTCACAGCTGCTGGCAAAACGTCAGGAACTACAATGCCCAGACCACAGCTATACAGCCCAGAAAATCCACAACAACCAAAGTTATGAATAGCTTTGGAGGTAAGAAAAAGGAGTTTGTGTGGGATCCTGAAGCAGACAAGCAGCCAGTGTAGGAGTGTCATACGGTCTGTACAAGGCAGGTGTATGATTTTGATGACAGAACTTTGGATAGGTTTATGATGGCCAAAGAGAAGAAGTCTGCAGTAGTGAAAGCAGGAGATGGTCCAGATTAGGAACATGGAGGGCCAGTTTACACAGGTGAGAGGAAAGATCTTTTTCTGTCATTTTATTTAGAGTGACATCACATGACTTGGTGACAGACTAAATATGGGAAGCAGTAGTTCAATGCTAGTCCATGGTAACTGTGTTCCACATTTTTCGTATCAAAATCTTGTCCCATCCAACTAATACCTATCTAAGCTCATGAAAGGCCTTCATTAAGTAGAGATGAAAACAAAAATCTTTTTGGACCTTAAATTCATGTAGCACTTCATATTTTGAGTAAAAAAAAAATTAGCAGATTGGATGACTTCTGAATAGTATATAAACTACTCTACATGGTATGGTTAAAATGCACAGTAAATGTCACTGAGATTCCTACTTTTATTTGCATTGCTTTGTATTTTTTTTGTATTACTTTGTATTTCTTTGATAGCTGGACTTGTATTATTATTTACATATTCCACAGTGAGATCACCTGCATATAGTTCTTTGCGCAGAACATCAGAATAGTGTGACACTTGAGTTCTCCAAACATTTCTAACTGATCTTACTCTCCTTTTGGTAGCCTCTTCAAAGTTGCCCTTTCTCCTTACTTGGAAAGAATGCAACCAGACAGGGAAAAGGGGGCAGAGAAGTAGGACCCCCAGACTAACTGGAAGTTTGGCAGCTGTTCTTTAAATACAGCAAGAAATAAAAGAGAGGTTAGCCAACCAGCTTTTCTGCTGCTCAGAAAGGAAGGCAGCATCTCACCCAAATTGAAGGACCTGCATATACAAAAGCTATGGGGAAGGAGAGCTGTATAATGGGGATGGGGGGGGGGGTGAGATTGAGTATAAAATCTGGCTGGATCCAAACCATCATTTGCTGCAGCCCCACCCCCAGCACATTGTTAGAGAAGCATTGTTCCTTCTAGCTGATTGGAGAAGTGTGTGAAGGGTGTCTCTCATGGTTTTGAGTGGTACTATTTTCCCTTACTCCATTTAGCTCATTGGCCCTGAGCAATTTTTGGCTCAGAGAACAAAATGCAAATATTACTCTTTACACTAGAGTGAGATCTACGAATACTGGACACCCTCACCCCGATTGGAGACTTGTACCTCTTAAGTGGCATAGCTCATGTGACAATCTTCTTTTCAGAGTTTCAGGCATATAAGAACTGTAATGAAGGTAGCATATGCTTGGGAACAGGCACATAAGCATGCTGATTGTAATTCATTATTAATAATATTTTTGAAGAACTCAAGTCAATGTGTGAATAGGTGCCACTCTAGGTGCCATTCTATTGTGCCACTGTGGTGTAGTGGTTAGAGTGTCAAAAGTGACCTTGGGCTACTCACTGTCCCTCAGCCTAACCCACCTCACAGGGTTGTTTTGAGAATAAAATAGAACAGTGAGAACTACATACACCACTTTGAGTTGAATAAAAAATGTGATCAATTAATCCTGTATGGTCAATATATTTTACAGGTAAATAGCACACTATTGTTAATGGAGATGAGAAGACCCCCCCCCCGGTTATGTCTCCAAGCTGTAACAATATTGATTAAAAAGTAATGGAGCTGTGATGATGTTTGGATGGTTGTCATGTGATTTATCACTGTTTTCTGTGGGTCTTTGTGGGCAAGGAAGATGGCTCTCAGCTGGAGCCTTTCTCCCGAAATATCAAGGATCTACAAGCATTCCTGGAAGATGATCCTTCCCTTTCATGGGCCTTGGGACGGGGGACAGTTGGTGGCCATCAACCCCCAGTGCCAGTTGTGTCCTTGTATCTCTTTGAGCAACTCTGTCACAGGGCCCGACAAGAGCAGCCACACAGTCAAGGGTTCCTTAATGTGCGCATCTCACGTGATCCCTTCCACCAGTGCCACCCTGCTGCTTACACTGGGCAAACTGGACTGTCTTAGTGCAAAAGAATCAACGGGCACAAACCAGATATTAAAAATGGAAAGAGCGATCATGAGGAAAATATTTCACTCTCCATGGGGATTCAACAAAAGACTTAGTTGCCATGTTTCAGGAAGATTATATAGATGATCAAGCTACCCCTAGGGTGAGAGCAACTTTGTTGTTTGTCTGGCCTCTGACTGAGACTAGCGCAGTGGTGCAAAACACAAAAAGAGGCAGTCGAATCATGCTTTCGCTGGAACATTGCCTTGGCAGCACATGGGCCTCGGTTCTTTTAACTAAGGGCTGGGTAACTTTAGTGCAGAGCATGAAATTCAAGCCCCTCTTTTTTATTTAATGACGTGGACTGTAACGTAGTGCATCAAATGAGCCGCTCCGGCTTCCAGGATGTCAGGATGGTTTGTTTGTTAGAGTTGGCCAAAGCCACCTGCTGGGACGCTGGTAAGTTTCCCCTCTTGCACAAACCTTGCCAAGTTTCCCCCCCTTGCACACCTTGCCAAGTTTGCCTAGCCCAGTTCAACTGGGAGGTGAGTTAAAACTTCTGAAGCTGAGCAAAAAAATCCCTTCTCCTAGTTAAAGAGCTATGTTTAGTGAATTGTAGGATTTGAATCCAGTGGCGCCTCGGAGACCAACAAGATTTTTCATGGATATATGCTTTCCAGAGTTAAAGCTCCCATCTTCAGATACAAAGAGAATTGTCTATATGAACTCACAAAGATGATGCTATGCATTATGTAGATATTACTGGGAAATGAGCTGAAAATTTATTTTATGAGAACCAAGATAAGAGAAAATATCAACCATTTTAATGCAGACAAGATTTTATCAGGCTATAATTTGGAGTTGGGTGCTAGTCTGTTTCTTTTGCCGCAGATGAAAAGATTGCCTTGAAACCAAACAGATAAATCTTCTTTATCAGTTAGATATTTCTGATTCACAAGTGATTTCACAATAAATGTGAATACTAAAGTCCCCAACACAACCTTGTGTTCTATCTTTGCTGGCAGTTTTCAGGCTTTGCACTTTTAAGTAAAAGTCACAGTAAAGCTCACTAACGTTTCTTTTAATGAGTATCATCTGTTTCACCTACGTAGCACAGAGATTGTCATAACCATATTAAGCATCTTTTAATTCTACACTTTCCACTTAAAGTATAATGTTTTTTAAAAAGTCTGACATCTGTTTTCTATTTCCTTGTAATGAAGCTTGGAAAGAGTAATCATCATAAACAAATTTTTAAATGCCAGTGAACACCTAATTCTTCTCTAAGGGCCTTTTTTAAAAAAATGGACCCCTGCTGTCCTGTGAGGGTTCTTCCTCAGAGGTCTTTGCAGATGGCATGAGCTCATTTCCATTGGGTATTTGTTGTTTCCATACAATAAAGATGAGGTAACAGTAAGATTTATGCTGAAATGGGGTGGAGAAGGGATGGATGAATGAAATTCAACAGAGACAGTGCTTTGTATTGTTGCAACAGTGGTAAAAAAAATTGCTTGGGATGGCTACCCTTCTGCTCCTTGAAACCTGTACACTGACCCTTTGAGAAGAGGGTTATGTGGATGAATGTATAATCTTTGGGTTGAATTCAAAAGTTAGAACTTTCACCAGTTCTAAGAGCCTACTGTTGGTGGAACATGCCTCTACCATTGGAGGAAGGTGTTAAAATTATTCGAACCTTTAGAGATGGGCACGAACCAGGAAAACGGCTGTTTGTTGCGGTTCGTGGTTCGTTGCGTTTCACAAATCATGAACCGGCATGAAATTGCCCAGTTCATGAACCAGTTTGTTTGGTTCAAGATGAATACGTCACTTCCAGGTCAGCTAAATGTCTGTAGAAAGCCCATCCCCCCCTTCATGGCCTAGGAAACTGATTGATCGGTATCAGGCTGTCTGCAGCGACATACTGAAAAATGAGCCAAACGAACTGCCCGTCATGGTTTATCGCGGTTCATCAGAAATGCCCTCCGACGAACCGCCAGTTCACAAAACATGAACCGGCCCAGTTCATGATGAACTTTGGTTTGTATTTTAGTTCACGCCCACCTCTAGATTCAGCCCTTTTAGTTCTACAAAGTTCCAAATATTTCTGTGTGCAGGCACAGAACCCATATATGGGTCTGTACAGGAACCAAGAAGATGGAAAAGGTAGTATAGAAACATTTGAAATACAAATCACTTGTGAAAACTAAATTGCCAGTTTTTCATAAGACATACAGAAATTATGAGAACATTCTGCCAGCAGGTGATTAATGATTTTTAAAGAACTACCCTGAACGAATCCTGCCTCCTCACACATGTAATCTTTTTTTTCAACCCTAATTGAAATTTGGAACCTGTAATTACAATGTTACTGATTTAACAACAAGTATTTTTGGGGAAAACAACTTTTTCTTCATATATCCATGTACAGTTTGTGAGACTCATATATCCATGGTCTAATAAGTCAGAGTGTATTGTTCTATAGGGTTGGCTCCAACCAGCTTTTCTACTGCTGTAAATAGGAAGAGAGGTCTCCTTTGACCACCTGAAAAGGCTATGCTGGGGATCATGGGACCTGTACAGACAGAAGCTGTGTGCGACAGGGGCTGTCGTAACAAGGGGAACTTGGCGAGGTTAAGCAAAAAACTGTGGATCCAGCCCGTAGTCTTCTTTGTTTTGCCCTTTCTAACACTAATTGAGTCAAACAACAGATCTTCGTCAGTTCCCCCTTTGAGACAATATTTCGTTCTGGTAGGCCTTGTTCTAGGACTGTAAGTCACAAACCCCCGTCATCCCCACAAGGGGCAATGACTGGAAGAGGGTAGTTTTACCTCATAATTTCTCTCATTTACATTGGCCCTTCTCTGGTTATTAGGAAAGCAGAACAATTTAGCATAACTGAGAGATGAGGATACCCTTGAAGTTACTGTCATTTCCTTTTCATCCTGCAAGGCACAGTAGGAATTCTTCAAGTTCTGTATAAACATACGCCATTGAAGTGTTGCGGGCAACACACGGATAAGCTTTGGAGGCAGCACTTCCATTCTTATAATTAACGAATGCTTAGCATGAGGCTGTCAAGAATTAGGTATCGTATAAAGATGGCATGCAGTGCCAATCAGAAACGGCACAACTTCAGAAGCTTGCATTTCTACAGTGAAGTCACAGAAATGAGATTCCTGTGTATGTATTTAAAAAGTATACTGCACTCTTGATTCCGAATTTAAAGCTGTTTATAGTTATTTATTTACTACATGATTATGCTGCCCCTTCTGAGGAGCTTAAGTTGTGCCGTACATGAGTCTTTCTTCCATTTACCCTCACAACATCCCTGTGAGATAGGTTCTGCTGAGAGAGTGTGACTAACCCAAAGTCACCTGCAAGCTTCATGACAGAGTGGGGATTCAAACCTGGATCTCCCAGGTCCTAGTCTAACCAGTACACCAAGCTGTATGTATACACTGTACAGTAGAGATCAAAAACTCAAGGACCCTGGCCCAACTCCAGGCCACTGAAGAATATCACTAGTGAACCAGTAATTAGCCTAAAGAAATAACCAGTTTGGACTAGGGCTACCCTGTGTGTGTCTTTCTTTTTCTTTCTTTCTTTCTTTCTTTCTTGATGCTTCCTCTCTACAATGGAAACAAGGATGTCTGGGGTGTTTTTCAAGGGTCCATAGAATAAAATCCCTTTGTCTAATTCACTTTCAACTGAGGGGTTGAGCTCTTTAGTAGACAGGGAAGAGCAGGTTCCCTGTAAAATTTGTCCCATTTGCTTAAAAAAAAAACTCCTCCGGAAAGCTGATTCCGCCCTATCATTCTGCATGGCAACACTTTTTTTTTTAAACAAAAGCAAATGTGAGTGGCAACAACAGTTTTTTTGGAACCACATTAATTTATTTTATGCATAGAAGTGTGCCTACAGGAGCTGAGCCCCACTGACTCCACACACATACATGCTGCCGTCACAACCTTTCCTGGGAATACTGAGGCTATTTTATTGTTAAGTGTTTCAGTCAGAACTGCCAGCGACGATATCCCTTTCTCCTCACCTTTACATCAAAGTTCTTTAAGTTAGTTTAAGTTGGTATGAAGCAACCATAATTCTGTGACCACTAATAACATTACAATTTGGCCTTTTCCGCTGATGGGTTAAGTCAAAAAGGTTACACAAGCAAAGAAAAAGACGGTAAAAGGTGAATGGCATGCCAACATTTTATGCTCTCTTAAAACAGCTACTTTTTTTACACTTGTCTTATTTGACTCATCTCTCAATCTTTTTAGGATTAATGCTCTTCCACCATTCATGTCTAACAGGTCTGCTTTTTTATTTGTTTCTTGGACCATGTCCTTCATTTTCACAGCTAGCCGCCTCCTGATTATTCTTACCCAGCCCTTCAGCTTTAAACTTTAACAGGAACCTCTGCGCAGGAGTCACGTCAGCTATGCTTTCCAAACACTGCTTTAACTTGTGGAAGAATTTTAATTTGTAGTGTTACAGTAACGTTTAAGGCATTGTGCCTGAATAAGCTCCTAGGGCTGAGGGCCAGCAAGCTGCGATAGGTCAGTCATGTTGACAGACCAATAAGAGACAGATTTTGCCTGACTCGTGGAGATGCACTGAGCAGGCGGGACATGAAAACCAAAGATTCTGAGGTTTTTATCAGTACTGTCAGAAAGTGTAAAGTGTAGTGTAGTGGTCAGAGTATTGGACTACGATCTGGGAGACTCAGGTTCGAATCTCCATACTGCCATGGCAGTTTTCTGGGTGACCTTGGGTCAGTCACACACTCTCATCCTAACCTGCCTCACAGGGTTGTTGCGAGGATTAAAAGGAGGGAGAGGACAATGCTGTATTAGCCACTTGGGAACACACTGTGGAGAAGTAAATAAATATAGAAAAACTAGCAACAATGCCTGTTGTGTGAAAAAATACAACAGGCTTTAGAAAACAGATTCGGCAGCAAGCAGGTGCTTTTCAGCAGGCTGGAGGCCAGAGCAGGAGGGCGCTGAGGGGAGGCACGGGGAGGAGTGCTTCGGCCATCGATTTGGCAGGCCCCCTCCCAGTGGCAAGCGGGCACTTCGCAGCAGCCTCGAGGCCAGAGTTGTTGGCAATATGCCTGCGCAAGGATACTCAGTGAGTCGTTGCCAATACGGCTTGCCTTTTATATAGTAGGATACTCAGTGAGTCTGTTACAGTGAGGGATTTGCTCACTGTGCAAGAGGAATCTTGAATAAAAGATGCACTGGTTGATAAATGTAGTTAAATTATCATAAACCTTTTTTTCCTGTTTCCATCCTTAGTTTATTCTTTAAGTGTAGCCTTTATGTATGTCCAAGGGAACCTTGGATGTCTACAAGTGGATCTCATTATTTTTTTAATTATTTATACCCCACTTTCTCCCCAAGGGACCCCAAAGTGGCTTACGATACAAAAAAAGTACCAAAATACAATTGAAACAAAAAGAAGAGGGGAAAGGCTTCTGAATACAGAAAGGTCACTCTCACTCTCTGCTAGTGCATTCTTCTTCAAGCTTTTGGTCAGGGGACCCCAAGGCAAAGAGCACTTTACCTTATGAATGGGCATGCTCAAGCTTTAAGTACCTGTAGCAGAGGAGAAACAAACTCAGCCAGGTCTTACACACATCTTAGCCAACTTGCATGGTTTCCCCATTTCCATCCTGATTAATACCAAGTTGGTTAACAACAAACCATCCAGTATGTAGTCCTAGATAATGAAGCCTCTCTGACTGGTTGAGGCTGCAGGTCTACCACCTCCGCCCTGAGCCCATCTGTGGAGAGGGCGGGGTATAAATCGAATAAAATAATAAATAATAAATACCACTGAAACAGCTAAGTCTATGGGACTTGTGAAAAATTGCTTTCTGGTGGATGGTGCCACAGATTATAAGTCACCAAGGACTCATTTAGGGGCTAATTAGTGAAGTAATGATTGCCTGGGCAGGAACAAACATGAAAAAGAGTAAAAAAAGACACAATTTGCGAAACTCCAAGAATAGCTCAAAGATACTAGCTGTTGTCCCTTCAGGGCAACTACGTGTTGTGGTTCCTATAGGAAAGTTAGGTTGGATTGAACAGGACTTAATTTGAAGTTCAGGGGATTTATGATGATCTAGATTGCATGGAACGCTCTTCTGTGAACACTGCAAGAACATGTGCAAGCCCAGTAGCCAGCTTCATAGCAACCAGAAGCCAGCTTCATAGCAACATCTGGTGGCCAGCAGAGGGAACAACATAGACTTTAAGAGCATGCTCTAATGCTTGTTCCTTGTGGACATCTGGAAGATAATTGTGTCTCATGCAATGCTTCTTAGCAACTGTAAAGCCCTCAGAGGAACCAAATTGTGATCAATCTCAGACACAGTCCCTCTGGTAGATATAGATGGTGTGAACTCAAAAGAGACAATTCTGTACTGCCAATACATTTTTTTGAGAGGAAAGGGTTGCATGCATTTCTCTGGGCTGGTCTCTCAGCAATGCATTTTATGAGCATTCGAAAGAGGGTAAAGAAAGACGGTAATGATGGGACTGCAAATTCAGGCCTTAATTCACTATTCATTAGCCACTTTGAACTGATGACTGAGATCGGCATAGGAAAATCTACAATGTACGCAACTTCTTAATGAATAATAGAGAACGGATTTTCTCCTAACTAATCCTACGAGAACTGAAGACTATTTTTCCCCCCACGTGTGCTGACAGGAAAAAGGGGGACAATTTTAAATTCAGGTACAAGTTACAGTTACGTACAGCAATTACATGTGAAGTACTGGCTGGCAGGCAATCCAGCAGTGACTGCAATCCAGCAGTGACTGCATGTGACTGCAGTCATCGAGTGGCAGTTCCCAATGGTGGGTAAATGCAATAATGAAACTGTCTGAAAAGAAGGACAGAATAGCCAATGCTTTTCCAAGGAACCTTTCCTAACTCACAAACATTGGAGGCAAAGGTTTTGTTTTGTTTTGTTTTGTTTTGTTACCGTTGCAGACATGGTGAATGACTCCTTCAGTTTATTCTGGGCAAAACCTCCTTCCTCCTACAGTTGTTGCATTTAAAGCCACAGAGCACTCGCCCTTTTTATCCTGAACTGTCTATAAAACTCATCTGTCGTCCTGTTTTAACATCTATCTTTCATCACTTCATTTTATGACCAGTATGAAAAAGGGAATTGGGAACATCTGAGCCAGCTGAACAAGACCTTAATATCTGCTGTGGCTGAACAGCTGCTCCTCTCCCTTTGCAGGTAATTTAAGCCTGGGCTCATCCAAAGGGCAAGAGACAAAGGGACCTTGGCCCTTAGCATGGGGCTCACAGCCTGCCACTCTGTGTGAACAACACTGCCAGAGCCAGCATCAGCCTGGGATTATTATTTACCATAATTTTCTGGAACAGTATCCTGTTTAAACCGTGGTATTTTTATACTTTATACAGTGAATAAGCAGAGTGCAAATGTTTAAATTAATAAGGAGCCATTAAGTCACAACTGACTTACGGCGACCCCTTACAGGATTTTCAAGGCAAGAGATGAGCAGAAGTGTTTTGTCACTGCCTGCCTCTGTGTAGCAACCCTGGTCTCCCATCCAAGCACAAACCGTGGCCAATCCTGCTTAGCCTCCAAGTTCTGAGGAACTCTGGCTAGTCTGGGCTATTCAGGCTGCTTTACATAAATAGGAGGGCATGGAATACTGAATATGAAGATTGAAGAGGAGCAGCATGAGTAGAATGGTGCTGCACAGTAGGCTTAGGCCATTGGGGTGCTAGCACATCCCCAGATCCATTCTCTCCATCAGATCCATGATGAGCAGCAAAATGCCTGCCAACGGGATGGTGCAGCATAGTAAGTAGCTCCTGCTGCCTTCCCTCTGATTGGCTGACCCTAATAGTTACTCCACCAATGACACCTCGTGCCACATCTGGGTTAAGGTGGGCTGAGGGAAACTGGTCCTATGGCTCTTAAGGCCATGATCCCCACTAATCTCAGGAAACAAACAGCATCTAGCCACTCGACATGATTGAGGCATCCACTAGAAGACACAGTGCCTGGTGTGGAAGTTCTAGCACTAGGTTTTGAGTCAGAGAAAGAACAGACATGTTTCGGCAATGCTTTTAAAGTAAGATATTGTGCTTTTGAGAAATGATCGCAGTTGAACTCTAGGTCCCTATTGACCCGTTCACGTGTTACAGTGAGCACATCTGAATGTATGTGCGTACATCTGTTTGTAAGCCAATACAAGTTCACTTTACAAAGTAAACCGGGGACAGTACTTGGATGAATGTGGGTTTTAAACCACATTTTCAGCTCTTTAAATGTAACGTGAGAATTACTCAATGCATGTATAAAGAAAATTCAAGTGTACACAGTACACATATTGTGCATGAATTCACTGTAACTTGTGAGCAGGGCTGATGATTATGCTCAACATCAGCTATACCCATTGTCTCTTGTTGCCCCATGTGCCTGAATCTTCCTCCCATAAGTTGTCATTGGTGCAACCTTCTTCTCTCCCTATAAACCCATCTTCAAAATCCATCCTCTTGTAAAGTCATTGGTTAATTCCATACCCAATTAAAAGTCAACCTTAAGTATGTGTAACACATTTAGATTCATTCCTACTTACTTTCCCTTTACTGCTCCTTTAGACTGTAAACTGCTTGGTTCAGAAAACAGTCATTTTTTGTTTATGAAGCTTTCTAAAGCATCATATAAATTAAAGCTGTAAATAATAATAACAATACATTATTATCATCCTCTCCAATGAGGGCCCAAAGCAGCTTACATCATTTTCCTCTCCTCCGCGTTATCCTCACAACAATTCGCTGAGGTATGTTAAGCTGAGAATATGCAACTGGCCCAAGGTCTTTTCAACAAGCTTCCACGGGTGTGGAAGAGTAAGAATTCGAATCGGGGTCTCCCAGATGCCAATTCTTACACCTCTAGGAAGTATTAGACACCACCCTTAAATAGCTTTCCCCCTTAAAATGTAAATTGATGATTTTCAGTGTATACTATACACACTATATCTGTTTTTAGAACCCCCTGTTTTTAGAACCCTTTATATACAGTTCTATCATTTTGTACCTGTGTAATGGTTAAAAGGAGTGACAGGTGCAGAATATAAATTAAAAAACCTAAACGGAAACGTCTTTGCCATCAGCGACCATGCTTTACACTTGTTAAGTTGATATCATTAGACTTTGTGAGCTCCTCCCAACAAAAGGGAACTGATTCTTACAAGTTTGTTGGTTGCAACTGGCATTCAGAGATACTTGCCTCTGACCATGGTGGCTTTGTTTAGCCATCTAGGCTACCAGCCATTGAAAGACCTATCCTTCATGACTAAAGCTAATCCCTTTCCCAAGCTATTTGTTTTATGAACGGTGTAATTAGATTACTGCACACGAACGCACGTGAATCTTCCTTGTACTGAATCAGACCATTTGTCCATCAAGGTCAGTATTGTCTGCTCAGACTGGAAGCTGCTGTCCAGGGACTCAAGTGGAGGTCTTTCATGTCACCTACTGCCTGGTCTTTTTTTTAACTGGAGGTCCTGAATGAACTGGAGGTCCTGCATAAAGAGCAGAGGCTCTTCCACTGAGCCACAGCCCTCCCCACCCCAAATTTGTGCATGAGACTGTGGCAAAGCATTTGCGAGATTTCTTGTAACCCCAGTTCAAGTTACCAGTCGTTCTAACCAGGACAACCAGGAATACTGGCTTACAACATGTTGAACTTCTATTTTAGGGTGTCCCGAGCCAGCGGGAGAGGCATTATTCCCTCTCCTCTCGAACTGCAAAGGAAAGGCTGTTAATAATTTTCTAGCTGGCTGGTCTCAGCATGACACAGAATGCGGGTTGGACCTCTTCTAAGTTGCATCACATTACCGGACATCAAATGATAGAAGGGGGTGACACGCCCTGAAATGACTAATCAGAAACGATGTCCGAAAAGACACTCTTTTGTACAGCCTTCAATTAGAGAAGCCACATTTTCCAGAAACTGCAGCAACTTTAAAAAAAAGTTATATACCTTTTAAAAAGCACAAAGAACACTTTGCTACCCACTGAAATATTTAGCAAATGTTTTTATACAAGCCAGCAGTGAATCAGTGTGAATCATGTAACTTTAGACAATGTCCAGTAACTCTGCTTCAGAACAGGTAAAACCGTCTACTTTAGGTGCAAGCTTCATGTGACTCAGGATTAAATTAGATCTGACAGAGGCCTATGCTTATTTATCCCGATGTCATTTGTAGGCAAGGGGTTAAGTGGATTCTAATGTTTACAGAAAGCAGAATTCATGGGCACAGGGAACTGAACGGTGAACCCCTCCATCCTTACCATGGCCGTTTCCACACGACTTACCAGCCTCCAGAGCATTGCGCAAAACACGCAGAAGATAGCGTCTTCTTGCGCTAAATCGCGCCAGGAGGACGCTATCATCCAGGAGTTTTGCGCAACGCTCCGGAGGCCGGTAAGTCGTGCGGAAATGGCCACTGTTGTGCTCCATTGGTTTACGCAGCTTCCTGTGCCTCACAGCTCACTTCTGATAATAATACCATATTGGAAGAATAAAACTTCAAATAATGCCACACAGAAAGGTCCAGAGGAGGAGGAAGAAATATAGAGCTCTGTAATTTACGTGTTATGTTTTTTGTTTTTAAAAAAACAGACCCTCACCCCACCTCCTGCTTTGTATGGGAATGGGTGGACCGAAATATAAATCTAGGTTGCTCTTCAGTTTGTCCACCAAACATTGGCCCTTTTCACACTGCTTACCTGCTCCCGGGATGTTGCGAAATATCGCGCAAAAAACACGGAAGATAGTGCCTGCTTGCGAGAGTTTTGCACGATGTCGCGCAAAATTCTCACGAGAAGACGCTATCTTCCGCAGTTTTTGCGCGATATTTCGCAACGTCCCAGGAGCAGGTAAGCAGTGTGAAAAGGGCCGTTTATTCATTTCATAGAATGCAGCCCAGTGTTGGAAGAAAGTGAGGTTCTTAAATCTTTCTCTTTTATTCCTTTGCTGATAACGCCCCCCCTCACCCCCAATTCAGATAGGGATCATGGCTCAGTGGTGTGTGTAGGGTTACCAGCCTCCAGGTGAGTCCTGGAACTGATCTCCAAACTAAGAGATCAGATTCAGCACCCATGAAGAAAATGGCTGTTTTTTTGGAAGGTGGACTCTATGGCATTATACCCTTCTGAGAGCCCCTTCCCTCTCCAAATTCCATCTTCTCTAGGGACAACCTTCAAATCCCCAGGAATTTCTAAACCCAGATTTGGCAATCTTACATCTGTCCCATGCTGTATTTTTCTGACCTGAAATGGCCCCAGTGAACTACTATCTGCCCCAGTGGGCAAATGCCATCACATGTACTGATGACAAATAGCGGCTCTCCAGGACCATTTCAAGTCAGGAAAATGCAGGCACTGGTGGAGAAGCTTAAACTTGCCTCTCCCAGCCCAAATTGGACCTGCCCACATTCTCCTGGGAATTAAATTAGCACTGGAGTACTTAAAATTCACATACAAGTAAAAATCCTCATGGTGGATATGAGGAGAATATGAGGAAAACATAATGTTTTGTTAGGCCTGAGATGCTATGGGAAGCAGCAACCTCTTAGCTTAAACAGATGGGATGTCCTCAAGTTAGAGAAAAAATACTGTTTATTCCTATGCACAGAAGATGAGAAAGGCTAGTAGTTTGTAAAAAATGGCTTTTTCTGCACCTAGCAAATTAATCCAAAAAATATATTGGCTCTTAGGACCAAGCTTGATGAGACATGGGAAGTGCTAAGAAGGAATGGGCAGTGAATGCACACACCAAGACCGCAGAAGGAGCAATACTGCTTAGGAAGACAGAAAAATCGGGACTCTCTTTATCTTTCCTCTGTCTCCTCTGCTGCTGTCCCTTTGATACCTAGCAAGGCCAGTTCCAGGTTTTGGGGGGCCTTGGGCCGAGAGTGCTCAGGGGCCTCCGTGCCCCCTTCTAGGCACCCCTTCTGGCTCTCCATCCCATAGGTCCCCATCTAACTGTGCATCCTTCCTTTGCCCAACTTGCAAGCTCTCCCACCACCTGCAGTCACAGCTGCTCACTCTGCCTGCACGGCTCTCCCTCGGTGCTGGGTGGAGCTAGGAGTGCCACTGCCATGGCCACCAGGAATGCTGATGCTTTGTGCACCACCCACATGCCCTTTCCAGCAGCACTAGGCAGCATATGCATCTGGGAGTGGGAGATGCAAGAGTAGGGACTAGGGGATCAGCAGCAGTGGGTCCCACCAGAGGCCCTGGGCCCTGGCGGCTGCCCCACCTTGTCATGTGCTAACCCTGGACCTGATATCTAGATTGCTATTCTTGGGGGACTTCCTTCCTTCCTTCCTCCCTTCCTCCCTTCCTTCCTTCCTTCCTTCCTTCCTTCCACATGCTCTCTATAATCTGTCTTCATTCCTAGCCTAGACAGATTGTTAGAATACTGTCTTTATTTTTCTTTTCCAGTATGGAGTTCCTTTACAATAAAGGGCTATTTCTCTTCTAAAGTAACAAGTCTTGTGCGAACTTTATTCCTAAGCAGCATCACAATTCCCTTGTGCAAAGCCAGCTCTAGCTAACAAGAACTGTGATCAGCTTACCACTGAGTTTTTTACTACTAAACTGCAGACACAGGAACTCTTGATTCATGGTGCAAGGGAGAAGGAGGGTTACTCTTTCTTCCCATGACTCTTTCCTCCCGGTTCCAAGTCAGAAAAAGGATCTTTCTTTCTGCACTATATTCTCAGTTTTAATCAGGGTCCTCTATTTGGCATTTTTTTAAAAAAAATTGGAGAGCCAATCACTGATCCTCCAGCATCTACCACAATTAGTAGTCCAAAATATTAGAACGGGATCTCATGAGCGAAAGAAACGAGTGAATGAGTCATCGACCATAAAAATCAAGACACAGGATTGTTATTCTTCACATCGTCTTCAGAGAAGATTCATTTGAGACTTCACTCATTCCAAATCAAAAGGTTTCTGTCTGTTCTGGTATGGTGTGTTTATCAGGGCATGTAGCTTGGAAACCTCTGGAGGCCTGTTGGATCAAGTATATCATTCTGGCTGTTGGTAGAATAATTTAAAAGATTTATTATTGGTGGTAAGCCTGCAGCGTTTTCTTGATTTTGTGGTCTCGTTATTTGCAATGGACAATATTTCAGGTCTGGAGTTGGGCAGCTTCTTCTACCATAAATCTGTTTGTAACTGAGACGGGAGTCTTGTTTTCTACCTGGATTTCATGTATATACATGGAGATGATGCCCTGTGAAGTTGGTGATAGGAAATATTGAAAAGGACAATGGTTAAAAGTGTCTGCTCTTCCTACTTCGTGACATCTGCAGTAGCTGTAAATTTCTGGGTAAAAATTGCAAGAACTCTGTTTCTTCCATTTTTACAAAAAGAGCTCATTGGAACACCCATTAAATATATTTTCAAAATCATCAGTAGTTAGCAGGCACTTTTTGCTTGGCTGCCGTTTTAGATAGAATATCCCTTTAAATAGTACGTTTGCAGATCTAGCTATCAGTCTGTCTTCCGTCTGTCTGTCCGTCTCTCCATTCATCCTATCATCTGGCTTTGCTCCTGTGTGTGCTCTGTTTTTGATCAAAAGGACACATGAACCTGCCTTATACCGAGCCAGGCCATTGGTCTTTCAAGGTCAGTATTATATATTCTGATTGGCAGTGGCTCTCCAGGTTCTTGGACAGAGAGGTCTTTCATATCACCTAATTCTTTTTTAATGCCAGATGCCATAAGATTGAACTTGGGACCTTCTGCGCCCCAAGCCGACGTGTTTTTCCTGAGCCACAGCCACTCAGTAAAACCATAATGACCACAACCAGGGCTTTTTTTCAGGGGGAACGTGGGGGAATGGAGTTCCGGAACCTCTTGAAAATGGTCACATAGCTGGTGGCCCCGCCCCCTGATCTCCAGACAGAGGGGAGTTGAGATTGCCCTCCGCGCTGCCAAGTGGCGCGGAGGGCAATCTCAACTCCGCTCTGTCTGGAGATCAGGGGGTGGGGCCACCAGCCATGTGACCATTTTCAACAAGGGCAACCCACTGAGTTCCACCACCTCTTTTCCCAGAAAAAAAGCCCTGACCACAACCAAGTAAAAACAAGAAACATTACAGTAGATGAAACCAGCAAGCCAAAGATCAACACTGGAACGACATCCACAACGTTTTTTCAAAATGTCACCTTAAAGCCTGAGGGAAAAGGAGGTGATTCACTTGGTGCCTGAAAGTGGAACGACACGTACACACTGATTTCATTTCCCAAAAAGATGGAACTGAAGGTGAACTGCGTGATAAAACCAGGTCTAAACTCACAATCTAATCCAGAGGTCTCCACCATTTATAATTAAAGATCCAAGCTATGTCAACATTCAGATCGTGATCAATAAAGAGCCAGTACAACAAAGACTCTGCGTACTCGAAACTATACTATTTAACATTACCAACAGTTGACATGTTCATCCATAACGTTTCCATAGACCAAATACTGATTGTTTCAAGTTCTTGATTAGGAAATGGCCCAAACAAGTCAATAATAAATATTCACAGGAGCCCCTTCCCTGTACAATTGTTTTAATGCACTGGCATACATCGGTGTGGTGGTTTGCACATGGATTACTGGCAACTCTTCAGCTCAGTCATTTCCTGCTCTGTACAGCACCTCTAAGAAGCCTTTTAGTCCTTAGCCTTCACATGCTGCTGCTTCACATTTAGTTCTTTGCCTTCACGTGCTAGTTGTTCAAGCATCCTACCTAGCCCTCCAATATACCCTAACTTAAAGATTTCATTTACTTTTTAAAAGCACCATATTTCATTCTACATTGAGCCACATTTTGCTCTAGAACCACAGGTTGCAGCTCTCAGAACAAATCATTACTCCATTGATTTTCTAGCTGTGGGTTTAGGATTGCTGGTTGCAAGGCCAGGGAGAGGAGGAATAAGATGAGCTGGGAGAGGAGGTTCTGGGAGGGTCAATGGCAAATTTGTATAATTGTGAAAAGCCCATGAAATACAGTCACTAATGCCAGGGCTGGCAACAGCATACCCTGAGTTGGGGAAGCTGCCAGGGCCCAGAGAGATTGGCAGGGCCCACTAATGCTGTTCCCCACCTTCCCCAGCCTAGCTGCCCACAAAGCTCTCTCACCAGTTGCACTCCCAGCTGCACATGCTGCCCAGCATCACTAGGTCAGCCACATGCACTGTCAACAGCATACACTGCCAAGCCCCGTTAAGGAAGGACAGATGCGCAGTGCGTATGATCTGGAGCTCAGTCAATGGGAGGGCTATTGAATGAGGGAGCTGGTGGAGAAGGATGCACAGTTGGGGGGTGAGGAGTTCACATGGGCAGGGAGGGGCTGCAGCAGCAGGCAGGGGAGCGAGCCCTGGTCACTCTCTGCCCAGGGTCCTCCAAAACCTGGAACCAGCACTGACCAATACAATATATTTATAAATCCTAAACATGAGAAATAAAAGATCAACACATTCAGTGTTATGTGATTTTAGATGCCTGTATTTGGGGGCGGGGGCACGACAAGTTACTTTCCAAGTGGGTCCTGTTTAGAAGTGGGTCCCACAACAAAAAGTTTGAAACCCTCTGCGCTACGTAATACCACACTACTTCGGGTCAGCCATTTTAGGGGCTCTGATGCTCACGAGTCACGACGATTGATGAGAGCGGATTTTCCGTCATCCTTGTTTTCACAAGTAGGGCTGCCACTGAACTAATCTGAGAAGCCCACAGTCAAAGGAATTGCATGCAAGAAGCTTGGCTGGGGGTAGGCGGGGGATGACTGATTTTGGCTTCAGCCGAACACATTTTGCACAATTCCCACTGAACAATTCAAGCTTGTGCTAGTTCAGAGTCTCTGTCTTCCTACTCAAAATGACGTCTGTAGCTTCCATAGTTCATTTAATTTCATATATTACATTTGGAGGGTGGCGGGGGCGGGGGACGTCACTCAGAAGTGACCAGTCACTTTCCAGTCAATTAAAAGGAGCTCTCTGTCCCTCCTCCAGTACTGCCACAGTCCCTTTCTTCTCCTTCCCATTAAAGCTACTGCACCAGCTTCTCTCCTTTCTCTTTTGTGGGAAGAAGGAGGCAAATCCACTCCATATCTTTGTTCTAGATGGGAAAATGAAATCAAACTTTCCCATCCGCCTCTTCTCCTCTTCCACCATGTGCCCACACAAAACTTTCATCTCCTTGGAAAAAGAGCATGCCATTGACTCTTTTCCCCTGCATTAAAGGGGAACAGAGAAAAAGTGAAGGCAACAGATGAGGTTATAATTTGGGGAGGGTGGTGGTTTGCTTTTGGAATGCAGCCCAGGAAATGCGCCCCCCCCCCCCCAGCTCTGCAGACCAGGGCTGAAACACTGTGATTTTTGTGCCAGTCACTGTTTTGGCTCCACCCACTAAGTTGCTATTTTGTGACTGGCAGCTTTTAAAAAAGTAGATAACTAATTCCCTGAAACATAAAGTCTGCCCTGTCCTGTTGTAGCATATGGTATCAGTACTGGAGTGAGGTTAAAGTGTAGCGGTGGGTAGATCGATTCCAGCCATTCTGCACAGCAAAGTTTGAAGCACCTTCCAGTTTATGGAGCCTTCTTCCAACTTAAGTGGCCCTTCCATCGGAGGAAGACTGCTTAGGATGGAGGAAGGTTTGCTGAGCAGAGTGACAGGATCATCTGCACTGTATGACGCTTTGGGGTTGAATCCAGCCAACTTTTTCACCCCATTTCATCTGGTTCCCCTCCATATGACAAGTTCCATTCCACTAGGATTGCTAGGCCTGCTGAGCATCATGGCAGGAGAAAGTGTGTGCATGTGCACTTATGCACACGTGTGCAGGATGTGCGACTGTGTGTCTGAACCTGAAAGCGGGGTCGCTTCCAGGCAACACTCTACAAAGCCCCCAAAGCCCTATGATAAAGATCATAGAGATTTGGGAGGGGTGTTCCTAGAGCACCACCTGTCACTTCTTGGTTTGGATGCAATCCCCTCTCCGCTTTCTCCCACTTTGACAATCAGCGTTGGTGATTGAATTAGTAGGAAAACACCCGCAAGGGGTAGATAGATAGTAATCTTCCACCGCACATGGCTTTTGTACATGTAAGTCCCATGATTTTCAGCATAGCCACTTTTGGTGGTCAAAGAGGATGCCTCTTTCTTTTTCCACCAGCAGAAAATCTGGTGGGATTCAACCCCCGGTGGGCAGAACTGACATCCTATATTTGCCGCAGCAGGAGATGTAACTATTTTAAGCTTATTTGTGCCCTTTGAGTACGACTAGCTGCCACCGAGACTGATTAGTTTTGTGCACAAAACAATAAAGAACCTCTCGAAATAGACTGATGCTTTGCCCACAACATTCAAGTAACCATTAGGGTGTCTGGAGCAACCCGTCTCCTCAGCCCACAAAACCAGCATTCAGATTAGCAGCGGCAATGTTTCTTTTATACAGTGAGCCATCCTAACAACTAGGCATTATAGAAATTGGTTTGCCAGGACGTCCCACAACAGTCAATGGTCAAGTTCCAAAAGGAGGACTTGTTGATTTCCCCCCTCCCTCTTGAGTTTTGCTGAATCTACATTTGTCTTGTTGAATCTACATGTTTTCCACTTTGTCTTCCATTTTATTTCACTCTTCTGTTACAGTAGTTTGTGCTTATTTGAGCATCTGCATTCTGGGCAGTTTTGACCTGATCTTCCTGACTTAATGACTACAAAACCAGCTGGGATGGATATTAGGATCCCCAGAGGGCGCTGCTGAAAGCGGCGTATCTGTGGCAAATCTTCCACTGTCCATCTGTCATGTGCTGGATGTCTTCCTAAGAGGATGGCTGACACGAGCTTCCATGACTTTGCCAGCCTTATATATATGAAGGTAGTAGAGAGTGCTCTCAAGTCATAGCTGACTTATGGCGACCCCTGGTGGGGTTTTCATGCCAAGAGACTGATAGGGGCGGTTTGCCATTGCCTGCCTCTGCAACCATGGTCTTCATTGGAGGTCTCCCATCCAACTACTAACCAAGGGAGACCCTGCTTAGCTTCTGGGATCTGACGAGATCGGGCTCACCTGGGCGATCCAGGTCACGGCATATTTGAAGGTAGTCATGATCTAAAAATATATTCTAAAAGTTACTGCTGTGCTGCACAGCCAGCGTAATCCAGTTGTTAAGAGTGTCAAGCTAGGATCTGGGAGACCCACATTCAAATCCCCATTCTGCTATGAAGCTCAGTGGGTGACTTAAGTGGGCCAACTGCACTGTCTTAGCCTAACCTACCTTATGGGGTGGTTGTTGTGAGGATACTGTTCTGAGTTCTTTGGAGGATGGGCAGGATTGATTTTAAAGTTTTAAAAATTGTTTATTAGGGCATTTCTGTGCCACTTTGCTTTCCAAAGGGACCCAAAGCAGCTTAAGCAGTATTAATGTGCTTGACAAGATAAACAAATCAAGCCCCTTCCCCCATGCATCATAGTTGAGTCCTTCCTGATTCACTGGGCTGGCAAATGGAGGCCCCGAGGTATGACCCACAGATTAAGAGCCAAAGGCCAAGAGTCTGTTGAGTCTTGCACCTTCAGGCAGCTCATGTTCAAGGGCTTGAGCCTCTGGCCATACCCAGGCTTAAGTATCTTCAAGCAGAGGAGAAAACAAATGCAACTCAGATGGTATTCAGCTATTGCTAGCTACCCTACTTTCTCCCGAGACCCATAGATACTAGAGAATTCTTTGACTTTTGCATCCACTTCCAAAACTCAGTCCCTTTGACATTCATAACCAAAGACAATGTATCATGACCAAATTCTGACCTTCAACTTGCTCACAAGTTTTTGTTGGCTGCTTCACTCCATGCAACCTAAAACCCAGGATGTTTTGTTGAGAAACCCTACTGGACGTTCTTCCAGTTTTGTCCACAGAGAAAATGCCTTCATGATTTGAAAATACCGCAAAACACAGCATCTTCAGAACATGTTTCAAGCTGCACCACAATTATATGGCAGACAGAATGAGAAAGGATAGCAGCCAGGTGGCTATTGAAGGCCAGAGAGATCTTCATATGCTGGAGACCGAGAGAGATGTCTCCCTTCCTGCCCTTTATGTGAGCTGACTAATTGGATGCAGCAGAAAACAGGGACACCTTCCCTTCTTTTCTGTTGTCCTCTTGCAATCAAAAAGGTTTCATTATGCATTTGGGGCATTTGGCCCTGATATACTAAGGATCAGGGCTTTTTTTCAGCTGGAATGCGGTGGAACGGAGTTCCAGAACCT
Organism: Eublepharis macularius; assembly: GCF_028583425.1. NCBI lineage: Eukaryota > Metazoa > Chordata > Lepidosauria > Squamata > Eublepharidae > Eublepharis > Eublepharis macularius. The sequence continues at coordinate 25,315,555 of NC_072800.1, read as the reverse complement.
CTTGAAAATGGTCACATGGCTGGTGGCCCCGCCCCCTGATCTCCAGACAGAGGGGAGTTTAGATAGCCCTCCGCGCCGCTGGCTCCAGTGGCGCGGAGGGCTATCTAAACTCCCCTCTGTCTGGAGATCAGGGGGCGGGGCCACCAGCCATGTGACCATTTTCGCTGAGGGCGATTTAAACTTTTAAAAACTCCCCCCTTGTTCCATCCGAACCAAAGTGACATCATTGGCCCTGGGAGCATGCGTGCCCTTTGTGCGCTCACATGTGGTACCAGGGGCACCACCTCACACCAAGAGTTGCCCCCTGTGCTGACAACCCACTGAGTTCCACCACCTCTTTTCCCAGAAAAAAAGCCCTGCTAAGGATGCTGTAGTATTATAGAACATTGGAGTTGAGTGGAAAGGCAAGACAGAATCCAAATCTCAGCTCAGCCTTGTGTGGTCAAGTCACTGTCTCTCAACTGAACCTACCTCCTACAGAAAAAAGTGAATCATCCCTCTGTATTTTGTCCTGAGATCCCGAAGAAAACATACAAAAATATGATAAAGTTCTAGGAATTTCTTCTCCTTTAGCAATCCAGCCGAATACATCACTCACTCTCCTCCAGGTTCTGTGTCACATCATTATTGCTACAGCCCAAATGCAAATCATGCTGGAATGAAATGGTGTTCAAGATCGTTAAAATATACACGATAACAACGTCAAGGGAAACCAACCTTTTTGAGAAAACTGTATTCAGCTCACTTGATAGATAAACAATGATGCTTAAGTGGCCAGTTTATTATAATGACACAAAACCGGCAAACTTTCCTCTTTTTTGGTAACGTGTTCTTTGTTCTGTAAAATGCTTTTAACATATGACACCAGAGATTGCAGATTTCGTGTTCTGTTCTCAACAAGAGACTCAAGAATTTCTAATCGAACAGTGTGGTTAGATAAAACCAGGAACAGTGAACTCGCAGTTCTGATCTGAGTTCAAGAGATAAAGTAACGATGTGATATATCACTGCTGTTACATCAAAGTTCTTTTATCTGTAAAGGTATTTAATGTGTCCTGAAAATGTGTATGGCATCTTCAGCTCGTCAGCTTCCTAGGGTGACATAGCTGTGGGTCTGCAGCTGTGAAGCTTTATCTATCTGTGTATCTATGTGGGTATCTGTGAATGTTGTTTATTCTGATCTTGCTCCTGCTCTTGAATAAAAGCTCTTTCACAGATCATGGATTTCAGGTTCAGCTGTTAAAACTGCCTCTCCAATGCGGTTCAGACAAAGCATATCTTATGTATGTACGAATCCACCGTCAGATAACCGGTCTGTTTAGCTCAGGGCTCAGAATGGCAGCAGTTTTCCCCAGAACTCGGCCTTACTTGAGATTCTCTCTCTTAAGATGCCCAGGATGGAACATGTAATGTTATACATGCCAAATATGTTCTCTGCCCTACAGATGGGCCTATATACTTTTGGCGACTTGAGACTGTTCTTATTTGATGACAATTCACAATGAAAGGGAGGAGTCCTCATGGCAGATAGAAAGCTAAAATTTTAAATATTAGTGTTCATTTAATACATATTGCTGAAAACTCATGTCAGTGATGAAAAAACAAGTCATGAGCATGAATGTGTGAACCATCTCAAGCATATTTTTAAAAACTAACTTGTTTTCTAAAGACCCAATCCTGTGAGACAGTGCATAACATGATGGTGTGTAGAACTGAGCACCAAAATGACAATTTGAGATCAGAATTGAGTAAAACATACCATAAATCAATTGCGATTTTTTACTGATCTGATTTGTTATAAACTAAATGCAGGTCAACGTACAGAAACTTTCACTGCTACGCATTGCATTATAGCGCACATTTATGGTTTTAATAAAACTTAAGACAAATTTATTTGTATAACATTTCTCTCTCTCATGTCAAGTTTTTCCAAAATAACTTCAAATATTTGTAACTCTACACACTGATTTTTCACATAGGGTAGATTGGGAGTGATGGAGGCAGATGGAACATAAATCAGGTTCTGTTGTATCTGATGTTCTTAATTTGAATTTCTAAATAGATGACCTCATGCAATTAGAAAGCCATTTAGCATCTAGCAGTGAACCAATTCATGACCGTTAGGGCTAAATTCATTAAAAGATGCTTTGCAATGCTATCAGGCTCAGAAGTCAATACCGAAAGTATTTGCATATGTCTCCAGGTAGCTGAGGTCATGCGTAGTTGCATCATTCATCAGAGCATGTTATGATCTGAGCTGTTGCCTATGCTTTTCATACAGAATTTTTCATTTTATTATAGAAAAAGAAAGAGTGGTAAGTAGCACGCTGAAAGGGCTGCCGTAGGGACAAGACCGATCACAAAGCATTCCACTAACTGCCGGAATGTTCCCCAAGATTCAACGAGCCACCGGGTGCCGGGAAACACACTGCCGGGTGCAACAATGGGGACTCGTTGTGATAGATACCAAGTTTTAATGTGGGCTTGGCCAACCACTAAGCGATCCCAGCACAAGAATATAGACACGGCACTGCTGTTGTATCAGTCCAGTGAGCCATCAGAGGCATAATACCCAGCCTTTCACAGCGGTCCAAGGAATTTTAGAAGTATGTGGCATGTTCCTCAGCATCAAGCCATGTTCTGTGCACACTGCTTAATAACAATCTACTGGTACTACTGGTTCAGATAGCAGAGACAGTCTTCATTAGGTGTAGGGAACGCAGGTGCCGGGTTCAAACAACTCTGTTTAGATCACATAAGGGATTCCATCAGCACTGCAATAGATGCATAACTTTATGTTGTGCTTGTAGATTCTGAATCTGGGCCCAAAACTTTATGTTCAAAAGACAATTTGGGGAGGTAGGGCCATAGGGTCACCAACTTCCAGATGGGGCCTGAAGGTCTCCCAGAATTACAACTGATCTCCAGACTACAGAGATCATCTCCCCTGGAGAAAATGGCTGCTTTGGAGGGTGGACTCTTTGGAATTATACCCCCTGGAGATCCCTCCCCAAACCCCACCGTCCCCAAGATCCACCCCCAAATCTCTAGGAATTTCCTGAACCAGAGTTGGTAACCTTGGTTTGGTGGTGAAGAGTGCCCTCAAGTCATAGCTGACTTACGGTGACCTCTAGTGGGGTTTTTCATGGCAAGAGACTAACAGCAGTGGTTTGCCATTGCTTGCCTCCTCAACCCTGGTCTTCCCTGGAGGTCATCCATTCAATTACTAACCAAGGTCAACCCTGCTTAGCTTCTGAGATCTGATGAGATCAGGCTCACCTGGGCTATCCAGGTCAGGGCAACCTTGGTTATAGAGGGTTCTTAAAGAGATGTAATAATGTAACGTGATTCACAGAACTATTGTAACAGAGGCAAACATAAATCTAGAAAATTTCCTTGGGCATATCTGCACAAAGACTTAAAATGGTTTGCCAATTATCTCCTTTCCTCAAGAAACCCTGGGAACTGTAGTTCTAGGAGAGGGACTAAGTATTTCTAACATAATTGTAGGCATGCACAACAGTCCCAACATTCTTTGGGAGAAGTCATGACAAGTATATTAGTATAAAACTAATCTAAATTTGTAGTACTAATATACCCTCTCTGTTACTACAGGAATTTTCTTCACAGTTCTTCGACACACTTTCTGTTGCACGCACAAATACCCTACTTAGTATCATATTTCCAAGTATCAGTGGCTGGGAAAGTGAAGCTATTGGAAATTTGGCTATTCCTTTAGAGTCAACACCCTACCAAAACAGTGGGTACATTTGTTGAGCTGCAAATGATATACTGCGTATAATTCAGAGGCCAAAAATCTGTTTGTAGAGGTTTTGAGCTGACATGGGAATCATGTACCACTTCTATGGTATCTTCCGTTTTTAAGCCATAGAAACAAAGAAGAGAATGAAATGCAGAAGCTAACCATAAGCAAAATAATATATATATATATATATATATATTGCAGACCGTTGCTACAACACCACACGAAAGTGATGTGGCCACACCACATATGACTGCCTGTTCACTTCCTTGGTCTGGGAAGAAAACAATGAGTTCAGTCTTTTTTAAAAAGCAGATGAGTGCAGTTCCAGTCTTTCTGAACACAATGGGGTCAGCAGCACTCTGATTCCTTTGACACTGCCAGTGAGAACTGGGAAAAGAGGGATGTAGAAGCTCGAAAATCTATACCAGGGGTCAGCAGTAGCCTTCTATAATCAAAATACCAGATAATGCCAAAATTCACAGCAAGACATGAACAAAGCCAACATCAGAAAGCCTTATTTGCATAACTGAAAATACACCAGTTAACATTATTGATAATTGACATGCTGATTAATAATCAATAAGTTTCCACAGCCCAAACACTGCTTGTTGTTCCTTTATTAGGAAGTGGCACACACAAGATCCTAGAATAAGTAATAAATAAATATACACAGGAGCACCTTGCATGGTTGTTTTAGTGCACAGGCATAAACGTGCATATGGTTTGGATTGCTGGCAACTGCTCAGCTCCATCATTTCCCTTTCTGTAAAGCATTTTAATCTTTGCCTGCCAATCCTTTCAAATAATGGTTATTCTGGCATCCCACCTATCTCTCCAATATACCTTAATTTAGAGATCAGGTTTTTTTTAAAGAGCAGTATTTGGTTCTGCACTGAGCCACATTTAGCTCTAGATTCACAGGTTACAGACCCCTGGTCTAGACATAGCAAAGGTAATATTTTACTTGGTAAGGCATTCTTTGTGATGTTATGGATCTGGCTATCTTCTTTGTGAATGAATCATTCGGTATGCTTTTACAAAACTGAGTATTTGAGAGCAGGTTTGTCTACAGAGGGGCATACAGGGGCAATGTCCCATCAGAAATATGCCCTGGCTCGAATCCCCATATCATTGTGGAGACATAAGGAGAAATGTGCAAGCAGTTTTTTTGTCCAGATTGCCCTGGAAGCAATGGGAAGAATGGGGATTGTTCACGTGATTCCAGATCCAATTCAAGGTAGTGATGCTTACCTTAAAAAATGACTGTGAAAACCCACAGAGTGGTTCTAACTTCCTTCAGCTTAATTATCTCTTCCTCCAATGCAAGAGCCACTGAAGGTAGAGGAAGACTCCTCAGACTGGAGGAAGACTTCAAACTTGAGCCAAGATGAAAGGAGCATAAATAGTTTAATAAATGTAAGAATAAATGAATAAACTTTGCTCAGTGGAGTGGTAGAATCCACCCCCACATATTGCAAGAAGAAAGCTTGAAACATTTAGGCTGAGCGTTTCTCCCTCTCTTGCTGCAGGTATCTTTAGGCTGGTTGTGATGGGGAGCATGAGCCAAAGAGAAAGAGGTTCTTAGCCCATAGACGTAGTATTCTGTGCATGTGGAGCAGCAAAACTAGGGAAATCTCTCCCCCCGCCCCCCCCCACACACTGTTTCTGTGTGTGAAAATGGCTGGGAGGGGGGAGAGCCTTTGCTCCCCCAGCAGCAGCATTCTGAGCCTGTTTGAGCTCTCCTTCATGGTTAGTACTTGGATGGGACACCACCAAGGAAGACCGGGGGGGGGGGGTCACCGATGCCGTGAGTTGGTTGCGACTTGATGGCACCATTATTCTTTTTGTTGTTTAAAAGTCACCCCCCCCCAAGTTGATGGTAAGTAATATTTGTAGGATGAGATGTTTTTCTGTTGTTATAGTTGGTGATGTATGTGTGTACGTTTGACTTCGTAAGCCACTGCGAGTCTGCGCTGAGTGGAGAAAAGTGTACCGAAAGCACATCAATAATGAATTAAATAAATGGCTTCCATCAATTATGATATTTAGCCCAGGCTGGAAAAGTACACCGAATTGAATTTTGTTCTTGTGTCCTTTTCTTTGGATATCTTCCAGTGTGCTGAAAAGCTCTTAGTTTTGCTGACAAATTGTTTTATGTACAGTGGTTGAACTTTTTTTCTATACTCCTCTTAGTAAAATTATATATTTCTTCAAATGGTGAGTGAAAATCTTTCATAATCGTTTGGTTCCTTGACCCTTTTAAGCTACGATATTTACTCAAAAGTATGAGAACATGAAATGTAAGATACCCCTCAAAAAGGCTGAACACAAAACTTTTTAAAAAGTATTGTACATACCTGTAATTTGTATGCAGGTTTAATATGAAGCCCCCCTCCATTTTTGATGGCACTCTTCAAGGGGGGAACCTAACCCTCTTTTGAGGTAAATAGGCTAGGCCTAGATCAGCATTTGGATAACCGTTATAATGGAGCAAGTCTCCAGCATTCCCGGCTGGTGTGAGATACAGTGTCTTGCGTACTTTCCTCAGAGGCTTTGAAGATCTAGGAGGAGGCTAAAAACAGTAAAAAAATCCCTTAGACCCAATGCTTCTAGTTGTTCAGCTCAAGAATAAAACAGACAATAGTTCTAAATAGTAGTATACTGAGAGGCAAGGAAAGAAAAAAACCCAGAACGTCTTTTATGAAATGGAACCACAGGTACAATTCCAACTATTTAAACAATGGTTATAGAAACTGGACAAGTAAGTGTTAGATCCATGAAACTGAATATAAATTTAACTTTAAGAAGTTATGTTGCAGAAGTTTTAATTCTGTTTTTGAACAGATAAAATAAAACAATAGGAAAACAACTTTGACTCCTATGTATAAACTGACTCGGTTTGGCAGCCTCTAGAATTACAACTGATCTCCAGACTACAGACAACAGTTCCCCTGCAGGAAATGAGTGCTTCAGAGGGTGGACTTGATGGCATCCCATCCCCATTGCACATTCTCCCCTCTGTCATCCCCAGAAACTATCCCCAAATCTCCTGGAATTTTCCAAGCTGGAGCTGGATGCTGTAGAGCTTTTGTGAGTCACAGTTAGGGTTGCCAAACAGGGCCTGGCAACCGGCAGAGATGGGGGACCATTGGCAATGGCGTAACACCACATCCAGGAAAAACCAGAAGTGATGTCATACCTCTCTAGGAATCACCAGAAACTCTATGGTTTTATGATTTTGTTCCCCCTACCAGCTGGCAAGCAATGGGAACTGGGGAGGATCCTCTGCCTCTGGCCAGAACTTGGCACAGTTCCTGACCACAGCCCACTTCATCAGATAGATAAGAAAAACATGAGCTGTAACTCATGAAAGCTTGTATTGAAATAAATGTTGCTAGTCTTGGATTCTGTAGGACTTCTGCTTCTCCTATGGAACATCACAGAGATTAGGAGAAACTGCTTGATTGTTGTTTGTAAAACTAAAGGACCAGAGACAGGTTGAGGACTGACTCTGAGAGAGGGATGAGACTCTTGTTGGCTTGCTTCCTCCAACAGGTCATCTAAGAGCATTTTTCTGATTTGTACTGACAGAAACCCAAAGAAGATTTTGAGAGGGTTTTTTTTTCCTTTTTAGTAGAATATAACCGGATAGCAACAAGTTATGCCAACAGCAAATGGAGGTGGGGAGAAGTGATATGAGTCAGAAAATTAAATTTTGGAGAAAGGTGACCTCTCAGCATGGGGAGAAGTTGGAGGAGCCAACCTTTGACTTGAACATGACATCAGACAATCAGAGGATGCGATACTACGTCCCTGCTGAGCTCTATCCCACCCAAACTCCTTCCTACTCATCCAATATCCCCAAATTTCCAGGAATTTCCCAAGTTGGAATTGACAACCTAAAGACTAACATAGACCCAGGCAAATAACTTGCACCAAAGAGTCTTTTATTCCTATCGACTACAAGGCTCCATTTGAATCTGTTCTTCAAAATGACCATATTCAGGTTCACTTTCAACTAGGACCAGTCCTCTAGAAATACTGCAGCCCTATACGATCAACTCACATGCTAGCTGTAACGATTTAGTTCATCACATTACAAAAACCAGAAAATGCTTTTGTTTCAGAAAGACCAAAACAGAGTTCCAAGTCCCCCAAATCTTTATTTATGTATGTGATGTATGTATGATACATATCTCATCGATATATACCATAATGGTGTTATATCGGAAGAATGCATGGAATGCTTATTTTTCAAACCTGTATTTCTTTCTAGAGCTTTTCACAATGAATTTTGTCCTCTGTGAAAATGGCTCCCATTTTTGCAATTTGTTGGGAAGGAGGAGTTCCAAAAGAGTACAAACACATTTCTGCACTGAAAAGGGACTGTAATGTCATGTGACACAGAAGGCATTGCCTTCTAAAGTGGCTTCTATTCTCTGTTTTGGATGGATTATTATTACCTGGTAGTGTTTAGATTCACAGTGACCTTACAGCACTGAAGGGGCAAAGGATAGATTTGAATGGTCTTTATGAAGGCTCTGAACAGATTTTCCTATTGGCATGGTTGTTCGCCCTGTTGAAGGTTTGGTCGACCTCCACTGTGGAAAGGTGGCCCTGGAACGTGATACAACTGCTCCGAGTCCTGAACACTCTCTGCTACACCTCAGAGTAGCCTCTTAGTTTATAGAGAAGCCATGGACAATGCAATGGTAGAAAACTCAAGATGCAGAGTAGAGCACATCTTAGATCAGTTCTGTGGAAATGCTCTGGATTTGTCTATTCTCCTGACCTCTGTAGTGTAGCGTTTACTGTGTTGGACTAGGATTGAGTAAACCTGGTTTTAAATCTTCATTCATCCATGAAGCATACTAAGTGACCTAGGTCCAGCCAGTCTCTCTGAGCCAAACTGGTTGTTGGAAGAATGAAACAGACCACTAGGTAAGTCACCCTGAGCTACTTGGGAGGGGAGAATTGGGATAAAAAAAATGATAGACGAATTTGAGCTGCCAGATGGAAACTGGTTTGTAGAGTTATTAAATACTTCTTGGAGGGAAGGAGTATCTCATGGTTTTAAAAAGAACTACCAGTAGGTGGTGGCAACCAGAGGTGGCCTCTGGGAGGCCTGGTGGGCGGGCACATGGGGATGCCACCAGCGAGCGGCCACACACCCCACCCCCTAGAGGGGAGGTGGCCTGCCACTGCCTCCCCCAGCCCACCAGTCCCAGCGGCCGCCAACATAACCCACCATTATACCTTGGTGGAAAGTAGCCTCTGGGAGGCCTGGCAGGTGGGCACATAGGGGGTGCTGCCAGTGAGTGGCCACACACCCTGCCCCCTAGAGGGGAGGCGGCCCACCACCGCCTCCCCAACCTGCCAGGCCCAGCGGCCGCTGACATAACACACATTAATGCCTTGGCAGAAAGTCGCCTCTGGGAGGCCTGGCGGCTAGGCACAAGGGGGTGCCACCAGCAAGTGGCCAAACCTCCCACCCCCTGAAGGAGAGGCGGCCCGCTTCTGCCTCCCCCAGCCCACCAGGCCCGGCGGCCGCTGACATAACCCACATTAATGCCTTGGCGGAAAGTAGCCTCTGGGAGGCCTGGCAGCCGGGCACATGGGGGGTGCCACTGGTGAGCAGCTAACTCCCCCCCCACCCCCTAGAGGGGAGATGGCCCGCCTTCAAGTCCACCGCTTGTACACAGGGCCAAACTCAACTGGTGGCTCCAATTGTGTTGAACGGGAGTTTCCGGGGGGCGTTGGATTTGGGAATGTATAACTCCAAGATCCGTATTGCAATCTTGACCAAACTTGGGTGATGGCTGGAGGAGAGCCTGCTGAACACTCCCTGTGAATATGGGCTCTCTGAGTCCAACGGGAGCCGTTCTGGCACCCACAAACAATGAACAGTGTGTTCATTTTTTTCCCCGTTTGTGCCCATGTCTAATCAGGATGCCCAACTGTTGCATAGTGAAGTACGTTGATTTATGCTGTGTTCATTGTCTTCCCTGCAAAATTCAGCCACTAGATGGTGCAAGGCACCGATACCTTTCAATCTCAGCAGTTCCAGGGCTTCAAGGAGGCTAGTATCTACCCATATTCCTCTGCAGATTAACGTTTTCTTTAACATGTTTACAAATACTAAAAACAATGTTCCATTATAAATTACAAAGTAGTGATCATAAATAACTATATTATCATACTGAGAGAGAGTGGGAGAATATTATATGACTCCTTAATGAATTACTGCATGACTGCATGACTTTCACTTTGATTATGCATTAAGAACTTGGAACATAAAAACTGCTTCTAGAAGAACATTAAGAACACTAAGAGCACCTGAAAGGTATTGGCTAGGCATGAGCATCTGGTTTTCAGAGGTATACTGCCTCTGTACATAAAGATTGCATTTAGTTATTATGGCTAACCAAAGAGGGACACAAAAAGACTGTTGGAAGAGGAAAAATCACACCCATGCTGACCCATGCTTCCTCCCCTCTTCCTCTGGCCCTCTGCTGCCATGCCGTTGTCTCCCCCTCCCATTGTATGCTTTGTTGCTCCCCCAACCCTCTAGTCACATGTTTTCCTTTTGCCCTTCCAGTTCTCCCACAATGTATTTACCTCCTGAGCACAAAGTCCCGTCCAAGAATTTTTTTGCAACATCTCTGCATGTGCAGACATCAAGATACTTCTGGAGGGACCTAACGCCCTCTTTGCTTTAAGTTTTCAAGATAGTTTTTCTGACCTGGGGATTCTGCCAAGTTTGTAGAAATATCTCCTCTATCTGGGCTCCATTCTGCAGATGTTTTGATCTGCACGGTGGAGTCATCTTATTTATTTATTTCCTGTTTCACCCTAAGGGGGACCCAAAGTGGCTCACATCAAAGGACCATACCAGCACCTCAGATTGGGCATGGAAGCAAATTGGGATGCAGTGTAAACGGGAAAAGACTGGAGTGATATGGACCCTGCGATCCCCATGTCCTGTCAACAATCTAGCCACAGCATTGTGTACCAACTGTAGCTTCAAGGGCAATCCCATATAGAATGCATTGTTTTAATTTAATGTAGATGTTACCAGGGCATGTACTACTCTGGCAAGATCTTTTCTGCCTAGGAATGACCACAGCTGGCTCACCAGTCCAAGATGGTGAAAAGTACCCAGGCCACTGCTGCCACCTGTTTATCCAACAAGGGACTTGGGATCAGCAGCTTTCCCAGTCTACGAACCTGATCCTTTAGTGATCCCCATCTAGAACAGGAGGCATACTCATTTGTGGGTCATTCCCTGTTCCCAGTACATCTCTGTTTTGTATGGATTACGTTGCATGCATTCCAAAAATTGCCTCCAGGCACCTGTTCATAGTTTCCACAGCCTCCCTGGGATCTGCTGGAAGAATAAAGGTAGGGCTTTTTTATTGGGAAAAGAAGTGGTGGATCTATTACCACATGTGAGTGTGCAAAGCGCATGTGTGCTGCCAGAAACATACAATGATGTCAATTCCAGGAAGTGACATCACTTCTGGAACCATGCTTCCCAGAAGTGACCTCGCTTCCCAGAAGCAAGGTCATCACGCAGGATGCAGCCATTCCCCTAAGCGCTCCCTCGATTCGGGCTCTCTTGCCTCCCCGCCCATTACCTGCAATGTTCCCTCTAAGGGCACCTTAGAGAAGTAAACATCCTTATTTTGTGAATTTACAGTGAATTCCTAAATTGAATGTTATATTATTATAAGCAGTGCAGTGTTGTGAGCCAGAAATCTACTTTGTGGGCAGCAAATTGCAAGTTTGCGCATTCAATTGCAAACTCAATTAGATTGTCTGAGGCATTGGTACTGAGTGCCATCAATATTTTGATGACACCCATTTATGCATGTGGTTCTCAAAAGCTTATGCCTCAATACAGTTGGTTAGTCTTAAAGGTGCTACTGGACTCTTTACTATTTTGCAACTACAGACTAACACGGCTAACTCCTCTGGATATTAAAGAGTGCATATTAAAGAGGAAGGGAAAGGCTGGGGAAGCAGGCTGTCTGGGAGAAGCTCCACTAGGGGGAGACGGCCCATGAGTCTTTTGGCACTGGTGATGGGGCCACCAGTCACATGATCTTTTTTCAGAGGTGCTGGATCTCAGATCCTGGGAGATTCCACTGAAAAAAAGCCCCGAATGTGTCCTAGCCTAGTTTTCCTCCTGACATAATTGTTGGAAATTGCAATGTCTGGTGTACTGCAGCAGCACAAAGGGAGAAGTGCCTTCTATGCATGGGGCAGCAAGGATCACTTAGTTAGCACAGTGAGAGCACCATCTCTCTTTTTTCCTGGGGGTCATTTCCTTGTCTTGTCTCCTGTTAGGCTAAACAGGGCAATATCCTGCTTCTTCTCTCTCCTGCCTTATTCATTCTTCTACAAGATGTAGTCAGATAGCAAGGACACTATCTCTATCTCTCCTTTTCACTCTCAAGTATGTATTTCTTAAATAAACTTTTTGCCTCTTTAATCAGCACAGCGTAACTTCTCTGCTCTGTTTGCACTCCGCTAACAGGTTTAAGGGCCCAGGCACAAGAGTGCTGTAATTAGAGAAGCAATTAACTCTGCTGGAGCTCAGATAGCCACAGGCAAAAGTGTAGCATGGCAGACAATAGAGGAAAGATGGCTGGCTCCTGGGGAGCACAGCAGGGGTTCTATGTTGACCGACTGAGTGATGAGAATTATCAGATATGGTCTGAAAGGATCAAGGCTCGGCTCGTGGAGCTAGAAGCGTGGGATGCAGTGGAAAACCCCAAGCCTACCGGGGACCCGCAGAAGGAAACTGCTTGGACCAGAAACAACAATAAGGCAAGATCTATTATCATTAATGCTTTAAGTGATAAGCAGCTGTTAAGAGTCATTCATATGCCAACAGCTGGAGACCTGGCAAGAGCTTTCCAAAATGCATATCAAAGGACTGCTTAAAACAAAAGTGTTGTTTATTAAACAATTATACAGAATTCAGATGCAGCCTAATCAAGACCTAAGAGAGCACATTTCTAATTATATGGAATTCTCACAGAAATTGAGAGGTCTTGGAAAGGAGATACAGGATGAAGATTTGTCAATAACATTGTTAAGTAGCCTTCTTCAATCATATGCAAACGTCATGCATGCTTTGGAAATGCAGGAAAACTTAAGCCTGAATCATGTGCTTGCAAAATTAGAAGAAGAAAGACTTAGAAAACAGTTTGATAAAAATCAGCCACATGAACATGCCCTGAAAGTTACCTCGAGAAGTGATTTCTCCTGCAGCTTCTGTGGGAAACTGGGCCATTCTAAAAGAAATTGTAGACTATTTGAATCACAAACAGCCAGCAGCAGTTTTCAGCCATGAGGGAGAGAGACAAAGGGATTTAGGAATGCAGATAAAGCCCTCTCACCTAATGCAAATAGCCGACCTAATGACGGCAGATCAAACAAGAACTGCTTAATTGTTGCCCCCAAAGATGAAAGTGTATTTCAATGGACAATTGATTCTGGATGTTCAAACCATTTATGTAAAGATGAAGAGTTATTTGATGAATTATATCCACATTATGAAAAGCTTTTTGTGGTGAACGGACAAGCCATGATTGCTTAGGGATGAGGCCATGTAACGGTGTACTGTGCTCTACCCAGTGGTCAAGTTAGAGAAGTGTAGATTGTTGATTGCCTCTATACGCCTCAGTTGAAGAGCAATCTCCTATCTATCCCAGCAATGGCTCAGAAGGGGATAGACACTGTGTTCAGAGGAGAGAAATGTTTTATTAATAATGAAAGTGAATTGATTGCACACAGCACATTAAAGGATGGACTGTATATGCTTGATTGCTCTGGAAGGGGAGTGAATCTAGTTAAAGGATGCAACCATAAGAATTGTTCTCAGCTTTTACATAGAAGGCTTGGACATGCTAACATGGATTATATATATCAACTTGAAAGGCAGAATCTGACTAATGATTTGCAAATGAGAATGTCCTGATACAGAGAAAAGTGTTTGCTGTATTCAAGCCAAAGGCACCAGACCTTCTTTCACCAAGCAGAGTGAAAAGCAAACCACAAGACTGCTAGAGCTGATTCATAGTGATGTCTGTGGACCAACGGGAACAGAAACACCCAGTGGAAGTAAGTACATTCTGACTTTTACTGATGATTTTTCGAGGTTTACTGTAACTTATCTGCTCAGAGAGAAGAGCCAAGTACTGGAAAAATTCAAGCTGTACCTAGCAATGGTGCAAAACAGATTCCAGAGAAAACCAATGGCTATTCGCACAGACAATGGAGGCAAGTACGCGGGGAAGGAGATGACAAGCTTCCTAGCAGCTGAAGGAATAGAGCATCACCTAACCATGCCCTACACGCCCAAACTCAACGGGATAGTGGAGAGAAAGAATCGTTCTCTCACAGAAATGTGCAGAAGTATGCTCCAAGAAGCAGAGCTACCTCAAAAATATTGGGGAGAAGCTGTCAACACTGCTACCTATCTGCAGAACATGCTGCCTACAAAGGGTGCAAGCAGCACACCATTTGAACTGTGGTACAACCGCAAGCTCAATGTAAGGCATCTAAAAGTGTTTGGATTAAAGGCCTACACTTATGTTCCAAAGAGGTCTAAGATGGATCTCAGAACAGAAGAAGGCATATTTCTTGGATATGCACTGGGATGCAAAGGATACTGAATCATCAACCCAGAGACAGACATGATGAAGATTCGCAATGTGATATATATTGATGAAGGAGAGAAGGCAAGCAAGCCAGACGCCACAGAATCTACACCAAGAGAAGCTGATGCAGCACAGCAGCCAGAGATTGTGCAACTGTGTGACCTGACTGAGACACATGAGACATCTGCAGAGCCCACAGAAATAGAAGGGAAGCAGAGCCAAGTGTCAGATGCTCAGCCAGAACAAACAAAGGAGTTCCACCAAGGAAATTTTTCTACCTGGCAAAAACAGAAGCTGTACCAGAACCTTCTAACTGGGAAGACATAGATGGAATGCCAGCAAGAGAAGCAGAGAAATGGAGAAAAGCTGCGAAAGAAGAAATTGACTCCCTGATCCAGAACAAGACATGGATTCTCACAGAACTACTACCTGGAAAGAAGATGGTAGGATGCAAATGGATCTTCAAAACCAAACTTGATGCAGATGGAGAAGTACAGAAGTACAAAGCAAGACTAGTTGCAAAGGGATATTCCCAGAAGTATGGAGAAGACTATGATGAAACCTTTGCACCAGTAGTGAAACACACTTCAGTAAGAACACTACTGAGCTTAGCAGTCGCAAGGAAAATGCATGTGGAACATCTGGATGTGAAGACTGCTTCTCTACATGGAGAGCTGAAAGAAGATGTGCACATGACACAGCCTCCTGGATTTCAACAGTCCAAAGACAGAGGACTTGTATGCAAACTGCAGAAAAGCATTTATGGACTACAACAGGCTGCAAGGGCCTGGAACCAAAAACTGAACAAAATGCTCATCAAAGAAGGATTCAAGCAGATACAAAAGTTGCTGTACATGGCAGAAATGGACAAAATGACAAGAAGGCTGAGAGACCAGAATTCTGAAGAATTTTTCAATGACTGGGGGAGATTGAAGGAGTATTTGGAGAAAAAGTGGGACGTGAAGGGGAAATTATGGCAATTTGAAAGTTATTAATTGGGGGAATTACCAGAGATAGGGATCTCTACCATTTAAAGTGAAGTTTTAATTATTGCTAAGTTTAAGTTTTGAATTGATTTGATTTTAATGGATATTATTTAGGTTATTAAGGAAATATGGGATAATAACATATAGAGGGAATAGATAAGTAGGTAATAGAATAAGATATGGGTTGGAAAGCTGTTGGAAGTCCGAGAAAAAGGGGGGAGGGAAAGGGTGGGGGAAAATTGATATTTAGGCTTTTAAGTAAAAACTCTATTTGTAATTTGTGCTCACCTAATAAAAAAACTTTAAAAAGAAAAAAAGGAGAAGGATTCAAGCAAGGCGGGGCAGAACGCTGCCTGTACTCAAGAAAGGAAGACAACAAATGGACTTTTATTCTGATTTATGATGATGATCTTGGAAATGTCAGCTTTTACCTCGGCATCCAGATAGAGCGAGAGGAAGATGGAAGCTATCTTATCAATCAAAAGCAAAAGATCGTGGACTTCCTAGACTATATGAATATGAAAGATGGAAGACCAACATGTACTTCAATGGAAACAGATTTCCTGAAACAAGATGGAAGCAATGAACCTCTGAGAAACATCAAAGTGTACAGAGAAGCAATTGGAAAACTGCTCTACGTAAGTACAGTAACCAGACCTGACATAGCAACAGCAGCTGGAATACTGTGCAGGAAAAGTGCATCACCAAGTGTGAATGACTGTAATGCAGTCAAAAGACTGGCAAGATACCTAAGAGGAACTGCACAACTGAAGCGCAAGTTACCAGCAAGTGACAATCCCAAACTAGTGGGATTCATGGATGCTGACTGGGCAGAAGACACTACAGACAAAAAGTCTACCAGTGGACGAGTGTTCTTCTACGGTGGAGGAGCAATCAGTTGGATAAGCAGAAAACAAGACCTTGTAGTGGCATCAACTACAGAAGCTGAATACGTATCTGCAGCAGAAGCATGCCAAGAACTCAAGTGGATTCTACAACTGTTAGAAGACTTTGGGATAGATGAACCCAAACCTATACAACTCTTTGAAGATAATCAATCATGCATAAAACTTGCAAAGACAGAAAGAATTGGATCAAGAACCAAGCATATTGACATAAAGAGTCACATTGTGAGAAACATGCAAGAAGAAGGGCCTGTTGAGCTACAGTTCTGTCCTACAGCAGAAATGATAGCAGACGTTCTCACCAAGCCATTTACCAAAGAGAAGTTTTAAAGTCTACGTGAAAGACTGAATTTTGTGGACTTTGTATACTAGACATTGAGAAGGGTTGTTGGAAATTGCAATGTCTGGTGTACTGCAGCAGCTAGAAGAAGTGCCTTCTATGCAGGGGCAGCAAGGATCACTTAGCACAGTGAGAGCGACATCTCTCTTGTTTGCTGGGGTCATTTCCTTGTCTTGTCTCCTATTGGGCTAAACAGGGCAATATCCTGCTTCTTCTCTCTCCTTATTCATTCTCTCTACAAGATGTAGTCAGATAGCAAGGACACTATCTCTGTCTCTCCTCTTCACTCTCAAGTATGTATTTCTTAAATAAACTTTTTGCCTCTTTAATCAGCACAGCGTAACTTCTCTGCTCTGTTTGCACTCCGCTAACAATAATAGAGTTGGGGGGGGGCATGTTTCTTTTTTTCATGGGAGAGCTTTCCATTGTGTGAGCTGCCACCTTTAATAGACTCAAAGACACAGTTTGTTACCTCAGTAGCTCTTTGTGAGAAGAGCAACACTTTTGAAGAAATGACATTGTTCTAATTCACTTCGTGCATGCAGCAAATACATTTTATTTTCGGGTAGGTGCAATTACAGGCTCAGTTTCTGTATGGGGTCTCCATGCTGCCCTACTGATGTACTTGAGATTTTTAAAAAAGCCCTGTAATGGTTCTTGCAGGTGACCAAAGACACAGCAATGTTGCACTAACCTAGCATTATGACAAACCCCCAAATTGTGACATCAACAGGAACGTCTGCATAGTCTTTGTGTGGGAGATGAAGCTCCCCATGGAGCTTGTACGGTTTGGATGTTAAAATTTTACACACTCTCTCAACGTGACTATAATGGCAAACTAGGGGGAAGAGGAAGGAGTGGAAGTGGAGATTGAAAGATACGAGCATTACAGTGGGTGTTAGGCAATAAATACAGATAAGCCTCAGAGAAGTAAGCATCCTTATTTTGTGAATTCACAGTGAATTCCTAAACAGAGTTACACCTTTTTAAGACCATTGACTTCAGGGGATTTAGGAGGGTATAACTCTGTTTAGGATGGCACTGTCAAGATAGGGAGGGATTTAAGGTTGTATCCAACACTCTGCAGAGAAACATGTTTTATCAATATTATTTTATTGAGGAGGAGTCCTGGAAACTATAGTTCTGTTAAAGGGCTTGGTGTTCCAGTGGGGAATTCTCAGCATCCTTAAAAACTGCAGTTCCCAGAATTCTTTGCAGGATGCTGCAACAATTAAACTGGTATAAAGCTCATAGAGACGTTAGCATATAGTACAGATATATCATCAGTTTGAGAAATCATAAAGGTTGTGTTCTGTGCATGGGAAATTGGATTTGTATGGAGATACGCTATGTGATTCCCCATGCACAGTCTGACTGATGCTCAAGAAGAAGAACATGCCATCAAGTTACAACCAACTCATGGTAACTCCATCCACAGGGCGTTCTAAGCAAGGCATGAATCAAAGTGGTTCACCATTTGCATAGCAACCCAAGTCTTCCTTGGTGGTCTCCCACTCAATTATGGACCACGGCCAACCCTGTTTAGCTTTCCAGCTCTGATGAGCCCAGACAAAGCTGGATTGTTCAGGCAGACACTGGTTTAAAATACAGCTGCTGCTTGTGAGAACAAGGCTTCAGATGTGCAGACCCATACACTTATGCTAGACACTGAAGATGTTCTCAACACACTTAGTTTCTATGTGCCAGAGTTTCTGTGAAGATGGATATGTAACAAGCTGTCAACAGAGATAAGGCTTTTAAAAAACTTATTTATTTATTTATTATATTTTTAACCCGCCCTCCCTGCAAGCGGACTCAGGGTGAGGTACAACATTGATTAAAATACAACATAAAAGCAATAATCACCACATAAAAACAGCAATCAATAAAACCATTCCAAGATGGGGCAGTCCTGCACTCCTGCCCATCAGCATACAAAAAGGGGAGGTAGTAGTGGACAGATAGAATACTGTACCCCTTTTTGGGGCAGCCAGCAGTGGACTCTCCATAATTCTCCCCACTGGTAGGATTTTGCTAACACAAGCACCTGGGAAATTTTGCATTTCCTTGTCATTACCACCCACCAAATCTCTCCTGCTCATCTGTGGGAGCTTTAATACATCAACTGAAGTTGAGTTCCGCTATCATCAATACGATGACTGTGTTATTTACTTGCTCCCAGCCTTTTAAGCAACCCATGTGTTCCATTTAGTGCTAGAGAGACATTTGATCAAGTGCTAGTACATGGTTTATGTTTCATTTTTGAAGCTGATTTTCAGAAGGACAAGAGCCAGTTTGGTGCAGTGGTTAAGAGCACGGGACTCTAATATGGAGAACTGGGTTTGATTCCCCATTCCTCCACTTGAAGCCAGCTGGGTGACCTTCGGCTAGTCACTATGGAGCTCTCTCAGCCCCACCCACCTCACAGGGTGATTGTTGTTGTGGGGATAATAATGACATACTTTGTAAACTGCTCTGAGTGGGTGTTGTCATCCTGAAGGGTGGTATATAAATTGAATGTTATTATCAGGGCTCATTTCAAGGGGGAACGTGCCGGAACACAGTTCTGGCAGTTCCCCAAAGAGGTCACATGCCAGGTGGCCCCGCTCACCTGACTCTTGGCCATTTGGGCCGATTTTGGACTGGATTGGGGCCGAAACGGCCCGGATCAGGCCTCTGACAGGTGGTGGATCACTCTCCCACTCAGCAGCAGCCTGATCCTGACCATTTGGGGCCCCTTTTTGGCCATTTTCAGCCCTTTTTGCCATTTTGGGCCCAATTTTGACCCTCAGTGGCCAGGATTGGGTCCAAAACAGCAGGGATAGGTGATGTCAGGGTGTGTGGCATAGGTAAATCAGTTATGCTAATGACACACTTCTGGTGATGTCAAGGGGCATGGCATATGCTAATGGGTTATGCTAATGAGTTCCTTCAGTTCTTTTTCTACGAAATGACCCCTGGTTATTATTATTATTAAGATTGCAAATCTACATACCTGTTCAGCCTTCTACTCAGGGTTGCCAGTTCTGGCTTGGGAAATTCCTGGAGCTTTGAGGAGGGTTGAGTTTGAAGAGGGGAAAGAGCACTGCAGGGATGTGATGTCAGAGTCTGCCCTCCAAAGTTGCCCTTTCTTCTACTCCAGAGGTTGAGTGTAATTTCAGGAGAACTCCAGACCGCACCTTGATGTTCATAACACTAATTCTGCTTACAAGATGAGACATTAAGATCATCTTGATTCATTTCCCCCCTCCTTCCCTCCCTCTATTGTTAAAATTCCATTTAGTATTAGAAATTTTACGTTAGCATGTTGTAACACTGTGCCATCAGCAATACTTGTGGGCAATTATAATCATATGCATCCCTTTACACGACTGATTATGTCCTTGTGGTGCAGGGATGCTGGATTCTGTATTACATGTCTGGCTGTCTTGTATAATTATTATAAGCCAGCTAGGGATGATGCAATGGCTCCACCTCTGACTAAAGCCCTAGGCTGCTCAGCAGAACAGCTACTTACTTAGTCTTTTTCTGAGCTGTGCAAGAAGAAAAAGCTGGCACTGTTGTTTAATGCAGCTACTGAGGCACTATCCTAGATGGTGAAATAATTCTGTTAATCAAAATTGTAATAATTATTGTATGTTCTTTTTAATATTTGTATTTTAAAGGTCTATTGACCATGCAATAACTTTTTTTAACATAGTCATTTAAAAATATTGTTAAAACAGCCTGCTGAAGAATTCTAGGGAAATTAACAGTGCACACTGATTTATCTTAATAACAGATATTACATGGCTCCCTCCCCCGCACTGGACCAACGCAGCCGCCTACATTTTTTTGTGCTTACAAATATTATACTCTATAATAAAAATTTGACTATGGAGTAGCTTCCTTTAAAACATTTATTTCATTTATATACCCTGGTTTTCTCCCTAATGGAAGACCCAAAGTAGCTGACATTGCTCTCCTCGCCTACATTTGGTCCTGGCAAGTTCCCCGTGAGGTAGGTTAGTCTGAGAATGTTGACTGGCCCACCAAGATTCCCCCAGCTAGCTTGGAAGGCAGACGGGGACTTGAACTTGGATATCTAACCACAACAGGAGAACCTGCTCGGTTACACGGGACATCGTTATTTCAGTTGGTACTCATAAAAGGCAACGCACGACTTTTGCCCTTAAGAGCCATCACGCCTCCACCCCCTGTGTTGCCTAGGAAACAGGTCGAAGCCCCGCCCCGTTCAGCCCCGCCTTCCTCGCGACCAGGCCTCTCTTTCGCTTGGCCCCGCCCTTCCCTTTCGCGCGGCGAGCCCGCGAGCGACGCAGCCCCGCCCCTTGCCTCGCGCCACTGGCCCCGCCCCTCGAGCTCCCCGTCTCTGGCGCTTGGCCCCTCCCCCGCCTCTCCGGGCCTTGAGGCGGTTTGTTGTTCCCGCCGCCGCCGTTGTCAGTGTCGGGGAAGGCTTAGGCCGGATTTCCTCCGTCGCTGGAGCGCGGAGAGGGCCGCCGGAGGGAGAGCTGCGTCTCCTGGCAGACGGGAACGGGTAAGAGGCGTCCTGCTCGTATCAGGGAAATAGTCCCCCCACCCCACCCTCCGTGCGGGTTCAGGGCTCGGTTACCTCGCCCTCCCCTCGGTTTCACAGCCTCCTCGCCTCAAGACAAGAATATGGGAGCTGAAGGTGTTAGTCCCCCCCCCCCGCCCCCCGCCCGCAGCCCTTCCGTGGCAATTCAGATTTCTGTGGCTTCCTGTTTCTCACCTATCCCATGCCTTCGAGATGCTCTTTTTCATTTTATTTAGTTCATTTATACCCCGCCTCTCTCCTCAACGGGGACCCAAAGCTGCTGACCTCATTCTCCCCTCCTCCATTTATCCCCACAAAAAACCTGTGAGGTCGGTTATGCTGAGAGGATGTGACTGGCCCAAAGGCACGCAGCCAGCTTCCATGAAAGAGTGGCAGTTCGAACCTGGGTGTCCCAGACACTCCAACCACTACCCTGGCTCTTTTCGTGCCTTCCCCCCACCCAGTATATTCTGGGCTTTGAGAAGAACCCATCCAGCTTGTGGTTAATAGGTGACCTGTTGCGTTTGATGGACCTCACCTGGGTGTGTATGTTCATGTTTGTCTGATGTGCTTTTTGCATCTCACTTAATGTGCAGTCAGGCGGAAGCTAGGCTAGTGCTCTAATGTGCAAGGAGCTAGCTTTTGTAGCTTATTCTCTTGAATAGGGTTGAAAGAAGCACAGCAAACTGGGATTGGCTCGCCCTTGGAATCTACCAGAAGCTTGAAAGAAAAGGGGGCATTTGCAAGCAAGCAATGGGTTGGTGGAGTGAAGGTTGCAAGTAGATGGTTTAAATGGGTGAAGGAGATTGGTCTCCAGTGGATAAGCCTGTATATTTTGTACTAAGTGGGTGTTCTAGACACCCAGTCTCATGGGGTACCTTCCCATAGTTTGTGCAAAGCCCTATAATTCATTTAGCTAGGACCTCAAGTGGCTTACATCACTAGTCTCCTCTCTGTTTCATCCCATGACAACATCCCTGTAAGGTAGACTAGGCTGAGGGAGTGAGTGGCCTAAGGACGCCCAGTGAACTTCTATGGGACAGTAGGGTTTTGAACCTGGATCTTGTAGAACCTAGTCTACACATTGACCACTGCACTATACTGGCTGTTATGATACCATTTAAAATAATGATTATCTTGAAGATCTGTTTTACACATCAAAGAGTGCTCTGGTATAATATGTGTGTTTGTCACATTCATGCATACTGTTTAGCTGTTCATCTAAAATGTAACTGTAAGGTCAGGTGAAGGAGATTGTATTTCACAATTAATCTGTTTAATTTTGTATACTGTATTTATGTGTTAAATAACTGTGATGTTGAACCCTCAGGGCTGCCAGAATAAAAGAGTTGCACCGTAAATTGTTCTTGCTTTGGGGCAAGGAGGATGTATTAGATGACGTTTTACCTTTCAGCTCATCCCCTAGTCCTAAAATTTGGTGACTCGTCTGTCTGTGTAGTGTACACAAACAACCCTTCTTAAATAAACTGGCCAGTGACTAGAAATTACTTCCCCATATTTATGAGGAGGAACTTCATGGCTCTTTTAATGTGAGAATTTAGCTCTGGGCCTAAGGTTGTTTCCTGTTAGCGTGACTTTCTTTTTCAAAATTGTGAGATGGTAGAGATGCATGTTGGCTTCATGAAGATGGGCTGCTTCATCAGCTACTGAAAGAAAAAGAATTCACACTTATGCTTCAGTCCTATGCATGTTTGGAAGAAGTTCCTTATGAATTAATTGGAATGGAATTCTGAATAAACATGCAAGGAATTGCACTACATGGGTTGTACTACATGTGTGATATAGCAGCAAGTTGCTCCCCATTTAGCGAGTCCTGAGTGCATGTTATCTAATGGTAACTAGCAAGGTTTCCCCCCACCCTTGTGAGCAGGTCCATATTTAATGAAAATTTATTTACAAATTTATAACCTGCCTTTCTGCCCTAATCAGGGCTACCACGTGTGGGAGTTGTATCCAGGGCTTTTTTTCTGGGAAAAGAGGTGGTGGAACTCAGTGGGTTGCCCTTGGAGAAAATGGTCACATTGCTGGTGGTTCCGCCCCCCTGATCAAGGGCAATCTAAACTCCCCTCTGTCTGGAGATCAGGGGGCGGGGCCACCAGCCATGTGACTATTTTCAAGAGGTTCCAGAACTCTGTTCCACCGCGTTCCAGCTGAAAAAAAGGCCTGGTTGTATCAGATGATTGATGTGTAGACTGTACTGAAAGTCTTGTGTAAAACTTGCATTCAGAATTGTACAGATTCTGCAACCATTATATAATGTTTTTATGGCACCAGAAATGCACTTGGCTACAGAAGGCTCAGAAACTGTCACAAATGCATGTTGAGTAGTTCAAGAATTTTTAAAAAATGTTTATCCTATCTTGCTTTAAAAAAGAGTTAGTAGAGCACAGTAGACCCACACATTCTTAATACATCAGTAAATCATCTTCACAAAACACAATACTCCCCCGGGGGGGAAAATACTACTAAATGCCCTTTGTGAAAAAAACTGACTTATAGGCTTAGCAGAAGACATACAAAAAGGGGGGTTCAAACACATCCTCAGGTAGGGAGTTCCACAAGGTAGGGGGGAAAGCTCAGGACACTGAGTATGAGTGAACCCTCTGAATTGAGGACATGGCCAAGAGAAGTAGCCCAGAGGATTGTAGCTGCCAATTGATGTAGACCAGATGTGGCCCCAGGTCATTATTTAAGAAGCAGTGCTTTTAATTGAGCCTGGAAGCAAGTTGGTAACCAGTGCTGTTGTTTCAGAATAAATGTAATAAGTTCATAGTGCCTTATTCTAGCAAGAAGAGAAAATTTTGCATTTTGTAAAAGTTGAAGCTTCCAAGTTGTGTTCAAGGGCAGCAACAAACAGTATTACAGAAGTCAAACCTTAAGATTACCAAATCGTGGATTGGTGTGGTTATATCAGGTCAGACAAGAAAGGAAGAGAACTTTCTTCAAAGGCATACAGTGAAAAAAAGATTCTTATATCATCACTGTTAAGTACATTATCATAACTGTTTGGGGTCATGTCAGGTTGATGGCACAGAAAACACACAGCTGACTTAGCATGTTTATCACTAAGAGAAATCCAACATTAAATGTATTCTCCTCAGGCCAAGATCTTCAGCTGAAACTGTACTTGTGGTTGGGTACATTTGTGTGTGTTCCTCAGGTTGGATAAAAATTGAGGTTTTTAAAAAAATCTGCTGTAACTTTCTTTTGTAAAAATAAGCTGCTTTAAAATAAAATCTGAAATTAATGCAAACATAATATCTTAAAACAAGTTATGACCCTCTTATGACTTTATGAAATGTGACTTTTCTCTATAAAGAACTGAAAGAAAACAAATGTCCCCTTTTCAACTTTGAGTCCAAAATCGCTTCAACTTCATGGTGAGACTGTCCGTTCGTAATTGGGGGAGACCGCTGGTTCGCGGTGCTACTGGTCCGGATCTGGAGCTTTCTTTAAGAGGCTACAATGAAAAATGGCATGCAAATTTCTCAGATTTTTTGGCAGTTCTAGTTTGACGGTTAGCCCATTAATCACTTCTAATACTTTATAGGGGCTGACAAATTTCCAGCCTAGTTTTTTGCTTGGTTGCTCTCCTCTGAGGTTTTTTGTGGACACAAATACTTGGTTCTCAGGTTTTAGATCCCACTGGGGAGAACATTTTTGATCTGCCTCTTTTTTTGTAATCCTCTTTGGCTTTCCCTAGAGTTCTCTTAATCACCTCCCATTGTTCTGTTTTTGCCTTCCACGCACCCTTCTCCTTTCCCTTTCTCGGGAGGAATATCCTTAATGAAGGGAAGTGCTTTGCCTTCAAACCCTTGGGTGATTTTAAAGGGAGAGGCACCGGTAGAGCTGTGGATACTGTTATTGTAACAATACTCGGCAAATGGAAGATAATTGGTCCAGTCATCCTGTTGGTAATTGATATAACATCTTAAAAATTGCTCCAAAATCTGATTAATTTTTTCTGATTGCCGGTCTGTCTCTGGATGATGACTCGATGACAATGCCTGAGTAATGCCAGTCACCTCCATTAATTCTCTCCAGAATTTGGCAACGAATTGTGGGCCCTGATCCGAAATCACCTTATCAGGAAATGAATGGAGCCTTACTACATGCTGCATGAGTAACATGGCTAATTTCTTAGCAGTGGATAATTTGGTGCACGGGAAGAAATGGGCTTGTTTAGAAAATAAGTCTACCACTACCCATATCGCTATTTTTCCTTTACTGGGGAGGAGGAGATCCGTAATAAAGTCCATAGATATCTCTGACCATGGTCGAGGGGGAGTTTCCAGAGGTTGTAGCAGTCCTGGGGTTTCCCCTCCTCCGTTTCCCCATTAAGCACAGCAGGCAGGTATTTACATATTGTGACACATCTCTCCTCATTTTAGACCACTAAAACCGATGCTGTACCAAGTGCAAAGTTTTCAGGTAGCCAAAATGCCCAGCCAACTTGGCATCGTGACAGCTTTTTAACACTCCCCCCCCCATAACCCTGGCAGAATGTGCATTTTGCCATTCCTGTACCAGCAGCCATTCTCTCCCTTCTCTAGTGGTGCTGGCAGCTCCTCCTCCTCTTCCTTCTCCAGCTCAGCTTTAACTTTTTCCTCCCACTCTTGAGGGGGACAAGGGAGGGTGGTCCGCCCTTTTAGTTTGGCTCCTGGTGATGACGGCCCGTCCCAGCTGCTCGGGAGAATATCGTATCCACCACCTCCTCCCTTTGACTGTCATGTTGGGGAAGGCAAGACAGAGCATCAGCCAGAAAATTGGACGTCCCAGGGAAATGTTTGAGTACAAAATTGAAATGGGAGATCGACTCGGCCCAGTGCAGCTGCTTTGCTCCTAGCCTATGTGGCTCTTGCAATGCTTCCAGGTTTCTGTGATCAGTCCACACTTCAAAAAGGCACTTTGGCCCCCTCTAACCAATGTCTCCGAGTGCAGAGGGCTAATTTAACGGCTGCTGTTTCTTTGTCCCATACCGCCCAGTTGTGCTCTGACTCTGAAAACCTTTTTGATACATAAGCACAGGGGCACATTTTCATGTCCTCCCCCTCCTGCAGGAGCATGCCCCTCATGGCAACGTCGCTTACAGAGGCATCACTCTGTATTCAAACTGCCCCAATGGGGTATTAAAGGCAGTTTTCCATTCATCCCGCTCCCTTATCCGTACTCTGAAATAAGCGTCCCAGAGGTCCAGCTTCGTGAAGATCCCTTGAGCTGCCACCCCTAGTAAATCTCTGATAAGCGGAAGAGGGTAGGCATTAGACATGGAGACAGCATTAATCCCTTGATAGTCGGTGCACAGCCTCAATCCCCCATCTTTCTTTTTATGGAACAGGACAGGGGCAGCATGGGGGGAGCTCGCCGGGCAGATGAAACCTCTGGGCAAATTTTTATCAATGAATTTGCGTAGCTCCACTCTTCCCCCCGGGCTCATCGAGTACAGTTTCCCCTTTGGTAACTTTCCCCCTGGGAACAGTTCAATTGCAGTTGGTAGGGGGCAGTTCATCCTCCTCTTCCTCCTCGAATACTCAGCTCAGATCCTGATATTCTGGGGGAATCCTATCCCTCTCTTCCATGGTTAGACCCACAGTCTCTGGGGGGCGGGGGCGGGGCCCCATGGGCTATCCCACACATTTCTGGCAGCCTTCTGAGGGGAAGCATAACTCGGCCACCTTCTACCTGACATACGGATCATGGTCATATAACCATCTCATGCCCAAGACCAGAGGGAATTTTGTAGTGGGGCTGACTACGAAAGTCCTTTCTTCCCAATGCCCCCCCCCATCCCCAGCAGGGTCAATTCCATTTCGTATCCCAGAAGGGGGGGGGGTCCTTTCATTACTGTTCCATCCATCTGTTTGAACACAAGGGGTTCAGGTAGTTTCACCACATTTAGTCCCCACCTGGTTACTAATGCAAGGGCAATTAAGTCTCTGCTGCACCCCGAGTCAATTAAAGCTCATACTCGGATGTTGATGACCCGCCGGGGATTTAGCAGGGTAACGACCATTTGGCCTCACCTTCTGTGGCACTGGATCATCTGCGACCTGCTGGCTGGCGCCTTTTACATCAGGTCTCTGTCGTTTCCCGCTGGTGATCCCAGCTCTCCTTCTCCAGCCGACAATGATTCCCCCACTGGATGCCTCTGTCTCCTCTTGTGCCCTGGCAGC
The DNA here is from genome assembly GCF_028583425.1 of Eublepharis macularius. Classification (NCBI taxonomy): domain Eukaryota; kingdom Metazoa; phylum Chordata; class Lepidosauria; order Squamata; family Eublepharidae; genus Eublepharis; species Eublepharis macularius. The sequence goes on along the minus strand of NC_072800.1, from coordinate 25,288,142 downwards.
AGCTGCCAAAATCTCCTTCTTCAGGGTCGGACGGCCTTTAGGGTTCAGCTGCCCCTCCGACGGTCTCTTTGGCCTCCGCAATACCTTGGGGGGGGCCTCGCTCCACTGGGGGACACTCAGCCGCAAAGTGGCCCGCTTTGCCACATCTCAGGCACAGCCCCTGCCTCATCCTCCAGTCCTCCTCGCTGGAGAGGGCAGCCTGCTCTGTCCTCTTACCCTCTCTCGTGGCCATACGTCTCCAGGGTTCCTCTGCTGCTCGGCCTGATGCTGCTTCCGAAGTAGTTTCACCACCTGCTCCCAATTCTCGATCTCGCAGGCCAATTGGATCCATCCCTGCAGGGTCCACGGGTCATCCTGCACCAAGGCTTTGGCTACCAGGTCTGGATTCAGGTTGGCTCTGAAGAATTCAATCTTTTTTTTTAAAAATTTTTTTATTGGGTTAGAACATTAATATTTTTACATTACATTACATTCAATTTTCCCCTAATTTTTCGTTTCTAACCCCCTCCCTTTCCCCCCCTTTTGTTGACTTCCAACAGCTTTCCCACCCTCTGTCCCTTTTCCCTTACTTCTATTAACTTCCTCTGTCTAAAACAAATATATATTCTCCATTATATTAAGCAGTACATCTTTAACTCTTTTACTTATTATACATCCAAACTATACTTCTTTAGATAAACAATTTATCCCATTTTCCAGTTTTGAATATTTCTATATATCATAAACCATAAAAATTTCCCACATTTAAATCAAACAATTTGATTTGTTCTCTATATATTAATCATTTCTTCTTTTTATAGTATTTCTATATAACTCATCACATAGTCAGTCGTTTTAACTCTTCTATACATTCAGTTTGGTGCATATAAGTCTTATCAAGTAAAAAAAAAAAAAATATTGTTAATTACTCAATCCTCATGTTTACACCGTTAATTATTCTCTATCAATATTCTATCAATTAACCTTTACATATCTATATATATCTCAATCAATTAATTAATCTAACTGCTTATAAATTCACATTTCTCTTCCTCCCCCGGTAAAGTCACCCCTCTCTTTTATACTTTTATTGTACTTCAGTAGTTCTCAAACTGCCACAGTTTTCCTCCCACCTCCCACTTCTTCTCCAGATATTGTTTCAGCTTCTCCCAGTCTGTGTTAAACTGCCCTGAGTCCAGATCTCTCAGTTTTCTTGTCATCTTATCCATTTCAGCCATATACAGCAATTTGTAGATCCAATCTTCAATAGTTGGCACTTCTTGTACTTTCCATTTCTGCGCATACAAAAGTCTAGCTGCTGCAGTCATATAAAATATCAACGTCCTATGATGGGCTGGAATTCCCTCCATTCCCAAGTTTAGCAGCAGGAGTTCTGGGTTCTTATTTATTTGAAACTGTAAAATTTCACTCATTTCTCTTATTATTTCCCCCCAGAACTGCCTAGCTACCTCACACGACCACCACATATGATAGAGGGAGCCCTCATGCTTCCTACATTTCCAGCATTTATTAGAAGTGTTCAAGTTCCCTAGCGCAATCTTCTTTGGTGTCATGTACCAACGATAAATCATTTTGAAAATGTTCTCTTTAATATTAATACATGTCGTTGTCTTCATTGTAGTTTTCCACAAGTATTCCCATGCCTCCATTGTTATTTCTTTATTAAAGTTTATAGCCCATTTCACCATTTGTGTTTTAACTATCTCATCCTCGGTATACCATTTCAACAGTACTTGGTATACCTTGGATATTCTTTTCTTGTCTTCTTTAAGAAGGGTCTGCTCTAGTTCCGAGTCCTCTGTTCGTATGCCCCCTTTTGCAGAGTCCGAATTGTATAAGTCTCTAATCTGTCTGTACTGGAACCAATCATAGTTAGGTGATAGTTCCTCTTGCGTCTTTATTCTAAGTTTAGATGCTTCAGTTTTGGTTATTTCTTTGTACGTTAAACATTGTTGTTCATTATCAACAGCTCTCGGATCTATCACCTCGTATGGAACCACCCACCAGGGGGTTCCTTCTTGTAGGTAAATTCTGTACTTCTTCCAGATTGTATATAAACTTCTCCTTACAAAATGATGCAGGAACATCGAGTTGACCTTTACTTTGTCATGCCATAGGTATGCGTGCCATCCAAAAATTTTTTTATATCCCTCTAGGGCTAATAGTTTCTTATTCTTTAATGTCATCCACTCTTTTAACCAAACTAGGCAGATTGCATCATGATAAAGTCTCAGGTTGGGCAGTTGCATTCCGCCTCTTTCCTTTGCATCTTGTAGAACTTTTACTTTCACTCGAGGCTTCTTGCCTGCCCAAACAAAATCTGATATTTTCCTCTGCCATTTTTCAAATTGTTTAGAGTCTCTGATGATTGGTATTGTCTGTAGCAAAAACATTACTCTTGGTAACACATTCATCTTAACTGCTGCAATCCTGCCCAACCATGACAAATTCAGTCTATTCCATTTGATCAAGTCTCTCTCTATCTGAATCCATAACTTTTCATAATTGTTCTTGAACAAATCTATATTTTTTGCAGTCAGCTCAACTCCCAAATATTTCACCTTACTAGTTACTTCACAGTCCGTTATTTCCATTAACAATTGTTGTTTCTGCTTAGTCATGTTTTTGCATAATATCTTTGACTTCTTTTTGTTAATGAAGAAACCTGCCAAGTCACCAAACTCCTTGATCTTATCTATCACTTTTGGCATGTTCTCCAATGGATCTTCTACAATTAACATTATGTCATCTGCAAATGCTCTAACCTTGTATGAATAGTCCTTTATTTTTATTCCTCGTATTTCCTCATCTTGTCGTATTTGTATCATCAGAATCTCCAATACTAAAATGAACAACAATGGAGATAACGGGCAACCTTGTCTTGTTCCTTTACTAATCGTCAATTTCTTGGTCAGTTCATCATTCACTACAATTGCTGCAGTCTGGTCTCTATAAATTTCTTTAGTTGCTCTGATGAATCTTTCTCCCAGTTGTAGCTTTTCCATAGTGGCAAACAAAAAATCCCAGTTTAAATTGTCAAACGCTTTTTCAGCGTCTACAAAGAAGAAACCAACCTCTTTATCACAACGCTTGTCATAGTATTCAATAGCATTGATCACTGTCCTTAAATTGTCTCTTATTTGTCTGTCCGGCAAAAAGCCTGCTTGTTCTTCCTCTATGACTTCCGAGAGCCACCCCTTCAGTCTCTCCGCCAATATCTTCGCAAAAATTTTATAATCATTGTTAAGTAATGATATAGGCCTGTAATTTTTCACGTTAGTCAGATCTTGGCCCTCTTTTGGGATCAATGATATATTCGCTTCGCTCCAAGTGTCTGGAATTCTTTGATCCCTGAAAACTCCGTTCATCACCTCTTTTAGGAATGGTGCCAGTTCGTTGGCCATTGTCTTATAAAATTTAGCCGTAAGTCCATCTGGCCCTAGCGCCTTTCCTAGATTTGCGGATTGTATTGCCTTACTTATTTCCTCATCAGTTACTTCACTGTTCAACTTATTTCTCCAAGCTTCCGAGATCTCTGGAAGTTTGGTTTTCTCCAAATATGATGCTATTGATTCTTTGGTTACTTCTTTTTTATTATACAGCTTAGCATAGAATTTATAAAAGGCTCTACTAATGGTAGTCTGCTCCAGGTACGTTTTATTTTCTTCACAGATTTTATTTATTATTTTCTTTTCCCTTTTCTTCTTCAATTGCCATGCCAAATATTTCCCAGGTTTATTAGCACCCTCAAAAGCTTTTTGATTCAGTCTTTTAAGGTTCCACTCCAATTCTTTATTACTCATTGCTGTTAACTGTTCTTGAAGAATTTTGATTCCCTGATGTATTTTCTTTTTCCCTGGTCTCTTTTTTAACTGTGCTTCTTTGGCCTTTATTTTCTCCTCAATCTCTTGTCTTTTCTCCTCTTTCTTTTTCCTTGCTCTGCCATTTAAATCCATTAGTATGCCCCTTACAACCGCCTTGTACGCGTCCCAAACTTTACTGGTTGGTACTTCTTTATTCACGTTGTATTGTATAAAAAACTTTGTCTCTCTTCTCAATATTTCCATATTCTCACTTTCCTGTAACAAGTCCTCATTTATTCTCCAGGCTTTCCTTTTTCTCCTTTTTCCAAATTTCCACATAATTGGATTGTGATCTGAGCCTACCATCGGCATTATTTCTACCTCCTTAGTCCATAACGCTAAGTCCTTTGAGGCCCAGATCATATCAATTCTTGATAATGTAAGATGCCTTGCAGAATAAAAAGTAAACTGTTTGGTTTTAGGATATTCTCTCCTCCATACGTCTTCGAGAGTCTCTTGTTGAATCAACTCAAAAAAAAACTTTGGCAATAGTCCTCTTTTCTTTTGTGCTGTTGTAGTCTTTTTGTCTAGTTCCAAATCTGTCACTCCATTGAAGTCTCCAGCAAGAATTATCTGGTCATATACAAGATCGTCTAAATGCTTCCTTAAATCCTCAAAGAAGCTTTCCTTTGCACCGTTAGGTGCATAAAGTCCGACTACCAACACTCTCTTTAAATTCCAATTACATTCCACTGCTACAAATCTAGCTTCAACATCTCTCATAACAAATTTTGGCTGCAGCTCCTCTTTTATGTACAACACCACTCCTCTTTTTTTCGTGTTTGAGGCCGCTACAAATTCTTTGCCCAATTTTCCAGATTTTAAATATTTTACATCCTGTTTTCTAATATGGGTCTCCTGCAAACAAACAATATCACATTTTTGTTTTAGTAGCCAATGAAAAATATTTTTCCTCTTATTCGGTGAGTTTAGTCCATTTACATTCCAAGATAATACTTTACACTCCATATTCATGGTTTTGTTGGTAAGTCTTTTTCATTGTCCTTGATAAATCTCTCCATCTCCCGCTCAGATCTGATGCGTTTTTTTGCCCCTCCAAACTCAAAGGACACTCCTTCCGGTAACTCCCATCTGTATCTAATATTCATGTCCTTCAAAGTCTGAATTAGCACTCTATATTTTTTCCTGTCCAGTAACACTGATCTGGGCAGTTCCTTCATTATGATAATCGTCTTGCCATCAATCTCCAATGGATCTTGAAATTGTTTTGTCACAATCCTCTCTTTCATGTTTCTAGTTGTAAACTGCACAATCACATCCCTTGGCAGTTTCCTCTGGGTTGCAATTCTCGAGTTCACACGGTACGCCACATCTAGGATAGCCACAATTTCCTCCTCCTCCTTCCCCAGGTAATCAGCCAACACCTCAGTCATCTGTTCTTGCGCTGACTTCCCTTCCACCTCTGGCAGACCACGAAAACGAAGCTGCTTCTCCATGTGTTTAGTTTCTGCAACTGACATCCTCCCCTTCACCAGTCTCATCTCTGTTTGTTGCGTGTCTATTAAATTCTCCATCGCGTCTTCTACTGTTTTAACTCTCTGCTGCATTCCTTGTAATTCACTACTAATCGTTTCCACGCCTTTTTTCACTTCTGACAGCTCCGACTTTACTGTCTGTGTAACTTCTTTGACCTCTTTAATAAGCTCCAATTTCGTGTCCTTAAGTTCTTTCATCATGTCTATAAGTTTTTTGTCCAAATTTTCTATTGCCGATTGCCACTCTTTTTTCGACATCGTGGGGCTTGCTTTAGCTCGCTCCCACGAATCTGCTCTCTTCCTTAGCTCCGTGGCGTATATTTAAACGTTTTCCTTTTTTTCAAATGTCCCAATCTTTGCCAAAATTAATTTTTTTGTATCCAAAATGTCGGGCGTCTTTTCTCTATGGTTTCTCTATGTTATTGTAATCCAAGATGGCCTACTTCCTCTTCCGCTGAAGCCGCGACCCTTCCCCTTTCAAAAATGGCGATTCCCTACTTCCTGTCCGTCGGCAAGGGCCGCTTCCCTCCAGCCACTCTATTGTTGTTACGCACTTCCTGTCTCCCGTCTTCCCACAGCAGGTCTCGCGATGGTGTCTTTTTCCCACAGCTCCAAAACCACAGGTATTCAAAACAATAGTCCGATTCTTGCAATAACTTCTTTAAATTTAGTCTCTTTTAAAATACAACTCCTGCCGAGTCTTCACCTCCTTTTCACTAGTCTGTTGCAGTTTAAAAATCTACTTTCTTTCCTCTCTGTTTTTATCAATCTGTCCCGTTTCAAGAGATAGCGATCTTTACCTTCTCTTCAACTTTCTCGGGTTGTAATCGCTGTTTCGATCTTAAATTCTCCTCTCGACTTCCCTCCCCGATCGAAGCTTGGGTATGTAGGTCTTATGCCAGCCGAATTGGCCCCAAAACTGCCGCAGAGATTATAGCCGACCCGTCGCAAGGTGGGACCTCAAGGATCGGGGGGGGAGACTCCTTGAGTAGAGCCCCCCCTCGTCCGAGATCTAGCTCACCCTAGGGTCTTGAGCGTTCTTTGCCTGCTCCCCGCCTGAGAGCAGTCGGCCGCGGGTTATTTTCACCCCTCCGGCCGGTTAAAACGGCAGTCCGGTCAGCTCCGCAAATGGAGCTGCGTTAGACCTCCATGAATCCCAAACCGGAAGTCCTGAAGAATTCAATCTTTACGCCCTCTGTCCAATTCCTCAACTTGGCCACATACTTGCGGAACTTGGCTGCATACTCATGGACAGGACGGTTGCCTTGGCTCAGGTGCATCAAATGGGTCTGCTCCCTCTCCTCCTCTAGAGGGTCCTCATACTGCTCCTTAAACATGCATACGAATGCTTCCACACTTCTCAGTTCAGGAGCTCAGGCGGCATACAAGGTTACGTACCATTTTGCAGCCAAGTTGGGACCCAATGTAACTTACGCAGCTGAGACAATTCAGAAAGGTATAGCCTCACTCTTGCAGGAACTCTCCCACCTGCACTAAGAAATAGGTCAGCTCTTCAGGGTGTCCGTCGAACCATGCTTCAAGCTTCCGCCAGGCCAAAGGGAGCTGACCTGGGACCCCTGGGGCTGGCAACCCACCATTGCCCAATGGTGGCCTCGGGCCCAGGACCTGGGGGGCCACAACCTGACCAAGAAGGCTGCCCAGGGCTCCTTGAGGCAGGGCATTTTGGAGTAGCTTCCGCAGCCCCTCCATAATCTCCATCACAGCATGCTTGACTTCCTCCACCTCCTCTCATAACTCCTGCACGTCGGTGCTGCCACTGGAGTCAGGGGTTTCCTTCTCCTTGTCTTCCTCGCCTTCTCCCTTTCCCAAGAGAGGGTCATCCACGTCACGGTCCTCTCCCAGCTTCTCCAGAATGGTTGCCTCTCCCCTGAGGCTTGGCTGAGACTGTTGGCCTTTTCGCCGCTCTTTGCGCTCCTTGTCCTCAGTCATGGTTGTGCGCGGGATCCATCCCCAGGGCATTGCACTCAGCCAGTGTGAGAAACTGAATCCAGTTTTTGGTATTGCCCCAGTTGGCCTCAGCCTCTCCAGGGGTTCTTTCGTTGTGGTCTCAGGTTTCATGGGAGTGCCCTTGCCCACTCCTGCCATGGTGCAGGTAGTGGAATGGCTCAGGTTCTTTGGGGTCCGAGGTATAAGGCATTCCAGGCAAAATGTCAGGCTCTGCTAGGGAATCCCCTTAGACATTCCTTAGTAATATCAGTCCAAGCTGTATGAGTTAAAGGTCTTTATTAGGAGATTTCTTCCATGTCAAAGCACAGTACAAAGAAATTGCCAGGAATAGCAGAGGAAGGCCCAGTAGGCTGGTTATATCGTCATCTCCCCTCCCCCTTTCTTTCAAGCAAAAGTCCGTTAGTCTTGGCACACAGGATCTTGTGGGAAAGCTGGAAGGAAGAGAGAGACAGACCCCAATGCCGTTTGGTGTTTCCCAGGTGCCTGAAGATGTGCACAGAACAGCAACAGAGAAAAGAGTAAAAGAACAGTAGATCTACAATCTACCCCCCCATCCCCCACCAGAACAGAAATCACTGAATATGGCAGGTAGATCACAGGCCTGTCTGACAAATATTGTGAGATGCTTACAGCTGATTAATTTGATAGGCTGGTTAAAATTTATTTGTAAAATTCCTTCTGATCTTTCAACACCTACTCCAGATCTTAGCTGTTTTCTTACTTTCTGTTTCATTTACCTTTCTCTAGCTTCTACATTTTTCATCAATCATTTACCACCCTCCCCACACACTTCAACTAACTGCTCTGTTTCTTCCTTTAACAACCTTGCTGATGGTCTCCTCAATTTAGTTCTCATTTCCTAACCCTCGTGGTCAAACTAGATGCTTCATGCAAAATATTTGTTGTGTATTTGTCCAAAGATGCTCCATGCACTGTGTAAGTACTTCTAGACCTAACATTGTCTTGAGACAGTCAAGTATTGGTAGTAGATCGGAACACTTTTTACCAACTGAAGCTGATTTACCAGCTGTAACCTTTCCTGGCAAAAGTTGATCTGGCCACAGTAGTACATGCCTTAGTAACATCTGGACTTGGTTATTGTAATATGTTCTTCATGGGTCTGTCTTTGAAGGTGGTTCAGAAATTCCAATTGGTCCTGAAAGCTGCAACTAGGGTCCTTACAGGAATCTACTAGAACACTCATATGAAACTAGTATTATACCATCTCTAATGGCTTTTTCATTTGTTTCCAGGCATAGCACAAATTGCTCTTTTTGACTTTTAACCTTTATCAGCCAACCTGAGAATTAAATTTGATGCCTGGGGGCTTTTCTCCAGAAATCAGTGGGATATTTGTTTAGTGGGAAACCTGGGAGAGAGCTTTTTTTTAGCTGTTGCCCCAACTATGAAATCTTTTCTCTTAGAAGCTACCTTAGGAACTTTTAAAGTTGATAACACGCTACATATAAACTAAATAAGTGAAGTAAAACAAGAAACCAAGCCTGTCCCATCCAATTTGAAGGCCTTCCAGAAGAGAAAAAAATTACTTCACTCTGTAAAGCCTATGGAGATGATAGAAGCTTTGCTTCCCAGGGGCTTGGGTGCGGGTGAGTGTGAGTACCATGGTAGAAAAGCCGTCCCATAAGTCTCAGCCACCTTAACATCTCTAATGCTGGTTCCCAGAAGAAGGGCACCATTCATGAAACTTGGACTAGTTGATATGGCCATAAGCAGTGTGTAATAGTCTTTGAAGTTTAAGAGGAAGAATAGCAGGGTATGCTGCTGCTTAATAACTCGCTCATTAGCTATTTTTTCCTCAAAATCAGCCCTTTCCAGTTGTTTTTTTCTATCTTTTCCTACAGGTGGAAAAGTAGTTTGAGAGCTGATGTTGTTCCTTTGCTGAAATGGCCAGCCTCCATGTCTCTTAGCAGCATTAAAAAAAAATCAATTTGTTCTCATGTGTAATGTGTAATTTGGACCTGCTTGCTATGTGAATCCTGTTTCCTTGCCTCCCTGCTCTAGCAGCACACAACTCCTGTCCTTTTGTTCTGTGTAAGGTTTTCACCCAGGTAATCTGCTGTTTTGCTTTCCTCAGATAAATTGCAATGCTTGTCAACTATCTGATAGCTGTTGAGTAGTACAGAAAAAGGAGTTTTACCTTGAGTGCCCCCCCCCCCTGCCAGTAGAGGGCTGAGTAAATATTTCAAAGTTCAAGGGAGCAGTGAAATATTTCATGGGCAGCTGAGATGTCATTGCTTTGTTGCTAGGGTTCTATATTAAAAGTCAAGTTGGTTTACTAGTGATTTGAGATTAAAGTGCTGTGAGTGACTGTGTTTAAGTAATGGGCTTTATTTTCTTCTCTGTACATTAGTAGATGTAAGGCCAGGCCTGTGAAATATGCTTTGTGCAGGTTTTAAGCTCTACTGCTTTGTTTTTCTCTTGGAAATGAGAGAGAAATATTCAGTAGTGGTTTTCTCAGTTCCCCTTGCTTATGTAAAAAATTAAAAAGTCACAGTCAACTGAGACTTTCTTTGTACCACAAAGAATGAAGCACTATGCTGCTGTCACTGGGCTCTTGAATCACTCACCCTTTTTTTTGTTCCACATCTTCAAAATGAAAATAAGTGTGGGTTGCTTCATAGGATTTTTATGTGAAAGGTGGTATAGAAATAAATAACTGAACACAGTCATAGAAATATCAAGGCAACTTATAATTATTTGTTTCCTATTCATAGGATTCTGTTTTTTTTTTTACATGTGCTTCAATTGTGCTCCGTGGTTGTGTAGTCTGTAGCAAGTGGATATATAAGCTGTATCTGTATAAGCTCTTTCCCCCCCAAATTATTTCCAGGACAAGGGGTGTGAGCCCTTCCCACACAAACATCAAAATGCAGTGATTAGTTATAAGAATCCCAGTTTTCCGTTTCAAGAGTGCTTCTGGGAATTTCTCAAAATAGAGATGGTTCGCAAGGCATTCATTCAGTTCCATTTAACTAGCTGTATGCTTTTGATATGAGGATATAATCAGCATCTGTGGCCACTAGTGGTACATGACACACTTAAATGATTAAGGGTGGATCAAGCCTATTACATTTTTGTGGTGTGTATATGTGCAACAAAGGCATGTTTTCTTCAGCTACACTTATGATAAGAGTATGATTGGATTGTCTGTTACTTCCTGCTTCAAGTATGATCATAAACATGTATTATTCATGGCATAAATATGTAAAATAGATCTGAGTTCTCATTTTGTTTAGGTTGCAGTTCTTCAAACTTGTTGTGGCCTTAAAGTATGTAAACTTAGAAAAAGATCTGACAATACTTTTAGATTTATCCTTTCTGAAATGCTTACCGATGTAATCTTGTTTGTTAGCCATCTATGCCCCCCTTTAATTTCTGTATAATTTTTTTGGGGAAAAAAGATAGCACAATTGATTCAGGAAAGGATAACCTGAAATGAGATATTACTGTGATTTAGTATTTTTACAGTGTATAGTAAGCAAACAAACAAATAACTCCAAATGCATGTATTTATATTTTAAAATTTGTGGTGGGGGGGAGTGGCATTAATTTGTGATAAATCAAGAGTATTTATTTCAATTGATATTTTTGCTGCTCTTCCCCCTTCTCCCTCTCATTTCTGTCCCCAGTCTTTTATCTTCACAACTACCATTGGTGGTAGGTTAGGCTCAGAGATGGTGCCTGCGCCGAAGTCATCCAGGAAGTTTCCAGACACAGTTGAGAAACTGAACAAGTTTCCCTGGGCCTAGTCTGTGACTACGTAAATTGAGTGTCATTTCCAAAGAGAGACGGATGTGACTGTCTAGAATACCTTTTACTAAATTGGGGACATAATTCTCCAACTCTGATTAACTTGGGCAGAGGAGGCAACTGAGCTTCTCAGACCTTAGCATGCTTGTTACTTGCACTTTTGCAGATGAGTCCTTAAATGTTATTGGTCTACTTGCTGATATCCATACTTATTATCCATAACTATTGTTTGTAACATGCTGATTTTTAGAGGTGGGGCGAGGGGAAGAACTTTCAGTTTACAAAAGCATCTTGGGCTGGTGACTTGGAGGTAAGGTAACTCTTAAAGCCATATAATGGTTTATTCGAGCCATATGATGCTTTAACCTCACTGTGTTTCACCACAGATATTTTTGAATTCTAGGATTTATGTTACAGCATATAGTGATGGCCAATTTGCTCAACCCTGAGTGTCACATCCAGGATTAAGCTGGGGGTGGACAGGACTGAGAATCTTGTATGCCCAGTTTTCATTGTTGTCATAGTTCTAACTTGATCAGAACATACTTCTATTCTTCTTTAAAGAAATACAAGAAATCAGGAATGAAAGTGTCAAACATTTGTATCATTGCTTTAAAGCTAATGTTCATATTATCTACAGTTTAGAAACTATTTAGATAGCTGCGGTGTGACAGGTGTCTGGACAACATCATTTCCTTTATTCTGTTGATAATTTTTTAGTAACCATCCCATGTTATTTATTTAAATATAGATAAAACTCAATTTAATAAGGAATCGACTCCACCACCAAAATGGTGCTGGGAAGCTCCCAGTGTGGTATAGTGTTGTTGGACTAGGATCTGGGCAAGCCAGGTTCAAATCCCACCTCTTCCATGGAAACTTGCTTGGTGACTGTGGGCCAGTCACACACTTTCAGCCTAACCTACCTTACTAGGTGGTTGGTGGTAGTTAGGATAAAATGGAGTAGAGGGGAGTGATGTAAGCTGCTTTGAGTCCCCATTGAGGAGAAACACTGGGTATAAATGAAATCAAATAAAATTTTCTTTGTATTAGGCTAAATTTGTAAACGGAAAAGCAAAAGTTGCTATTTGTTTTTGCTCTTGTGAGAATTTATGTAAATCTGGAGAAGAGTGTTTCTTGAAACAATACACGTCAATGGTCCTCATAGTCAAAATCAAGGTTGTAAACATTTTGTACTGATGTACCTGATATATAGCAAAGATGTAATTGTCAGGCTGGTTCCAGGAAAGGAGGGTTATCAGTAAGAAAGATAATTGATAAATGATTTTAAAAGAAGGTGATATGTGTATTTCAAGACAATGCTATGACACCCTCACCTGGTGCACCTATTCACCCAATAGTGGTGGCTGATCATTGAAGATGAGTAAGTACATTGTACATTTGAAATAAATAGATATGGCATCAATAAGATGTGTTCAGATATTAGCTCTGTGAAGCTGCTTAGTAGCAGGCCATCATTATACTTGCATCCTGTCTGTCTTCCATTATAGAACTTAAGGCATGATAGGCTATTACTAAATATTAGAGAGAGAGAGGCTTAATTGTAGTTTGATAGTATGTTGTAATAGTATGTTGTAATAACAGAAAATCCAAGGTAAACGATTGGCAGGAGAATTAGCTATGTACGTTTACTTGCTTTAAGAGAAACACAAGCACTGAATAAATCTGAGTTAATCACTGACTTTCAAATGTGAGAATACATATGCTGAAATGGACTGTAATCTCTCTTAACTGATTGTGTGAATAGATGGGCAGTTAAGATGGTGAGAAAGGTAAGGAATTGAGCACAACAACAAGCTCTGTTAATTCTGTGTTAAATGGATCTGGGCATGAAGGTCTACCTATTTAATTGTTGCACTGCCTTCCTTTGTCATAATCACCCCTAGAAATGAGAGGGCCCAGGAAAAATGGTTTTTCTTAGGTCTTTTTTCCAATGGAAAAATTGGAAATTTTAGGGGGTACTGAAAAAAAAACACCTGTGAAATACTTTCTCTTTTAGAATGAGTGAAAGGCAAGGTATGCATGCTGTAGACATATACAGCTCTTAAATCCAAGATGCATTTCTGCACATAAAAAGTGTGAAAGGGTAGAGAAATTTGCTTCAATTTATGCAAACCTCAGGTTTTCCAAAGAGCTGCATGAGAATAAAAATGAAAGTTCAAAAGTTTCAGACACTGATTCTGATTAGACAGGAAGCGCCGATACTTTTATTTTAAAAAGTTACTATAATTTTGTACGTAACTATAATGTGTATGCTGATAATACACTATTGAATAGTTAAGTTTAGTTACATATCAAAATATGTTACTAGTTTTATTGTGAGTGTGCAAGGTATATGAAAAGGAATTGCATGCAAAACATATAATTTTAGGTATAATATTGAGCGTATTTATATTATTCCAAAGTGACAGGTTTAAAGTTGCTCATGTGTCCAAATCCAAGGATGTATCGGCAATCAACTTAATAAAATTCAGTGCAATCATTTACTTAATATGTCTGGGAATCAGGGTTCCAAGATAAGTGATGACATCTGGACACCATCAAAAATGTCTATTAGCAAATATACTCTGTGATATATTGTCTTCCAGTGGCATCAATTCAGATTGTCTGATTAATAGACTAGCCAGATAAACCACCAAAAGTGTTAATTAGATTCATTAATACTGAAATGGAAGAATGAGGCTCTGAAATAAAAAATAAAAGATCATCTGCATGTAAGTTAATCTTGAGTTCAAAGAATTATGTACAAAACCATGAATAATGATATATCTAATGGCCAGGAGTTCCAAATATAGATAAAATGATAGGACTTTGTCTGGTACCCCTCTTAAGTGGGAATGGTGCAGAAAAAATACCATTTGTATCTTATATCTAAGAGGTGAATAAAGAATTCTAATCTACTTCAAACATTCATGAGGAAGCATCATATAGTGACAATGTCATGGAACTGGTCTCAAAGATCTCATTGTACAATTGATATAATTTTGGAATTAATAAATCTGGAAAGGTTTTGTACCATTTGGTAGGCAACCCATCTTGTCCTGGAGATTTGCCAGTTTTCATATTCATTATCACTGCATTAATTTCATTCATACACAAAGGTTCACCAAGAAGTTGCTGTTGAATAGTATCTAAACATGGAAGATCATGATGAGAAAAAAATGCTTCCAAATTTTTTTCTAAGGGCTTTTTGCTGTGACTATACAATCCAAAATAAAAGGGCTGATGCATACATGGGAGAGCAGTGGCTGGAATACAAAGAACTTCCCAAGCAAGTGGAAAGCATTTCAACATGCAGAGGGGTGTGTATCTGTGTGTCTGTCTGAGAGAGAGAGAGAGAGAGAGACTGATTATCTGCCCAAGAAAGACTTTCTTGGCTGCATCCCTTTGCACCACAATAGCTCCTGCTTTGGTGGCACCTACAAATTTAGAAGAGACCAGCACAGGTCTGGGGATCACTATTCTAACACTGAGCAGCATGAAACTTTGAGAGATGTTGAATAACAACCCATGATACCTGCCTTGCTCTGTAGTAAAACTGTAATTGTAAAATTACATGGTTCCCTGAATCTGTAATGAGCTTCTAGGAAAAAAACATTACGAGTATATTTTGTTGCAGATACAATATCCAAGACTATGTTACATGATCAGGTAGGGCCTGATTTAATCAGATGGGCATGACTAATTATGGAATTTCCCTTTTGTAGAAAAATTTCCTATATGGATAAGCCTGAAAGTGATGTTGAAGCTGGAAATAAACTACTGTGACCAAAGTGACAATGCGTCGGTTGTCAGACGATCCAGAAAATGCCCACGGCAGCAGTCTGGGCTCCTGTCCTTCTTTACGGGATGTTCATTCCATCAACCCTGCACAGCTGATGGCAAGAATTGAGTCCTATGAAAACAGAGAGAAAAAAGGCATATCTGATGTCCGAAGGACTTTCTGTTTGTTTGTCACCTTTGACCTTTTATTTGTAACCTTGCTGTGGATAATAGAGTTAAATGTGAGTACTGAGAAATTGCTCCACTTTTCACTAAACTCATATTTTAAAGCAGAATTTTATTTATAAAAAATGAAGGGTTTAGTCCAGTGCTCATTATTGGATACAGTACTGCATCTTGATAGACGAATTCTTTAAGGTATTTCCATCTTTGTTCAGATGATTAACCTAGTCTCAGTGTCTCAGACAGAAAATAAACAAGAAAAAATACAAAAACACAGGGTGCATAATATATGGTTAAGATAACACTGTTTTCTTGCATTGCCATAACTTGAAGTTCATACTAGGAGAACCAGAAAATGATAACCTCAAAATAGGTGCAATTTGTCATTTAATCTGGTTAAAAACTTTAAAATAAAATAGTCCATTTTACTGATTTGACTTCTGTCCTGCCTTTAGATCCACAAGGGTCCCCAAGGTAACTAACACAAATATTAAAAACACAGTTAATCTTTGAGTGTTTCCATTTCATGTGACATCATGCTCTGGGGCGACATCACACATGACCATCAGTTTTCATTAAGCTCTTCTGGCTGTTCACACACCCCTTTTATCTAGTCTCACACTTTTGAGGACAACTGGATGGTCAGTTGCCAAACTGTATCCTTTTTTTCTCACTTCCCACAGGATGGCTGGGGCTAGGTGGGGGAGTCCTGCCTTTGAGGTGTTGCATAATGGCTATATATGAACTAAACTGTGGAAAATGGGGGAAATAAAATTACTGCAAAAAGTGTAAAATAAAGTAGCACTTAACATCTTTTTCTGAAGGTTGTGATATTGTCAGAAGAGCCTGGAAGTACCCTGCTTCTTCCTGTGGGTAGACTGGGGCAGTGCATTTTCCTCCCTGTAGTCCATCTCCTGCCCTTGGCCACAGCAGCCTGGCTTCTAAATGGGACCAGAATACTGCATCTTCTCTTTATAGGAGCGCTGGCTTGTCTGTGAGCCCTCTTGGTAAAAAATGTGAAATTAATAGCATACATTTCTCTGTAAGATCAAAGGCAGCTTAAATATTGAGTACATAATGGAGGGGTTGCTTTTGCAAAACAGTGACAAAAACTATTGCAGTGTGCTGTGCTGCCAGGCTATGAACTTGATAGATGTCTACCAGCAGCGTTAGGGAAAAAGGGTGTTATTTTTGTTACTTTGATTGAGGAGGTATGGAAGAACTCTTGCTTTTAAGGGAAGGTTTTGTGAAAAGTGTTACATTCAGAGTTAGGCAGGTAGCTGATGTATTTGTGGTAAAGGCTGAAATCCTGTGCATATTTTACTCCCACACAAGTTGCAGTAGAATTTACCTTCCTAGAGTAAATATGCATAGGGTTACTCTGTCATTTATTAAACTGTGTTTATATCTGTGAAAGATAAATCTTTTAAGAATCTGTCTCTTTGGAAGCTTTTTTAAAGAATTATTTGGTGTGGGACTTTGCAAAGTAATTAGGCAATGTTCTCTTAAATGCTTTTAAACAAAAATGTTATCTGAACCTGCAATCTTTCTATATGTTTTTAATATTGAATTTTTGTGGTAATTATGACAGTTAATATTATATTTGTAAACTTAACTAGTATAAAACATTTAATGAAAGCATGACAGGATGTCTAAAGTGTCAGAAGCATAATTACTAGGCAGGTAGTAATTTAGCTTTTATGTAGCAGTTTAGAGATCCTAGTACTTAACATTCTCAGTCTTTTTAATGCTGACTGACTTAACTAGAGAGGGGCACGAACCAAAATACAAACCAAAGTTCATGATGAACCGGGTTGGTTCGTGGTTTGCAAACCAGCGGTTTATCAGAGCCCATTTCTGATGAACTGGTTCGTCTGGTTTGTCACTACAGACAGCCTGGCATCGATCAATCAGTTTCCTAGGTAACAGGGGATGGACTTCCTACAGACCTTCTGCTGGCCCAGAAGTGGCGATTTAATGACTGGATGTGATGTTTTCACAAACCAAACAAACGGGTTCATGAACCACAAACCTCACAGTTTGGTTTTTCTTCTGGTTCGTGCCCATCTCTACTCTCAACTGAGTTCATGGCTGGGAGGGAGATTTGATTGCATTCTTTCTAGCTTGAGCTACACTACAGCAGCTTACATGGATATATCTAATTCTCTACATGGCCTCCCGTCTGCAGATACTTTTGTCTGAAGATCAGTGTTATGCACAGAGGAATCAGATATTTCTGCCAACACAGTCTCCCCCCCACCCCCCGCCACCAGTTTGCAGAAAAGTAGGAACACTTTAAAAAATGGAGAGGGTGATGGTGATGCCTCTGTCAGCCTGCTGTCATCCACAACAACTGCTTGTTGGTGATGGAGGAGGTGGACACGAGATGACAGGACTGTAAGTGGACAGAGGAGAGCAGAAACCACTACCTTTCTGTTGAGCAATGGGAATGGGGAAGAGCAGGTGGGGGGTGGGGGCAAGTAAGCTTGCTTCTCTCTCCCCCATGAGTCTCTCTCTGGTCCCTGCTGAGGAATGGAGGAAAAGGAATATGAGCCACTGCATCTGTCAGCTGGTGGAGGCAGCAGTGCTGCATGCAGAGAAGTGAGTGAGGGAATGGAGAGGGAGAAGGATGGGATTTTCCTCCACCACCACTGAGGTGTTGCTGAAGGTGGGTGAAGAAGGAAGGAGGTGGGTGGATGACCAGGAAGCTCAGGATTTGCCCCTGCTGCTGCTGAGGTTGGCAGGCAGGAGCAGCAGGGGACAGGTGGAGGGCCAAGCAAGTGAGCGAGCAAATGGGGAGCAGCCAGGCACTGTTATCATTGGGATTCCCCCTCCCCTGGATGTTTCTTGTGGGTCCCCCACTTGCTGTATATTGCTGAAAAGGCGTCTTTCAGGTTAAAAGTATGTCAGCCGGTATAAGTCTGTTGAAACTCCATTAAGGAGAGTACACAAAAGGTGGCTGTGAACTGCTGTTTCTATTACCATTGTACTATAACTTTAGTAATTGACACGTTATTGCTTACAAAATTTGTGGTAGTCCTTGTTAGTCTTATAGGTGCTACTGGACTCTTGCTCTTTCCTACTGCTTACGACAGACTGACACAGCTACCCATCTTAACATTGCTTGACTTCGTGACCTCTGACAGAAGTACTGATTAAAATGTTCCTTTTTGTTTATGTTGAACTACGCTTGATAGGTGTAAGGTGGACTTCAACAGCTGTGACTGCCTGGTGGCCCATCTAGGAATGGTTATCTAATACATTGCTGTATAATCTAGCCTTTTTTTCTTTTCTATTTTAAAGCCAATTTTTTCTAAATCGATTGTAGTGGCTTGTTTAGTTTGCAGACACAAGTGCTGTGGCTCTAATGTGATGAAAGTAACAGATTATTGCTGCATTCCATAGAATTGCAGTGGTGGGAGAGAGGGATTGCCTGCGTTGGTGCTTTTGTTGCCTTTTCCAAACTGTAGCCTTTGCATTGCTGCTTAAGTTCCCATCCTCACTCGCACCTTGAATTTGTAAAGCAGCTTGAAATCAGGGAGCAAGGTGCTGCAGTTCAAAACGACATCTAGAGCCTGAACACCTGGAAGTAACCCGTTGCATTCAAACGTTTGGCCTCATTTGATCATTTGTGCCATTGCTTCACTTAAAATGTTAAGGGAAATTTAAGCCCACTGTAACCAAATAGTGAGTAGCTGTATGAGAGAGTCAGTTTGAGCAATATACTGGGGACAGACTTGTTTTAAAAAAAAAACCCTGCTTGTGTGGGTGCTTTCCTTAAATATAATGGAGTCATGAACTCATAGGAAGAGGACTGTGGCTTTGCTAAATCTGTATACATTGCATTGCTCATGTGAGTAGATTTCGGGGGGGGGGGCTGGGTTTCCCCCCCTCAAGTTGTTTACAGAGTATCATGAGAATCAGCTTTCAGCAGAAGATATTTTCTCCTTTGGGGCCAAGGAGTTCATAGTTTAGAGATTCCAACTAGTTTGCAGATTGTGTTTACTGGCTGATAGTGCCAAAAATGGTAAACAACATTAGTTGTTCTGCAAAAACTGTTACAAATTAATAACTCTTATTATTCATGTAGTATTTTTTAAGTGTGCAAAGTATTTCATTCATCTCCACAACAACCCTGTAAAAATAAATTAGAGGTATTATCCCTGTATCACAGATAGAGGGTAAGTTTGAGAAAGAATGCTTTGCTTAAGGCCACCTAAAGAGTTCATGGCAGAGGCAGGGTTTGAACGAGGGACTTCTCAATTCAGAGTTCAGACCTTTCCCTTCAGTTGATAATATGAGATTTGTGATGCACTTCTGCCGATTTCCTTTGCACTGTATAACAGAGTAGCAAAATCTGCTGCAATAATTATTTGAAAAAGTTTGTGAACAAACCTTTCCAAATTATGTTAGTAACTAGGAAAATGTTGTTTCTTTGTAGGTAAATGGAGGCATTGAGAAAACCTTAGAAAAAGAAGTCCTCCATTATGATTACCATTCTTCATATTTTGATATTTTTGTAAGTATTTGCTTTCCGTATTTTAATTGTCAAGAAATATTTTCCGTGCTACTTTTTTTGTATCATTAAAGCAGTTTATAGATACAGGTCCCCCTCCCCCAGGAAACTGTGGTTTGGTATGTTCAATAAATAGCAATCACGACATTTCATTAGCGATAGTACAGGCGTTTGGGGAGGGAGTCCTTAGTAGGGAGTCGTGACCATAAAGGCCTTGCTTTGATTATTTTTTTTCCCAATTGGTGGCACCTTGAACAGATTTCTCTGAAAGGGAGATGATGTAGTACTACTGACCTAACGGGTTGTAGTTACTGTGGTGTTGGCCAAGCAGAATAAGGCCTTTGAGAATATAGTGTCTTCTGGGTTTTTTTAAAAAAATATTTCTTTATTTTATTATGTTATATATAGTCTACCTCACCTCAAATTCAATTTTACCTGCACATTTCAGGTTTTTCTTCAAACCTGGAGATTCCCCCGGGTTTATGGAAACACTGCTGCTCATATTTGTCTCTTCCCATTGTGTGGGTTTCTTGATTTACATTCTGGGGCCTCATTCTCAATTGGTTATATTGATTAATTGTTTAATTGTTTTTAATTGTAATACATACTTTAAAAAGGTTGTTCTAATGGCCTTGAATGATAAGTGCCTTGGGGATTCTAAGTTGGGTGGTAAGGTAGAATAAAAAATATTTTAAATAAAATACATTTTGAAACTTGATAAGCTTATTAGATAATTCTTTTTTTGAAATTAAAAAAACCTGGTCTATTCCATATATCTGTTTTCAAGAGAGTAGACAGGGTTGGAAGCTGCTCAAGAATTTGTGGTATGAGATTGTGGGCAGTGACAACACCACTGCTGTGATGTCTTAAGCATCACAATGGCTAGACTGTTGGACTGGTATCTGAGAGACACAGGATTGGACCCCCACTTGCCATGGAAGATCATGGGCCAGTTACCTTGGGCCAGTTCCAGTTTCTCAGCCTAACCTGCCTCTCAGGGACATTGAGGATAAAATGGAGGGGAAGATGATGATTAAGCTGCTTTGGGTTTCCCTTTGGGGAGACACGTGGAGTTTAAATACGTAAATAAAACATTAACGGTTCAGGAAATGAACCCCACAAGCCATGTATAGTGGCTTTTGAAGGCAGTGAAAAGCCAGTTTGACTGAAGAGAAGCCTGATACAGGTCTTGGGACAGCAAGAACTAAAGTGGCATGTTCTAATCTGGAATGCTGAACTGGAAGCAGTCCCCAAATAAAGGGGAATAAGGAGTCAGGGAACTCAAACACTTGCTAGCTGATGAAAGTTGGCAGGGTATGATACCTGATTGAAAATGGGATTGAGAGAAAAGAGACATAGCTGAGGACAGAGATAAGAGGGGGTTGGGAGTCAAGATAAGCAGACTGAAGGGAGGGGATTGAGGAAAACATCACAAAGGCAGTAGGCGTGAAGAAGGGTTGGGAGAGAGACAAAGAGTGTCTGTTGTACTAGAATGCAAATGAATTTGGTTCTTTTAAAGTAAGGCCTCTCTGAGCATGTGATTTATAAGTGGTGCAATATATAAAACTGCTTACCAGAGTAATCATTGAATGATTCTCAACCCCCCTCCCCCAATGTTTACGTTTGTAAGCTGCATTGATTAAAAAGAATATGGTGCTGTCAGCAGTGTTGGGAGTGGTGACTGCATGTGACTAAAGCAAAGGGCATCGCACAAGGTGCTTGTGACCACCTACCTTCTGGTGTTAGGGAAGTAATTCAGAAACCAGAGAAGGGAAATGCCCTATGCTAAGCCAGAAACAAGGAAGTGGCAGCCTGAAGCTGCAGAAAGGTGGTGGGGGGTGGGAAGTGCAGAGATGTTCTGTCTTCAGAAAGTCCTGGGAGAAATAGAAAGGGAAGGACAGAGTAGTCACATACATCACAACAGCAGTAACCTTAAATTTCTTTAAACAAATCTTTTCTCCCTTTCACCCCCGTTGTAGCTCCTGGCAGTGTTTCGATTTAAATTTTTGATACTGGCGTATGCATTATGCAGACTGCAACACTGGTGGGCCATAGCAGTAAGTAGTTGATTTTTTAACTGAATTTTAAAATGTGGAAAAATGTTTGTACATTCTCATACTTTATAATATTATTGCTGAGGTCCTAACAAAATGATGATGCTTACAGTGGATAACACTGCAGAGACGTCTCAGTGAGGAGCCAAGTGCAATTCCGGTAATGACACTGTCATCAAAATGTATGGCCTTGTTTGGGCATTTGATTGCAGCTACTTTTATCTTCTCTCTTGCATGTGTTCTGTATGTAGAGATCAGGCAAATGTCAAAACTGAAGCAATTCACCAACTTGTTCCTCAGCAGAATCACTTGGCAGCTCTGAAGGAATTGAGTGGAAAGGGGGTGCAACCATGGCTCCACTCCCAGTTATGGGTTGTCCCTAAATAGTCTGGAGCCATTGTCCTGTTGCAGATAGTGACAACAGGATTTTCAGTGCAAGTCCCCAGCACTGATTCCTAGCACTCTTAAGATTAAAGATCTTCCTTGGATTGTGAAGGAATCTTTCCCGTTCTTTTTTGCATTGACCATCAATTCTTGTATCTGCCTCCTGAATCTTTTTTTGTTTAACTGGGGCCGGGGAGGGGGGAGGAAAGCCAACTTGAAGTTTATTATCTGTAAAGCACAGTTTCATGCACGAGATCTTTGTTGTTGGGGGAAAGGATGTAAAGCATAGGGAGAATGAATCGCTTGTGCTCTTGCTAGTTTTTGGGAGGTTTGAGAGGCAGGAATGCACGTTATGATAATATTCAGGGCCATTTGGAAGAAAATGTGCTTTTAAATGGTGAGCAAAGTCCAGTGACTGTACTGTGTTTAGAACCACAAAAGCAATGAAAATGTGAAGAATCTCTGCCCACTGGTAAACACATCAGTTAAAACATCCTGAATTCTTGGCTTTGCTAAATAGTATTGCTGGCTATTGCATAGCGCTTATTGATGAGCGATGGCATAGGATGGTATGTGATAGATATGAGAAGATAGATTATAACTTCTAATATGTCTTTCAGTTTACAACAGCAGTGACCAGTGCCTTCTTACTAGCAAAAGTTGTTCTCTCAAAGGTATGGGCCATCAAAGTGCATGCTAATGCATTCTTCATTTAAACCATATATACATGAAAGGCGTTTAATAAGTAACATTTTCTTGCCTCCTTCAGCTGTTCTCTCAGGGTGCCTTTGGCTATGTGTTGCCCATCATCTCCTTCATTCTTGCCTGGATAGAAACCTGGTTCTTAGATTTCAAAGTATTGCCTCAAGAAGCAGAAGAAGAAAACAGTAAGCTTCTTTCCTGTACTTTGCATAACTTTTAGGGACACAATTTACTTTGAAGATGGAAGGAACTGCAAAATATCTAGCATCCCTGCACAGTGTTTGGAGTATAGGAGATGACTGCTTTGGTATCCCTGAACTATAGTGCTAATATGATTTCTCTACAAATGTATTGATGCAAGACTATAGTTACATATGTAGCTGGATGTTTACTTTAACTCTTTTGCCTGTTTTTATAGGACTTCTGATGGTGCAAGATGCCTCTGAACGAGCTGCCCTTATTCAGCCGGGCCTCCCCTCTGATGGGCAGTTTTATTCACCACCTGAATCTGCAGCAGGTAACATTCTTTCATTCATAGATGCCGATAATCTTAACCCACGAAACTGTTTGGATTGAGTAAAATTAGACTTCAGTAGTGCCCTTAAGGATGAACAGAGTTTTCCAGGATATGAATTTTTGTGAGTCAAAGCTCAGTTTGTCAGCTGGAGTGAGCTTTAACTTATAAAAGCTTATACCCTAGAAGATTTTGTTGACCGTTAAGGTGCTACTGTTCTCAGATTTTGGTCTACTGCTACAGACTGACTACTCACCTGAAACTATCTGTTGAGGTTGAGTTTTTTTTATTAGACTGGTTTCCTTTGTTGGCTGCAGTCAAGAAAGGCCTTTGGAAAACTGCATTCAGAAACTCCTGATAAGTTTAAGAAAAAATTAGTAATCTCTGTCAAGTCAGTTAGCATTAGTGTGGTTAATTTTAATTTTTGTAGTAACTTACATTTTAATGGATTGTGGAGAAAGAGGGGGTTTAAAGTGCTGTTTGCTAGTTTTTACAAGAAAAACTGTAAGCAAGAACTGTCATATTGCTGTCAGATTTTGAGTTAAATTTTTTTCATTGCACACCAAGATGATAATCTGACACATTTGTATTCTTGATAAAAACATTACAGTGTAGTGACATGGCATATGGAAAATATACCAGCATACTTAACAGGTTCATACAAATAAAATTTGCATATTTAAAATTCTTTTGAGGTGTGGGGAGGAATGAAAATAGTTTAAAATTAGAAACAATGCTGAGAGTAGAATAATAGGCAGCCTTATATTTGATTTGAGAATGGACAAGCAGCTGGCAAATAATCTCATGACCGTTTGGGGGTGAAAGAGTCTGCTGCCTTTCCCTTTGGCTCCACCTAGTGGAAATCAAAGATTAAGTGTGAGAATAAACATAGCTCAGTCATTCTACATGAAACTTTACAAAATAAGCGCACCTGCCCATCTCTGCTTCAAAGAGGGGGATAGCCTTATTTTCCACCTTGCTATACTCATTAATAGCATGCAAAGTAGCACCCACATTGTTTTACAAGGTTCTTATGGTCCAGGTCACCTTTCCAAACAGCCACCCACACAAGCAGCTTCAGGGTATTAATATTGGGGAATGGAGTGACACCGCGTGCTTTATGCTGAGGCAGATGAAACAGAATTAATGAATCATCCTGCAAAGTTGCATCAGTGAATCTGAAATCACTCTTTGACGACTTCTTATCTAGTTTAAAACAATAAACTAACAAGACACATTTATTGCAAATCCACAGTCATTTTAGGACATTTCTTTATACTATTTCCCACTAAATATTATTGTTTTGTTCTTGGAAAAAAACAGTTTTTCCATTCTTTTCAAAGATGAGAACAAAACCCTGCAGGGAGAAAAACAGTACATTATGCTTGCTGTTCTGTTCGAATACTAAGTCATATAATCTTTTTGCCTCCCGTGTTATTTTCTTAGAGTATTGTTTGATGACTCACCTTCCTTGTAACTTTTAAAGATGCATGCGTTAATATTTGGAAAAATGTAATAGAAAGTAAATAATGTATGTTGCTTAACACCTATTAGGCTAATATGTGCATGATTCTGTTTGTTTTAATTGTCCTTTTAAGGATCGGATGAAGAATCTGACGAAAAACAGGACAGTGAGAAACCTGTTGTATAGCAAATATGTGAACAAGTAAGTTCTTTTTTACAGAAAATTCCTTGTATTTGAGTAGTTCCTGCTAATGCATTCTTCATTTGTATGAAATAAGAAACTATAATCTTCATACTCTCCTGCCAACTGACCTGTCACTATTCCACCTGACATGCATCAGTGGGGTAATTGGAGCTTGAGACTCTGTACACATGCTGTCAGATGTATACGTGATCTGTTATTGCATCGATCTCAAGATGCCAGCAAGTGTGCCAACATATCGGAGGGAATATGCGTTTTTTGCTCAGCATTTCTTGTTTGACTAGTCAGACCTAGAACTTGCAACTGCAGGTGAGAGAATAATTCTGGTTGTTGTTTGCAGGGGAGAGGCAGTGTTGCTTTGGACTGCAGATGGGACGGTGGGGTCATGTGGATGAATTTTATTCCAAGAAAGAGGCACCAGCAGTAGATTTTAATGAACATAACTGAATAACAAACTAGAGTACAAGCAATTTAAATGAAGATTCCAACTTTGAGACCTTTTTTCCAGATTTTTAAAAGTAGATTTCTTCTCAATACAAAAAAAAAGTTCGCATAGAAAAGTGCAGTGTTGAGGCGGAGGCTAGGTTTGAAGCCTTTTCCTTGATATGACAGTCTCCTAGGGGGAGAAACATGGGAGCAGACTGTTCAGACCTGGGTCTATCTTCTTATCTTACCAACTTGGCCTAAGCCTTCAGATAGTGAACTAAACAGGTGTGCATCTTGTTCTGGTATGCCTTTCCTGATAAGAAATGTGTGGCTTTCCTTGACAGAGCTAAAACCTGAATCCAGATTTGCTCAGGACTTGTCACGCTTTGACTATAATGACGGCGCCTACAGTTGACGCCATTGGAATTCAGAGCTGAAGCATTTATTTATTGATTGATTGGTCAAGAGGAAACCTGTCCCCATGTTCTGTATGATACCTCAGCAAACCCGTCCCATGTCTGCATATGTCTCTTGGACTGAATTTTGCTTAATCTGAAACGTGCTCGTCCATTATATATTCTATCATGCTTGAACTGATTTTTTTTGAATGGTCAGAAGGCTACTGGAGAGCCAACGTTTATTTATCTGATCTGAAGGCCTGATACTATATGAAGAAATGCTTTACGATGGAAGCTTGTCCAACAATTTACATTCACTAGATGATGGTTAAGATGACTGTTAATGTCCTATTAATTTTACATTTTTAACAAGGCAACTTTTTAAAGTGGAATTATGTACTCTTTGTAAACTAAACACATTAATAAAAATGTGACATCATAGATTAGTGTGTGTAAATTCTGAACAGGCAAGAAAAAGGACTTTTTCCTCTTATAAAGAACTGTCACCTAATCTGTAAGCTTCTTGTACTGTGCTCCTGCTGAGAAACTGAAACTCTTTTACTCCTGCCAGATTCCACAGCATAAATGGATTACTCTTGTGTGTATATCAGTATATATAAATCTTGCACTACTTCTAATCAATACAAAGTTAATTATAGTAATTGCAAAACTCACAGTATTCTGTATATATTTCTGCCTGTAATGTACCCAGATGTTGTTGCTCTTAAACTCACTTGATTATTTTTAAGTTGTGTGTGTGTGTGTGTGTGTGTGTGTGTGTGTGTGTGTGTGTGAGGGCTATATGAAGCATGTAAAGTCCTACCAGCATTGATTTGGGTTTGATTCTATAATGAGCTTGCCTAAAAATTTCTGGTATGTGTTTTTAACAAACTGTTATGAAGGCTTTTTTGTAATATCACTCTGGATGAATTTGGTTTTTATGTTCTTGCTTCTCTAAACATTCAGCTATCTTACAGAAAGTACTGCGTTTCAACTTACTTGTTGGCGGGGAGGGGCTGTGGCTTAAAGGGAGAGTACATGTTTCAAAGTTTCACATGCAGCATGTTGCAGGTTAGATTCCTGGCATCTCAAATCTCAGGTCAGCAGGGCTGGCTTACATAGGACCAGTAGCAGGAAATAAGAAGAATATTAGAACAGGGGTCTTAAGAATGCGTAGTTCAAGCCACTATAACTGGTCTTTTTAGTGCAACTCCTACCATCTTGATACAGTTTTCTCAAAAGCAAAGAACATGAGAGCAAGTTATGTTTGAGCTAAAAGCAAATCTTGTGTATTTTAATAGGGTGGATTCTAGTTTTTTATGCACTGCAAACATCTAATATGGTACAGAAGGTGTCCATAGTTGTCCATGGAGAGAACATACCCCACCCAGACTACTATGAGGTGGAAGGCCAGAAATTAACAGTTTTGGTGAAAGATATGGACTGGTCTTTTGCCTGTCATAATAGGACTTGCAATGAAAGCCCATTGTGTGAAAAAATACAATGGGCTCTAGAAAAGTGTTGGTCATTTTTTAAATTTTTCATGAAACAGCAATCAGTAGAGCTTACTCTGAGGAAACTGTCTTCAGGATTGCAGTCAGGCTTCTTTAGGGAGGGGAGAATAAGCTCCACACAATCCAGTGGGGACCCCTCCCAGGCAAGTGCGGACAGGTGTCCAGAGCCACCAGGGCTTCCATCTTCTCAGCGACCCTCAGGTGAGGTGCAGGGAGGAGTGCTGTGCCTGCGTGAAGATTAATGTGTATTCTGCTCGTTCCCTCGGCGCTCTCCCACTCTAGCCTGGGAGCTGCCGTGAAGGGGCCCGGTGAATCAACAGCCTGAGCGCTCCTGCCAGCGGCAAGTGGGCACTTTGCAGCGGCCTGGAGGCCAGAGAGGAAGGGCGCTGAGGGGAGGCATGTTTAGGCAGTTGATTCGTTGGGCCCCCTTCCAGCAATGCGCCTGTGCGAAGATTAATTTGTATTCTGCTCTTCTTCCCCTCAGCGCCATCCTGCTCTGGTCTGGGGGCTGCTGCGAAGCTCCTGCTTGCCACTGCAAGGGGGCCCGGTGAATCAACAGCCCAAGCACTCCTGCCAGCACAAGCAGGTGCTTTGTAGCGGCCTCGAGGCCAGAGTGCACCTGCGTGAGGATAAAAAGTGAGACGTTTTCAATACAGCTTGCCTTTTATGTAGTGGGATGAAATCTTGGGAAATATTAAACATCTTTGGATAACTGTCTACAGTTGATACAATACACATTAGCCGTATGAGTATACTGGGCACCTGTCACTTTGGTGAGATTAGGCTTAATAGCAAAGCAGTGCAGTAAGGAAGGAGGAACCCTATTTTGCATGATATGGGCCTGCCCAGTGATAGCCCTAATGAGACATGACATGAAAAAGTAAGTCTGTTTTAGGCATGTCTTTAGATCGGTCAGCAGCACATTTATTGCTGGGTGTCTTTTCATCTGATGGTACACTTAGAAAAGAGTCCATTTTGGATTCTGCAGGCAACAGTGATCGCCAAAAGATTAGTCTTACAGGGTTGGAAATCCAGTTTTGTGCCATATATAGATCTTTGGCAAGAAGGGATGTTGGAGTTAACTATAAAAGAACATACAGTATTTTCCAGCAGAGAGATGTATAAGAAACATAAGCACCTTCAGCTGGACTTTTTGCAGGCACATAGCTTCGGTGAGTTAATGTATTTTTGTTGTGTCTGTCCCCACTTTTTAAATTGTTGATTGAGATACTATGTTTCGTTTTAATAAATATTTTTTAAAATAAACTAAAAAAGGGAAAAGCCTTGCACATGTGGTATTTGTCACCAGTGGTGAGAGCACCATGGTCAAAAAGACAGAGAGCATGAAGCTACTGGTCACCTTTCTTTCTAGTACTGAGAAAAGTGTTTTTGAAGATCAGTGTATGCTGTTTTTGCATTAGTTCATTTTTAAATTGAGAACCAATAATCTGTTAATGGTTTTTTAAAATTTGTCATCTATTGATGGCATTTCAGGTCCAGTTTCTTCTGACTTACATTCCTCAGTTGCTGGACTTTTTTGTTTCATTTTGGAGTATTTGCAGCTACTGAAAAAGGCAGCATGTGTGAGCTTTCATTCGACTGGGGTTCCAGACTCCCAATTCTTTCAGCCTTCTATGACTTTCACCCTTTTCATTGCCTCCCATATCTGTGCACAGAAGCGAATAGCAAGTTCCTCTCTAAGCATTGTAAAGTTTGTTTTTCTGTCATGCAAGTAATCATACAGTTTTACTAACAAACAATGAGGCTGAGGGGAGCAGCATCCCTGGCAGTTGCAGAACTGATGAATTTTAAAAGTGCCACGTCACTTGCAGACCCAGGGTTTCACAAGTGGGGTCCTCTTATACATGCAATTCTCAGACCTGGGTTGCAGAGATCTTTCTAACAACAACAACAACAACATTCAATGTATATACCACCCTTCGGGATGACTTAACACCCACTCAAAGCAGTTTACAAAGTATGCCATTATTATCCTCACAACACCAAACACCCTGTGAGGTGGGTGGGGTTGAGAGAGCTCCTAGAAGCTGCGACTGACCCAAGGTCACCCAGCTGGCTTCAAGCAGAGGAGTAGGGAATCAAACCTGGTTCTCCAGATTAGAGTCCCGCGCTCTTAACCACTACACTAAACCTTTGACTGGGATACACAGGTGTAAATTGGAGTGATGTTGCCCACAAAAAGGAAAGAGGCCCTTGAATGTTTTATTATTAAGTCAATTTTATTAACTAAACATGGACAGAATAATGGCAAGCAGGAAAGGCCATTGAAAGGACACCCTTTCTATGCCAGTGCCTGGACATTTTCAGGACTTTCATGAACCTGCCCCGGTTCGCAAATCGGTTCGTTTGGTCCGTGAAAACATTGTTTCCAGGCCAGCAAACCACCACTTCCAGGTCAACAGAAGGTCGCTTCCAGGTCAGCAGGTCGCTTCCAGGTCAGCAGAAGGTCTGCAAAAAGCCCATCCCCCATTGCCTAGGAGACTGATTGATCGATGCCAATCTGTCTACAGTGACAAACTGAAAAATGAACCAAACGAACCAGCCTAAAGTTCGTTGTTGTTCATCAGAAATGGGCTCTGATGAATTGCCAGTTTGCGAACCATGAACTGGCCCGGTTCGTGCCAAACTTTGGTTCATATTTCAGTTCGTGCCCATCTCTAGTCCTCGACAATGAACAGTATTCCATATGGCACCAGCCTTATTAAATAGTTCTTGAGAAGTACTACCATTCAGTGGTTTCTCACGTGAGAGGTATTACAACATGCCTTTGCTGCAGCAGATGCCTCTTTCAGAAGCAGAAGAGTTCTGCAGCAGGTCATTCAAGTTAGATGCTTTTTGTCCCAACTTTAGGTGCAGGCAGTGTTTGGGGCAGCCCCTTGCTTCCTGCTAGTCAAACTAGTTGTCCAAGAATGAAAAGGTTCGTTCTGGGCAGCAAAAAGGCAGACCCACGAAGCTGCAGTTTGGAACTTGGGGGACAGAAGCATTCTTGCATTTGCACATCACTTTCCAGAAAGACACGGACTTGTTTGGATTCCCTCTTGTTCCATTTCTTCCCCATTTCCAACACACCACGTTTTCTTGGTCCCAGTTTCTGAAGTTCTGTATTTCTATAGATATGCTGGGATTTTTGTGTGTTTCTTTGGTGTATCTGTGTCTCAAAACTGGGAGGAGTCTATTATATTGTCGAAGGCTTTCATGGCTGGAGAACAATGGTTGTTGTGGATTTTCTGGGCTGTATAGCCGTGGACACTGAGAGATCTCTGTCTTTTGGTGCTACACCTTTGAAGATGCCAGTCACAGCTGCTGGCGAAACGTCAGGAACTACAGTCCGGAAAATCCACAACAACTATGGGAGGGGTCTCCTCACCAGGCAGTTTCAGATGGTTAGCTGTGTTGGATTGTAGTGGAAGAGCAGGATTTGGTCCACTAGCACCTTAAAGACCAACTAGATTCCCAGGATATGTGCTTCAAGAGTCAGAGCTCCCTTCGGCAGATATATGGAGTGGAAAAAGTAGACGTCTCTTCTCACTCCTACCTATTTCCACTCCATATATTTGATGAAGGGTGCTTTGACTCTCAAAAGCTCATACCCTGGAAATCTAGTTGGTCTTTAAGGTGCTACTGGACCCAAACCTTGCTCACGAGGCAGGGCAGTGTTGGCTGCTATCACCTTCTACCTGTTGCCTGCTCTCCCCACCTGTTGAGCATAATGGTCCTGCACAGCAACTTCAGCTTCCCTATTCCCCTAAGAACATCCATCTCTCTTAAACATCCTAGTCAAAGGCTTTCATGCCCTCCCCACACACCCAGGGCCAGCTCCAGCATCGCCAGCACCTGAGGCAGCTTAATGCTGCCTCTGTGCACGTGTGGACCAGACTGCGTGTGATGTCATCACACGGGCTGACGCGCACACGGGGGGCCTTCCAGCCCTCCTGTTCAGTTGCTCTGTGGGCCAGGCACAGCTGGCTGCCCTGGCCGCCGGCTGTGCCTGGCCCGCAGAGCAACTGAATGGAGGGCTGCTTATTCAGCTGCCCCACGCTGCTGCCGCGAGCATGCACTCCTGGCCGGCGGCGGCAGCTCCGTGGCGCATGCCCCTGCCCCCGGGCTGGCGCCCCTCTGGTGCCTTAGCACCCTGAGGCGGTGGCCTTAATGGGCGGGCTGGCCCTGCACACACACCCTGCACTCTGGGATAGGCAGCTTCTCACCATGTAGAATTACAGCTGCACAGAACCAAGCAATCGGGTGGGGGGAAAGGGAGAGACATTAGTTGTAGTGCTGCATGCACCAGCAGCCTTTGGAACGTACTTGCCTATGTGCAAAATCAGGAGTCAGGAGAAGCACTTGAGTTTCTTGTGGAGCTGATCAAAGGTTTTATTTTGAATGACACAACACTGAAAAACATAATAGTTACAGATGACTTTTTGATACAGGATACATTTTTTTCCTTTCAAGGGATCTTTAAAAGGTGCGCTGCATAAATACATATAGTGAAAATATATTGTGTTTATTAATCTTTTTTTTCAGACTAGAATCAATGTATCACCCATCCAATTAATTTTAAAAATAAAATAAAATTAGCATCACAACCCGCCCCCCTCATCTGAAATATCTCATCCCTAGCTGTAGCAGTTGGTAATACAGAGGCGACTGAGCCATGCCTTCCCTGGTGTTTTTTTTAAAAATAGCAGCTTTGAACGTGAGCTTGATACATTTTTTTGTCATCTCGGAATGATAGTTTTGCATTACAAAGGCAGATATCATCGTCTAATGGTTTTGGCAATGGAGCAGCTGGTTTCCCATTTGGAACGGAATTCTTTACTGTAATGCCAGACAATAAGAACAAAATGCCTGTATGAGCAATACTACATCAAGGAACTACAAAGAAGGGGAAGGATATGTGTAAATGCATACAGATCAGTGGCAGCCTATGGCTGGGCAGGCATTCCGCCAGTTCAGAGAGCGCCACTTTTGAAAGCCCTACTGTACAAACCTACAGCTTTTTATCCCTAACCAGGCTTTTCCTTTTCCTCTGCTACACAGTCAGGAATTTAGCCCTGACCATATGCCATAGCCAGGGACAGACTTGTGGATCTTCTGGCTCCTTTCCGGGTTTGCTACCGCTCTTGAAAGCCACGCCCTTTGTGGCAGATACACTGCCGGTAGACTACAGGTGATCTTTATGCACTGCGTCATATACACATACAATACATCTGCGTGCATGTGTGTGTATATACATATATTCATATATATTTATGTATGTTTGAAAAGAACATTGAAAAACTTTGCAGCAGATTCCTCCCCCCGCACACACACACTGAAAATCAGAATAGATGGACCTCATTACTACAGGGTTACTACTCAAGTCTTCTGCAGTGCAGCAACAATACGATACACTTAGTGCAGAGAAGTTAAGGTTCTGGTATTGAGGAGGCTACTCAGATTTGCATGGGGAAAGGATCAAGGTACAGGATCACCATAACTCGGACAAAAGTACAAACAAACCTGTTGCCACATCTATGTGAACAAAGAAGGACTTTTTCCCCCCACGTACTGCTTCAGAATATGCTAGCTTTTAACTTCTTGCAATCATGCTTGTTTGATATGCATCATCCAGGTTTTTTGTTTGTTTGTTTTGGGTCTGGCACCAGTCTGTAAACTGGGACGGCTCATCTGTAAAAGTGGGCTCCTGTGTACTGGAGAGGTTGGAAATGTAGGGGCCGAGCTTCCTACAGTGCTCTTCATGCCTGAGCTGAGAATTATTAAAAACGGCGGGTGAAATTCTCGGGGAAGAGTCCCTTACAAATAGCTGCATCTCTGTACTGAAGCCAGTCGGATTCCTTAATGCCCGTTAACCAGCCAGCCTCCTGCATGGAAGAAGAAGAAAGGGAAACCTTCAGACTTTAAATGCTAACCTCTTGTGTGTACATATATGCACTAAACATTCTTCCAATCACTGGTGACGTCCGAGGCAGCCACCAGACATCATTCCATTGTGCCTGGACCAAGAATGCCCCGAGAATTCTCTCCCAGAGCAGCCTCTTAAATTTGTTTGTTTTTCATTGCTACAAATTCATCTACAGTCTTTGGTGCATTTCCACATTGGGACTGCCCATGCGATGGCCAGCGGCAGAGAGAACTTTCTAAAATGGTCACATGCCCTGAAGGAGAAGCGCCTTCTGCCTTCAGTTCTCCCGAGCCACTGTAAGCCCCTCAAGGAAAACAAAAAACTACAAGAGAGTTCACCGTGGGGCAGGAGGAAGGGAATGTGTGCCTGCACAGAAGATACTCAATGAACTGCAGTTACAAGTAAGTGCAACCTTGTTTTCCATTGGGAAAAATTTATTAGCCTGAAAAGAAGAATATAGTATAATTATCATTCTTTCTCAGATGCTTGCAGCTGTTCAAAGTATTTTTTTTTTATTTTTAATGACTGTTTTTTCCTTATGTTTTATCGTGGTGAGGTTGATAGCCACCTCAAATGCTAGAGAAGTAGGACAAAAATATTTCAACAAAATAATGTTTTTTAAAAAATACATCAACAATCATTAAAAGTTACAGCCTGTGCAGACAAAGATTACTTTTCAAGTACAGGCTTCCTTTTTTTCATCCCATTTACACTTTTCCCCTGGGATGTGCAGAATTCTGAGCCAAAGTAAGCAAATATTTTATGGCACTGGCATTAGTCTTTTAAACAGCATTACTTAACTAAGTGCAGGTTTTCATTTCAGATCTCCTCTATTTCGCTATGACAGACTTTGCATTCCTCTAGCACCGCCAGTCCAAAATATTTTGCTACTTGCAAGGGCAGAGTAATGGGTGAGAACATGAGAATGCGGACAACCCATTTGACATTTAGCAGCCCAGCTATGATTAATGCAAAATACAATTTTAAAAAAAATGTGAACCGGGTCACAGTTTGTTTGCGGTTACCTGATCCGCCGCTGCTGCTGATGGGATTACCAACACGATATCTCCACGCACCAAGTTCAACTCATCATTATTAGCTGCCTCAAAATCATGTAGCACTTCAACCTGTATGGCAGAAAACAAGCAGCTGTCACTAGGACAACGGCAGATGTTCTTACAGCACGTGTATTTCACCGACGTTGTTATTCAAGTGTGGCATGTTGCTCAGATGTCCCTTTTCTTTTAAATGCCCTTGCTATCCACTTTCTGCATTGTTGCGTCATGCCTTAGACAGTTTGCATTGCTTTCTAATTCTGTAATCCTAGTATTATTGCATTGAATTATGCTGTCTGATTGAATTATTCTCTCTGTTTTGTAAGCTAGCCTGAGTCTCTGTGAGACCCAGGCTAGCTTGCAAAAGCTTGTTTATATTTACTATAAAGTAAATAAAGTATGAAAATATCCCTATTCCAAACGGATAGACCACAATTGGTAGAAAAACATCAAAACAACTGATCCAGAGTGCTAATAGGATTTATTTAAAAGCCATATAAAAATAAAAGCCATATAAAAATAAAACAAATCAGGCGGTACCTGAAAGACTAACCAAGTTTATTCCAACATAATTCAGACTACACTTCTTCAGAAACGTAATGCTGAAATAAACGCGGTGAGTCTTCAAAGTGCCACCTGGTTTCTGTTTTACCTTGCTACAACAGGGTATCATGGCTACCTAGAAAATACTATCTTTGGGTACAAGTCTGAATAAAGAGCTCTGGAAAGCACAGCCTAGGGCCACTTTATATAGGAACAGGCAGACTTGGGGCTGCTTGAAACAATGGAAACTGCCCTTGTGGTCCTTTTCACCAGGCCACTAAAACCTACCCAAAAGACTTAGAGCGTGGTCTGGGTGCCCACA
This sequence comes from Eublepharis macularius, assembly GCF_028583425.1. Lineage (NCBI taxonomy): Eukaryota > Metazoa > Chordata > Lepidosauria > Squamata > Eublepharidae > Eublepharis > Eublepharis macularius. The sequence goes on along the minus strand of NC_072800.1, from coordinate 25,253,058 downwards.
TCTCCCCCGCCCTTTGATCAGAATCACAGGAAAAGGAAGCAAGACTCCTTTGCCCTTCCTCCCTTGAGACGCTTTTTACAGAGCTGAGCCAGGCTGCCCATCTTTCCTCTTCTTAATAGTGCATTGACTTTAGAGACCTGTAGGTTTTGTCTGTGCTAAAAAATAATTTCTACACCAAAACAATCTAAAACTGGGGCAGTGTGAGTATGTATGTACTGCAATGAATATAAACAGGACATTTTCTGTTCTGTACAATTTATAGGGCAACCTTATGCAGAGTTATTCCTAGAGATGTAAATATTCTAAAAGTTTTAAAGCCATGGGGTGAGGGGAACTTTTTTTGTCCTTGGGGAAAAATAGAAGGAAAGTGAGGGAAACTGAAATATATGAAACATTTACTTGCCTGCAAAATCTAAACCTCTTTTTAAAATTGAGCATTTATAACCTAGTTAGCATATAAAATTGTACTATTTGGCATAAAAGTTATAAAGGACTTCGTTTTCTATAAGAAAAACTGCAAGTATTGAGAAAGAATTGCAAATTGCTTCACCCTATGCTACCATAGTATATGCCTTTTAATTTTTGTCATCTAAGAGGCAGGGGGGAAAGGCAAAGGTAGAAAACAAATTCTGTAGTACATAAACGAAAATGTATTATTTGAACAGAAACACCGGTAGTCACTACTGGCAGGACTACCAGAATATCTGAATATTAAATTAAACTCATAATGTTGAAAATACTGAACACTTTTCATAATGTAATAATTAAGCACATTATAGCATATTAATGGTTGCCAACATTTTTACATTTTAAAAAATCTTGAAAGTGATCTATGTGTACAATACACATAGGAATTACTATAATCCCCTGACTTCTAACTGCTAGAAATCTTATTCAGCTACTCTCGCTGCTGTAGTTTTTGCAGGCACTGTGCCCACACTCTCACAAGCATATCTTCACAGCCCTAAATGGCAACAATGTGCTTTTAAAAAGTGTTCCATGCTTGCAAAATCGTGGCATCCAAAGAGCCAGCTTTTTATGTCTGACTGATTTCTGTGTCACCATGTTAGTGTATTAACGCTTGAATTCTCTATGCACTTTATTTATATTGATGAAACGTGGATGAAAAACAGTTTCGTTCTGTGACACAATGCTGAAGTAAAAGGCAACTGGCAAAGGCTTAAGGAAACCTTGAAGAGGCAGCCGGGCGGCATGCTATCATCTGCTGACACAGGCTGTTCCTCAGAAGGTGCTGACTGGCCGTCCTTGATGGTTTTGGGCTCGCTTGCAGCCTCAGAAGGTTCACCAGCCAGGACTTCAGTGCCTTGAGCACTCGTGTCTTCCACAGTGTCTTTTGCTTCGTTCACTACAATGTCGTGATCCTCTTCATTGTTGGATGCTGGCTCTATTACCACTGAAGGAATGTTGCTGAGATTTTCCTTGGGGGGGGGGGGGGAACACAAGGGAAACAATACAAACCAACAATTAAAAAATGATCATCGTCTAGAGTAGTTAAATGCTTATTGAGGTTGGTCTCCATTCAGCTAGAACAGTAAGTATTCCAAAACGCAAGTTTTTCAGCACATTCAGGAAATTGCTGAATGTAGAATATAACAATAATGGCTTTTATGGATTTCAGAGAAATTTGGCAGCATGCTCAACTTCTACATCAGCAACCAGAAAAACCAGATTATCAGCACAATGCAGAGTAAACATGCTCGACTCAAGCCCTTTTCAGACGTTATGTCCATGAGTTCTAGGAGCCTGGCATCTGCACATTTTGGGAGTGTACACTACCAGTGATTCTCCAGGTACACGTCGTCACCATGTTATCTGCACCATGGAAACAAATCTATTTTGTAAGAATTACACAGCTCTGGTACACACCAGGATTCTGGAAAATGCATTAGTCAGTTTGCACAACCCAACGCTGTACGAGCTTGCAAAGTACATGTGTTGTCCCTGTTCAGATAATGGCCAGACATATTAGAAGAATCTATGGGCAGTTGCTGGCCTCCTGGTTTGTGGGACCTCACTTTCTCAAAGTCTTCCCACTGAAATCAGTGGAACTTATGAATGCTCAAGTGTGGCTGGATTGTGCTCACAGGATTACATCCTTCCAACATTTCCTCTGTGCAAGAGGGAGGAGGGAGGTCTTGTTTAATTTTCTTCCTCACAGCAGCCTCCTCTCCTGCCAGGCTCATGTGGCTCCCTAATCTCCAGCATAGCCTTTTTAGATAGTCAAAAGAGGCCCCTCTTACCAATGAAAATGCTGGAAGGATCCAACCTGTTAAATTGTGTTGTAATTGCAAAGAGTGTTCCAGATCCAGAGCTTGACATGTACTCTGCTGAGCAACTCCCGGACACTCTTGCCTTATTTATTCACTTCAAGGCTTCACTTCTGTTTAACTGAACGAGGAATCCCTCATGAGTGAATGAATTTGGTATAAATATATCCACAACTAACAACTACAGGGTAGATTCAAGTGAGATTGGATTTTTTTAAAATGGTGTGGGCTGAAATAGAAGAGATAAATGAAATGATAGGGAAAGGGATACAAGTCGGAGGAAGGCTAATGAGGGGAATAATTCCTAGCCCCCCAGCCACTGGAAATGTTCTACAATCTCTTATGTCTGAAGTATTGGAAGCTACTTCGTTTCAAGCATTCTTTCCCACAGTTATCAGAGCCTATCCCAAATGAAACTTCAACATTCTACACAGATCATTGAACCATTTGTGCCACTCAAAATAACATTTCTCTAAAAATTCCCTCTTATTACATCCAGTCTTGTAAGAAAAAGGGGATCTTGCAAAAATAAATAAGTATGACTTGAGGTTATGCAATAAACGCAACAAAAATCATTTTAAACCAAGCAATTTACTCGAGCAGGACTTCTGTTTTGGGATAGGCCTTGACTGAACATAACTTTACAGTAGGAATATTTACACTGTAAACTTAAAACAGTCATTCTTTTCAGGAAACTCTAGTAATTGTAATGGCATGCATGGGTGGGGGTAGGGTTAATTTCTACTAGAGATGGGTATGAACTGGAAAAAAAGAACTATGAGGTTCATGGTTCACGAACTTTCACGAATCTGCCCCAATTTGCGAACCGGTTTCTTTGGTTCATGAAAATGTCACTTCCAGGTCAGCAAATCATCACTTCTGGGTCTGCAGAAAGCCCAACCCCCATTGCACCAGGCTGTCTGCAGTGATGAACCGAAAAATGAACCAAACAAACCTGCCTAAAGTTTGTGGCAGTTCATCAGAAATGGGCTCTGACAAACCGCTGGTTTGCGAACCATGAACTGGCCTGGTTCGTGCTGAACTTTGGTTCGTATTTCAGTTCGTGTCCATCTCTAATCTCTACACAAACTTCAAGCATTTCACCTGTATCAGGGTTTTAAAAACCATTTAAGGAAAGGTAGAATGCTGCATAGTTTGATCACATATTTCACTGCTTATGCTTTGTTTTAGCATTATGTCATATTTTAGCTTTTTTCCCAAATTGCTGCAGTGCAATCTCTATTGTATCATTTACTGGATGTCCCAGCTGTTGATCATATTGACTTACACTGTGTAATCCACCTTGAATCTCAGTGAGAAAGGTGGACTATAGATAATGTAAATAAATAAACCTGCTGACAGGCTGAATGCAAATGGCCTTCTAAATGCAGTTCTTACATATAAGTCACCAGGGAAACGGGAGGAAAAACCAACAATTTTTATTCAATTACATGACTGAAAGAACTGAGGTTCAGTAAAGAGGTTTAAAACTGTTTATGAGTAACACGTTGCTTTTGCTGGGCTCATCCACATTACAATGTTTTAGTGTCAACTCCTGGGCATAGAGAACAATTAATAGTCATACTCTTATTCCTGTGGCAAGGACTGGCCTTCCTTTAACTTCATAGTGTAAATACAAGCTCCTCTCAGAAACTACAACTTATTAACTGTCCCTCAGAAACTGGGCCCTGAGACATGGTTACAGTCTCTTCCTCAAGCATTCACTGTGCTAGCCAGGTTTCCCACAAAAGTCAGACCATCGCAATCACTCTACACATTACTTCTTTTACGAGTTCTCCATGGAGCCAACCAGTGTTTTGCGCAGAAACACACAACCTCAGGGATTGACTTCTATTTTAAAAAAACAGCATGCAAATAGGATCAGAAAGCTGTTGCCTTTCTCCCAAGCCTTTTCCCCTGTGCAAAAACAGTGCAGAGGAGGAGAATTTTCCTCTTTCCGCTGCCTCATATGCACACAATACCTCCACGTGGCGCCACAGAAATGGGGAAATGTCTCCCTTCTGCATTGTTTTTGCACATGAAAAGAGCTTGGGAGAAAGGCAGGAGCTTTCCCCCCTTCGGCGGCAGCTTTCTGAGCCTATTTGTGTGCTATTTTTTTTAATAGAAGCCAATCCCTGAGATGATGTGTATCTGTGCAGAGCCCAAGCTGGCTCTGTGGAGAACTGGTAAAAGAAGTAACGTGCAGAGTGACTTGTTATATAATCTCCTGAGACAGGCTCTCTCCCAACTTACACGCTGGAGATGCAAAGCTTAGCACCACACATTCACTGCATCAGCTGGCTTACACACTAGGCACACACTCAGAGTCTCTTTACACAAGACATCTTACACAGGGACGCTCAAGTGAAAAAATCTTACACTTCTCCCATTGTGGATACACCTGCACTGCTAGGGAGACAGCGTACACTTGAATATAAGACCACACAGAAAGGAAGTCACTTGAGCATCCCAGTGTAAGAGAGGTGCTTTTTGAAGTCAGCGGACAGTGGTTCTCTCTCTTGGGCCCCCACAGAGTCAGGCTTCCTCAGCCATCTATGGATGCTGATTGGCTATTAGCGGCTCTTCACATGCACCGTACAGGGGATTGGTGACTGACACAAAGGGGTAAGACCTCTGTTCATCTGTTAGTTCATCTAACTAAAATCCCCAGAATTCTTTGGGGAAGGCAAAGGCATTTATGGTATAAAACCGTATATAGGTATAAAACCGTATATAGGGGTCATTTCATAGAGAAAGAACTGCAGGAACTCATTAGCATATCTCATTAGCATTTGCCACACACCCTGACATCACCGGAAGTGTGTCAGAAGGCAACACCCACCCCTCAGGCCCCTTTCCCCCAAAATCTCCAGGTATTTCCTGAAAATAAAGCAGAATGAACTCACAGCAGCTTACCCTCCTCTGGAGAGCCAGCCCCAGCAGCCCTACTTGCACGGACACACTCACTCACTAGTCACAAATGAAAATAAAGCAGCAGAATGAATTGAAGCAGCTTACCCTCCTTTGGAGATCCAAGCCCAGCAGCCCAGCTTGCACTCACTCACTCACTCTCTCACGAATGAAAATAAAGCAGCAGAATGAATTGAAACAGCTTAGCCTCCTTTGGAGGGGAGGAAGAGGGGAGAAAAAGGAATCACGTGGGCGGGGCCAAAACCCACGTGACCACTTTTCAGCTCTAACGGAATGCTGTGCCGGCGCGTTCCCCCTCCAAATGAGCCCTGGGTTAGTACTTTAGTGTAGTGCATGGCAGAGAATAGAAAAGCTCCTGCAAAATGAAACCAAACCAGACCCTGAAAGAACTCTGCTGCCTTTACCTGAGATGGTGCTGCTTCTTTTTGTTCAGTGTGAGGTCTGTCACTGCTATCAGCTTCTTCTGTTTCAGTGACAACAGCAACGTCACCACCTTCATTTATGGGAGCGATACTGACACTCTCGGGTGCTACTGGGCTTTCCACAACAGAATCCATCTGTAACTAACACAAGAACCACAACATTCTTCATATAAACTCTTTGGAATATGACCAAAGCACACACACAAAAAGACCTTTTCAAAAGAGCTCAGGTAGTCACACCTGGGATAGGTGCTAATGCATTTCTGTATTTTTCTACTCTGAGAAAAGCATGGCTCATAATTGCCCCATAGCACTTCTGGTTCCACCATCATGATTTAGAAGCATTTAAGGACCTTGGCTAGAGAAAGAAAGGATGGGAAAGGCCGATGGCTGACCCTTTCAAATGTGGTTTTGAGGTTTCAGAAGTTTCTGGAGCTATGTGGGAAGAAACTGTGGGAAAGTCTCTGGTCTATGTTGTCAATGGAGTCAGTTCATGCAGCTGAGACTTTTCACTGAGAATAATAATATGCGGTAGAAAAAATCAAGTGATATTAGCATCATGTATGAGATTGCATCACCTATACCAGCCTCAGAAGTGACAATAGTAACAGATGCATCTTATACAACAATAAAATGTATAGAATAAGTATCCTGTGCTATGTGCAATACAGAAAGCCGGCTTTTTCAGTTCACTAATGCTTTCAAAGCAATGAGAAAAAAGGGCTATTTATTCATTTGACATTAATTCTCTTCCCCGTTCTCCAAAGGCTGGACATACATTATTATAGTTTCTCTGACTAGTTGTTTTGGGGATGCTGCTTTACGCATTTTTCGTATTTTATGGTAGCTTTATTGGCCAATTGTTGATGTTTTAGATAATTCATCATTTAATGTTGGTTTTATGATGATCAATTAATGTCAAAGTAAAAACAATGTGAGGGCACAGCCCCCCACAGAAAATTCTTTAAATTCCCCTCCCCCAAGGCCTTTTCAATTTTTCTGACAGAAAAATTGCACAGTTTTGGAGAACACTGAAAACCAATTCCTATGAAATATTTTTCTCTTTTAGAATAAGCACAATGCTTCTTAATGCTCAAAATGTATAGTATGAAAAGGCCTGACAGTTTTTTCAATTTTTCCAATGAAAAATTGGGAAATGTTGAGGAGCTCTGAAAAAAAATAATCTATGTAATATTTTCTCTTTTTGAGGCAGAAAAAAACTGGTCTTATGAAGCATTCCACTAGTTCCAAATATACAGCATGAAAAAGTCTGAGGACATTCTCAATTTTTCAGAGAACACTGGAGAATGAAAATCTGGACAATATTGGGTATGTCTACAGGATGATCTTTTCGATCATCCTGTAGACATACCCAATATTGTCCAGATTTTTTTGTTTAAATGTATATAATTTTGGCAAAAACTATTATGCCAATAATGTGTTTAATGATAATATATTCTTAAAGAGTTTCCTGTTTTCAATGTTACATAAAGTTTAGCTTATTAGGCAGATTAGAAAACAAGTTGGTAGTGCTGTTTGGGATGATTTTGTTGCCCAGACCTTGCCTTTGAGCTGCCCGCTATAAGTGTACCATCTGTCAAACTAAGAGGGCCACCCCAGGAACTACCAACCAGCTAGCCAAAAGCAACTCCTTCCTGGAGCTAAAGGAGATCCACAAAACTATTTGCTTAATTTATGTAATTAATTTATACTTGCAAAAAGTGCTCCACTACTATTCAATATTTCCTATAACAATCCAATTAACCATATACTATATCCATCTATTCCCCACTGGTGGAGAAATACACAGACTATACAAGAAAAATCTCCTTGAAAAAACGACGACAGGTAATTCTTTGTACTGTTGAGACGAAAAATCCATTAGGACTCTGCTGAGATGAAAAATCCACTGGGCAAAAGATTTTACAGCACTATCACCCGTTATTGGAAATATAGTGTGTAAACACTGACACTTGATATCTAGTATAGAGGGTTGTGATCAGATGCCATCTATAGGGTACTGCAGGACAGTAAGTTTGAAAGACATTTTAGTTCAATAAATTTTTGTAGAGTCGGAGAGTAGGAGGCAACCCCCAAGGGACATTTCCAATGTGGCGGATGTAACATTGGCCCGCTGTCAATGAAAGTTTCTGATATCATCAATCCAACTACCAATAAACCATTGTACCCAGCCACTTTTTTGAACTGTAGGACATCAAATGTAATATACTTAATATAATGTAATTGCCTATTATTCTATGTATGCAGTACTTCATGCCTGCTGAAAGTTAAGATTCAAGAGCACGCATCACACATGAAGAACAGGACAATGGAGGCTCCCTTAGCAGAGCACTTTATTCATTGCTATCAAACAGCCAGAGATTTCAAAGTCTCTGTGCTGGATGTTGTGGATACAGGTAAAGCAGGGAATACCCAACAAAAACTTTTACAATTAGACTCCCAATGGATTTTTCATCTCAACAGTTTGTCTCCCAATGGTTTGAATAATGGAATTGACTTTTCTTGCTTTTTGTAAGGAGGCTCTTTAAACACTCAGGGATAAGTATAAGGAGGCTGCAATTGCTTTAAGTAAGGAAATCATTAATTAGTTGGTCTGTCAACGCCCAACTCGTGTCGGACCATCATCATATACCAACATGGTGGTGAGCTATTGAATGTTTTTGTCTCTGTGAGTATGTATTTATATGATTTTCCATGGTAGCTGGTTAAAGGAATGGACATGAGTGTAATTGTAATTTTTATTATAGATTGTTCATTACAATTGAAGCCTATACAGAAGTGACATACGAAACGGGATTGGTGATATGCCGGCAAAATCTGTTGCCGTCTTTTGCATTTTTTGCACTGGATTGCACTTATCTTCTTGGGTGTTTGAACAAATGAACTGTAATATAGAAACACAGGAACGTATTAATGGAAACTGGCATTGAATGAGAAGCTACTACAGCGGAATAGACATCATTACAATATGAGGACTTACCTGCCGTTATTTTTTCAAGACTTTTCCTGTACAGACTGTGTACTTCTCCACCAGTTGGATTGTTGTAGTATTTAATTGAATGAAATGGGAATGTATGTTTTTTTTGTAATTAACTTATATATGTAATATTTGTTAACAATAATAATAATAACATTCAATTTATATACCACCTTTCAGGATAACTTAATGCCCACTCAGAGCGGTTTACAAAGTATGCCATTATTATCCCCACAACAAAACACCCTGTGAGGTGGGTGGGGCTGAGAGAGCTTCTAGAAGGTGTGACTGACCCAAGGTCACCCAGCTGGCTTCAAGTGAGGAGTGGGGAATCAAACCCGGTTCTCCAGATGAGAGTCCCGCACTCTTAACCACTACACCAAACTGGCTCTCTGGAGAATAGATGGATATAGTGTATGGTTAATTGGACTGTTATAGGAAATACTGAATAGTAGTGGAGCACTTTGGCACTTTATTCAAGTACAAATTAATTATATAAATTAAGCAAATAGTTTTGTGGATATTCTCTGCTCTGGGAAGCAATTGCTTTTGGCTAGCCGTTAAGTGTACCATCAACAGTGTACAGCAGCATCCTTGTACTATCAAGTCCACGGAGCACATCAATTCTGGTCAGCTTCACCATAACAAACCAGTTTTTTCTTCTGTTGGGTCCTAGCAAGGGCATCAGATGGACTTCAGATTTCAACATTGTATTTGTTTTGGTTTTGAGCCACAATGCACCCAACTTTTTTTTGGATGAACTTAAGCAGTCACCCCATGCCCATGCAGCCAATTGCCAATTTCAGTTTCACACTAAACTTTTAATTCTGTTTATTGTGAAATGCAGAAACAAATGTCTAGTTTATACCAGGACTGCCAAGTTCCCCAGTATGGAGGGGGGGGGGATCTCCTTCCCCAACACCCACCAGCTGCTGTCTCCAGCTGCTACTCACAAAGCAGGAAGAGAGGAAAGGCTTCTGGAAAGGGGGGAAGCAGATAGGCACAGGCACAAAAGTGCATGTTCCTGCAACGAATCAGCCCCTGGCACGACCTGTCACTTCCAGGTTATGCCAGAAATGACACCATCTCTGGGGGATGGGTGCACACAGGTGAGTACCTGTTGCCCCTCGCACGCTCCACCCCTGGTTCGGACTTGGGTGGGGGGGACCTGGCAACCCTGGTTTACACAGAAAAAGATTCTATTAAAAGATGGTGTATAGAACCCGGTTTTATCATTTCCATCAAAAACAGCTGAGAGTTTTACAGTGCCGTCCCAAGCAGATTTACCCCTTTCTAAGCACACTGACTCCAATGAACTTAAGAAGGGTGTTAACTCTGCTTTGGTTGGCATTGTAAATCGGTGGTTTTCCAACTGGCTTTCAACTATGGCTGCAGGTAAGTCACTGCAGTTATACACTATTCATGTCCACAGAGCATGCAACTTCCTCGGTGACCTCATAAGAAGTCTCTTGTGGCTGCATTTGAGGAACGGATTTCAGAGCCATAACTGCATGATACAATGGTTTCCAAAGATAAATTAGATAATTGCTGCAGGTTACTAGAATGGTAACCCGGACCTACCAAATTCATCGGCTTTGAACACCCTTTGGAAATATCACATAATAATGTCCATTATTTTGATACGGCTAAAGCCACAGGCTCTACACATAACAGGGTATAAACTTAGGACAAAACTTGGCCAAACTGAAGAACTTTTTCCTATTAATTGCAATGGGGGAAAGTACAAGTTAAAGCATGTGGTGAACTTTCCTTATGGAATCAATGGAACGTATAAGTTCCTGGGTTGTATCCTACCGCTCCCTTCAGCAGATAGCCAAAGGAATATCCTGCTGGAGCATTCCTTCATCCCAAGGAGGCTTCTGCTGCAAAAAGCCTCCTTGGGATGAAGGCAGGCTCCACAAATTTGTTTCTGAGTGCAGTAGTAGGACACAACTCCTTACCTTTGGCTAGGTAATACTGGCAATGCAACCATGCTCTCTAAACATATTCTCTGCTACTCCCAGAGTGCAGTTCGTACATACCTCACACTCTTTCTCAGCCAATTCCGTGGTTTCTTGCATCCCTGCCTCTACAGCATCCTTCATAAAATCAGAAATATAGTTATACCACTGATGTTAGGCTTCTCACAAGTGCAAGATCAGCTTAGCTAGCACAGTATGAAAATGCAAAGGGAAGGGACTCCGCAGTGAGGATAATAAAGCAAGTGCTGATGAGAGGCGTGATACAAAGGAGGCAGGTTCAAATGCCATCAGATCAAAGGCAAAAAGAATAAGGGAAAAAAACAAGGTTATTTATTCTATGAAGATGATGGTGATAGAAGTGGTGAATGCCAATTCAAGGAATATCACAATGTCTATTTCTAAAACGGGTCAACTCCTGACTGCAGAATGAAAAACGTACCAAGGGCAATCATTGCTGGTGCCTAGAAATCTGGAATATTTACTGCAGACTTCAGGACTAAACTTTTGATTTCAACTCCGAAAAATTGGTGCTTACCATTAAAAATCTGGTTTTTCCAACCCTTCAATAAAGGACTTGAGTTACTTAAAACTGCTTGTTGGTCTAATGTTGAACAGAATCACTGACCTACATTCAGATGTCAGCAACAAATTCAATGCATTTATACCACACTTTTTCCTTAAAAGGGGGCTGCAGGGCAGTTATGAATCGGTATATAAGATATTTCAAACCAATTTGACAGTCATCATCACAATACGCCAACCCTTAACTATTCATCCAACACAAGAAAAAAAAGACACAGCATCAGACATCCCATCCGCCATTCGATAAATTTAATCAGCAGTTCAGCACCTAGCTCACCAGAAAAAGGTGTGAAACCAGAAAAAGGTGTGAAACAAAAACTGCACCTGCTGAAATCCAGTGTTTCTCAGGTTTGGATACTTGCTCCCCCTTTTCAGTTTATCCATGGTATGGAAACTGAAAACTTGCTTTGAAATAAACTGCTGTTTGTTGTGACAGCTGCACTGGGTAGCGCTGTGGTTTGTTCTCTTGCTTATAAACTAGGATGCTAAACCCCAGTTACCGAGGCCTACTCCAGCCAAATTAACACTGCAGTATTACCAATTTCAACTACAGGAAATTAAGCACGTTTCACTTTCCCACTGAAATCCAGGGGATGTGGAAGAGCTTAGCTTTGGCTGAACTGTGCATTTTAATGTACACCCAGACAGAAAATGTCTGCAATGCTTTTGAAGCACGGCTCTAAAAGAACCTGTAAAAAAATTGGCTCATGAACGCATAGTACGTAGCAAGAATTCTGAGATGGAAGTGACTTTCAAAACTGGAACAAGGACTGCCATCTTTCCAAATTCCTAGTTCCTTCTTGCAAAAGACAACATTGTTGACATGTCGAAGAATAGAAATTGGGTGACTGGCCAACTTAGGGGCATGTAGGTCAGTAGAAGCAAATTTCTGAGGAAGGTCAGATAAAAAGACTGAAAAGATGGGGAGCGAGAACACATTTTCTGATGTACCCCCACCCTTAGTAGCTGTAAACAAATTAGAAAAGAGAACCTCAGGAATTTTATTATACTTTCAAGATGAAGGCTTGTATAACTGCTTCTCAGAAAAGAATTCCACGAGCTGAAATCCAAAGCTTCTTTTTTTCATGTTGTATTCAAAACTTTATATACCATTTTAAAATGTAGTCTGCCAGACTTGCCTGCAATTGCATCATACGCTCAAAGCGTGTCCAGATGCCAGGCCAACTCAACTGCTGTCAGCTATGTTGCTATGGAAACCCCTCACAGCTTTATCCCATTAAAAATTACAGTGTTACGTAAGTCTTCTTTTTTATATTATTAATTCCCTTTTTTGGAGTTGCCACGACTGACTTCTTGGACTATCCTTATTTACTCTTCCAGTTGTTCATTGCACAAATACATCTCTGGAAACCTTTACAATACAAGCGGCAGTTTCATATAAAAAGTGTGCATGAGCGGAGGCCTCTGAACGATGCTGATTTACATGAAGCAAACCAACGGAGGTATTATTTCTTAGAAATATCAAGAAACGCATCTTTGCAAGATCTAAAGTAGATGTGGTCAGAGCTGAGCCCAAAGCTTCATGGCTTCTCCTACTTGCCCCCTTCGGTAATTATGAGTGCTGGGTAGCTGTCACCCAAAATGGAGGTGCTTCTGCACTTCCTTTCCCCCCAATAATATCTAGACCTACTAAACACGTGATAGGATGCTACTATGCTACAAGTTTCCATACCACTACAAGCAATTATCCAGCCCTTCGATGGGAAAACTCATGGCTGGTGTACCCCAACACATGGATGTCACCAGCCATGGGTTTCCCCATCCAAGAGCTGGATCATTGCTTGTAGCATGTGTGGAAATTTGTAGCATGGTAACATCCTACCATGTGTTTAGTAGGTCTAGATATTATTGGGGGGAAAGGAGGTGGAGAAGCAAGGCCTCCATTTTTGGTGACAACTACCCAGCTCCCATAATGCCTAGTTTCAGCCTTAGTGTGAAGAGGAAAAAAATCCTATTCTAGTCAACTTGAAATCAAAGCAAATGTTCATTCTGTTCGAAATAGTAATGTCTGGTGTACTGCAGCAGCAAGAAGGAAGAAGAGCCTACCATGCAGGGGGCAGCAAGGATCACTTAGTTAGGACAGTGAGAATAGCACCTCTCTTGTTTCCTGGGGCTCATTTCCTTGTCTTGTCTCCTATTGGGTTAACCAGGGCAATGTCCTGCTTCTTCTTTCTCCTGCCACACTTCTTCTCTCTCTCTGCAAGATGTAGTCAGATAGCTAGGATCTCTCTCTCCCTCTTTCCCTCAAGTATGTAACTTCCTCAAATAAAGCTTTTGCCTCTCTAATCAGCTCAGCGTTTATTCCGCAGCGTTGTTTTACACTCGCTCTAACACATTCTATACCACGCTAAGCAGAAATGTACTGATTTGTCTTTTTTAAAATCCTACAATGTTCTGGCCAACAGATCTCCAACAGTTCAATCTTCCTAGGTTTCCCAAACTAATGAGCTACTCCACTATCCTCTGGCCGCGGTGGAGCATTTGCTTTTATTCCCAGTGACAGAGGAACATTAATTTTCACTCTGCTGGAAGTCTGTAGCCTTGTCAAAGTGCAAAGACTCTTAGATTTGTGGTGTCAGAAACCAAGAATTAAAATGTTCCTCCAGCTCTCTTGTCAGTACAAGCAGCAGTGTCTAGACATGAACTATCCCCATGGGATGATCTTCTAGTCTCTTATTTAAAATTTCCAGAGATGTCTGAATAGTGTCAACAGATATTAACAACGACTAAATTTCAACTCAGATCATCAAAGCAACACAACCAGCAAAAGCACCACTGGCATTAAATAGTCATTAAACTGACTGTGGGCACTTTAAGGACTTCTGCCTTAGGTGAAACACTCTCCAGAAAGAAGAAAGCACATACATTCTTCAAATGCACTAAGAGTAGCCCAGGGTTAACAAAGGACATGACGAAATACGAAGAACTGAAAAGCAGAGAATGCAAGTTTAGACCAACCCACGTTATTTTTACTGACCTACCAGCTCAGACAGTTAACAACATAACCAGTGGAAATGTTACAGCCAGAGAACATCTAATGTCTATTAATTGGCCCATATGCCCACCCTAGTGGCGCACATTCTTCGAATTTTTAATGTGTGCATCAAACCAGCAATTGACAAGGTTAAAAATACATATAATAATTAATGAGTAAATCAAAGTGGTACAAATGCTACTTGATCTGACTGCAATATTAGCCATTAAAATTACCACTGCAATATTAGCCAATAAATTACCACTGCTCCATGTTCAAGCAGAGAGCACTTCCACAGCTGAGGTGGAGTGGCTAGTTTTCTCCTCCAGCTTGTATCTTTTCATGCTGCATCTAATTGCTGCTTTGTTATTATTTATATATTATTTACTTCATTTATATCCTGCCTTTCTCCAGTGGGGACCCAAAGTGGCTGACATAGTTGGCCTTTCCTCCATTTTATTCTCACAACAACCCTGTGTGGTAGGCTGAATGTGAGAGAGTGATTGGCCCAAAGTTACCCAGTGAATTTCCATGGCAGAGAGGCAATTTTAATCTGGGCCTCTCAGATCCTACTCAAACCACTACATTTCAGTCTTCAAGAGAGGTTTCTTTCTGTTGGGAGCATGAAAAGCTGCAGGAGAACCAAAGGGTTCCCAAAGTACACAAGTAATAGCATACACGGGACTTTGAACATCATCTCTAATTCAAGGGAGTTTAAGATCCTGCCTCCAAGCCTAATTTAGATATTTTATTTATTAAGGCATTTCTATGCTACTCATCTCTTGAGAGAGCCAATGCAACTTACAGAAATTTCCAGACCACAGTAAGCAATACAATTTAAATAACCAAAACCAAATAAAAACAGATCTATGGTTGTTGTGGATTTTCCGGGCTGTATAGCCATGGTCCTGGCATTGTAGTTCCTGACGTTTCGCCAACAGCTGTGGCTGGCATCTTCAGAGGTGTAGCACCGAAAGACAGGGATCTCTCAGTGTCACGGTGTGGAAAAGATGTTGGCAGGTCATTTATATCTACTCAGGACTCACCCCAACCCCAACCCCACCCCTCCTGAGTAGATACAAATGACCTGCCAACATCTTTTCCACACTGTGACACTGAGAGATCTCTGTCTTTTGGTGCTACACCTCTGAAGATGCCAGCCACAGCTGCTGGCGAAACGTCAGGAACTACAATGCCAAGACCACGGCAATACAGCCCGGAAAACCCACAACAACCATCGTTCTCCGGCCGTGAAAGCCTTTGACAATATAAAAAACAGATCTGTCCTGGGTGGCTCCTACTCCACTAGGCTGGTTATTGTAGGCGGATGCCGTCTTTTGTTCCGGTGTTTTCTAATGTGACCCACCAAGCATGAATGAGTGTGACAAATAGTGACATTCTAAGCAGAACTACCCACTGCTAGGCTCCTTGACTTCAACAGACTTAGAACAGTGTAACTCCACTGAGGAATCCATTGGACTTTCCTCTTCCAGATATGAAACACTGAAATTCCTGCTGCTGCAATGGATAAACTTCAGGAGACTAGACACACACATTTTTTGATGGAAAATAGTGTTAGATACCAGCTTTTAGGCAGTCACTTTGGGTGGCCTGTGTGTGGATAAAAATATTTCATATTCAGGTCAACAGCTCCCCAATTGTCTTATATTTTGCAGGTCAATGTTCCTCACTCCTCCATCTTGATGAGGGACGGCAGAAGTTTGCTTTGATTCCCAGCGGCACGAGTCTCACTTTAGATTCTTACAAAAGGCTGACTTCCTCGGTCATTCTCCCACAGCAAAGCTTTCTCGTCAATGTATTATATTTATCTTTAGTCTAGAGGAAGTGCTTCAAAGCACTGTTAAATATAAATCTAACTAAAAGGCTCACATGTCCACCTGCACAGCTTCCCCCCCCCCTTTAAAATACCTCCTTTCTATTTAAGAGCTTTCAGAGAGGCTCTCTTTACACTCAATGACTTGCAGCAGGTGAGTCTTTGATGAGGCGGAATTGAAACGATGGCCGTTTCCACACAAGTTGGATAATGCACTTTCAAGGCACTTTAGCAATTCTTTGGAAGTGGAATTTTCGTTTCACACACGAAAACCCAGTTCCAAATGATCACCAAAGAGCATTGAAAGTGCATTATCCAATGTGTGTGGAAGCAGCCTATGTTGCTTGAAGCACTATGGAAATCCCGTCTGTGCAGTTTTACCTGTGAGGATTAATTCACACCTACAAATGACCACTTGAGGTTCTTCAGACTTGGTCTGTACACGTAGCAAAATGAGGAGACTGAATGGGCTGAGCCACTTCAGACTGCACGGGGGGGGGTCATATTCTTAACGTCTTTTCATATACCCCCCCCCCCATACACACACTGCTGCCGCTGCCAATTTAACACATCAAGGAGAAACATTCTCATCCAGCAATTTGTATGTGGTGCTGGATTTCCACTGACAGGCAGCTATTAGTGTGAGGGGAATTTTAAAAAATCCCTCACCTGCAGTGGTATAGCCTATTTTAATCCCCTCAGCATTCGGTCACCTCATATGCACATGGAGCTGCCTTATACAGAGTGAGGCCACTGGTCCATCAAGGTCACTATTGTTACTGTCCGGGCTCATTTCGAGGAGGAACACACAGGAATGCAGTTCTGGCAGTTCCCCAAAGAGGTCTCGTCAGGTGGCCCCACCCACCTAACTCTCAGCCATTTTGGGCCCATTTCAGCCTGGTTTGGGGCTGAAATAGCCCGGATTGGGCCTCTGATGGGTGGTGGATCACTCTCCCACTCAGCAGTGGCCCAATCCTGACCATTTTGGGCCCCTTTTTGGCCATTTTCAGCCCCTTTTGCCATTTTAGGCCCAATTTTGGCCCTGAATGGTGTCAGGTTCAGAATGCTTCCCTATATATTGTAACCAAAGAGACTCCATTTTAATTCTTTTAGTGTTCTGAGTGCTTTCTTCACAGGTGCCAAGATGTTCCCTAGCAGCTATCTCTCAGAAGAAGAATGTTTTGGCTACAGCTTTTCCAGTCCTGGGAAACTTTCACTTTCTCAGCTTCAAAGGGATTGTTTTGAGAACTATGGGGGGAGGCTGGGCCTACTGAGTCTTGATACTTTGTACTGTATTCGTTGCCTCTCATTCGTAACAATACACGTGTACCAGCCCAGATATTGCATCTGGGCCAGTGGACTATAATGGTTGCCTTTTTCAGTAAATCTTTTGAAAACAACGGACTCTTGTCTGATTGCAGAAGGTAGTCTGGATACAACTATTATTTAGCCACAGATCTGACAAATGGCCAGGATTGGGTCCAAAACAGCCAGGATAGGTGATGTCAAGGGGTGTGGCATATGCAAACCAGTTATTCCAATGACACACTTCCGGTGATGTCAAGGGGCGTGGCATATGCTAATGAGCTATGCTAATGAGTTCCTCCAGCTCTTTTACTACAAAATGACCCCTGGCTACTGTGATTTGCAGTAGCCTTCTGGGGTTTCAGGCTGAGATCTTCTACGGCATCTTCTTCCTGATCTTTTGCACGGAAGATGCCAAGGACTCAGCCTGTGATCTGCATGCAAAGCAGATGCTCTCCTACTGAGCTATGGCCCCTTGTTACCATCTCATGTAAGGAAGTTTAATAAACAAAAATAAAAAAAGAGTATGCACGGTATGGTCAAGCGTCAAGCTGACTGAGGATACAAAGAAAAGGTAAAAACACTCCCTATGCTCGGTACTTATCCTAAACAATGTTTAATTAGACCAGGCTAGTAATTCTTGAAATTGCAGTAGTTTAAAGTTCAGCATTACCTGAGTTTTCAGAGTTGGGATTTTTCCATATTTTCCCTCACCATGTGAGCAAAATCGAGTCCCTAGGGAAAGACTTAGTCATGTCTAGCCCAGGCCCGAGTCATCGGTTAATGTATGAGTGTGTGTGTGTGTGTGAGAGAGAGCGAGAGCGAGAGAGAGCGAGAGAGAGAGAGAATGTGAATCAGAAAAAAAGTTTCATCATGAGAGAGTAACAATCACCATATGGTGATTTTAAACCATAAACTCGTCCTTTTCCCAATGTAGGTCCATTGCATTAAAGGCCACTACAAGTATACTACATATAGGCCACTGAAGTTGCTTTCACTCATGCTGAATAGAGAAGTTTCAATGCACTTTAGTAATTCTTTTCAAATTCTTGCATTATCCAATGTGCGTGAAAGCTGCCTTCCAAAACCAAAAACAACAGACTGACCTTGGATTCTAAGCCAGAGTACAAGGTGCTGGGGACAACAGTCAGATAGTATAATTTCAGTTGTTCGTTTTTTAGTTTGTATTTACTTATAGTAAAAAAGAATAGGGTATTTTTGGTTCATGTTTCGATTAATATCTGGCTAATCCCTCTGTGCTGCAGAGCTACAAATGGCTGGTGTCACATCTGAAATCCCCTTTCATTGTTCATCAGTTCAATCAAGAGCAGTGTGTCCTTAGCAGCCATTTCCAGAAATGAACAAAGGAGGAGAGGTGCAGCTGTGATCCGGATGTGTATCTGAATAATGATGCCTCTGGAACTGAAGGCATCAAGTTTTCCCCTTGCATTTCCGAGAGGAACATTCACAGACTCTATCCATTATATGATCTGGGACCTTGCTGCAAAAAATATAGCTGGATCAGGGCCACCATCATTTATGTACACAACTATTTATGACCCTCAGACAGAAAAAACTTAATATAAGGCCAGCCCACCACAACCCATGGTAAGGTGGGCCTGGACTTCTTTATTATTATTATTATTTATTATATCCCACCCTCCCCGCAAGAGGGCTCAGGGCGGGTTACAACAGAAGATAAAATATACAAGATAAAATCACAATAAATTAACACAGCTTTCTAATAACACACCTGCTCACCGTATAAAAACCATATAACATCTGATGGAGGTGGAGGTGCGGCTTAACCATGCGTGGTCGCTCATATATGGGGGGTAGATGGTCAATACCCTCTACAGACATAGAGGAGACCAGGAGAGAGGCTCATTTGGTGGAAACCCTGATGGCCTCAACCATACGCCTGGTGGAACATCTCCGTCTTCTGCCATTAACCAGTTCTTACAACCCCGAAATGAGATGAAAATGAAGATGGATGAAATGGGACAAGGACACAAATGATGAGAGGTGGCTCGGATTAGTTCCAGGGCACATGAGATACCATTCACTCACCACAGCTTCTGTGGGTGGTTCAGCTGCCTCAACAACAGGCTCAGCTTCTGGTTCAGTAGCAGAGGCAGCCACATCAGGGGCATTGAGGGCTTCCTCAGCTTGGACGTCTAAAGATGGAGCGTCTTCTGCCTCAGCCTTTAGTTAATTATGTTCATTTTTATTGTAAACAAAAAGGTAGATAACCAAAATTCATTGAAGAACCCAGAAAACTGTGGAACTGGGATCAGCACAGTGCTACATTTATTACCACTAAAGCCACTGTTGTTGATGTTCCAAAGAAGTGACAGAAAGGGGGGGGGGCGTGAATGATTAGCATTTCTTTCCTACAAGCTTCAGGGCTTTCCCCCAAAAGGGCCCTTCTCCCTGAAGGAGATGCATGCTCTTTCCCCACACCAGCTGAACCCCTATTTGGGGCGGGGGAAGAAAATCATCTCAGGACCATCTCAGGACCAAATCATGTATGGCAATGGGGGTCCAAGAATGATTATTTCCCCAACTGGAAATTTCCCGCCCCCACCTGATTTAAGCTTTGGGAGAGACAAAAGGCAGGTATCCATACTGCACTTTTCTTCCATCCCAGGGCTTAAAGCAGCTAGGAGGGAGGCAAGGGTTAAACATATCACAACTCCCAACCAGACCCCACTTCAGTAGCTGCTTTCTGCAGCTAAAGGAAATGATTAAAAGTCCCCAGAACCACACGTGGCTTGGCCCTCAGGAGCAGAGGGAGAAGCAGCATAGATCACCCCTGCACCTCGTTTTTCTACTTCTTTGGAATGCTCAAAGCAACTTCCATAGTGATGTGGTATACAAAACAGGCTTGCCTTGCAAGGAGATTAATGGCACAGAGCTCAACCGAGAACTGAATACAGACCTCTCCAAGTCTTAATTCAACACCTTCATACTCACCTTTACAAGAGTTCGTAAAGGCACTCTTCACTTTAATAAGTTCAACACT
Source organism: Eublepharis macularius (assembly GCF_028583425.1). Classification (NCBI taxonomy): domain Eukaryota; kingdom Metazoa; phylum Chordata; class Lepidosauria; order Squamata; family Eublepharidae; genus Eublepharis; species Eublepharis macularius. The sequence continues at coordinate 25,232,696 of NC_072800.1, read as the reverse complement.
CCTATTGATCTACACAACTGCAGTTGGTTAAAAGAAGCAAACATCCTTGCCCCAGACCTAATGATCTGCATCCTGGCATGGAACTAACTTATCTTCACATTGTTGTGTGCTGTTTCTTGAACACGGACTTCTTTCTCTCACTCATACTCCCATCTTCCAAACTCCAGGAGGAGAACAGGGCAGTGGTTACAGAGAATGCAAGTCAGCGAATCCAAGTCCTTACAGTTAAGAAGCTACCAAGTGCAATCCTGTGCAAATTGACTGCAGTACTGAAAATGTGCTTAGACTGGAGTAACTCTGCATAGGATGGCGATGCAAGGAACCCAGAAGAATAAAGCCTCCTGCTAGGCCCATTTAAATAAGCAGTACGGCAGCAACAACTTACCAAGTTGTTTATCACATTCTGACTTGATTGCAGTGAGAACAGGGATGTATCCTAAGCATGGAGACATGAGACAGACAGGCACACACAATGAATCAAGAGCAAGCTTGGAAGAATAAGATTTACTAGAGCCCAATTATGCCGTGTAAAAATATTGAGTGACATTAGCAAATTATGCAGAAAATAAATTTCACGTCTTATCGTAATTCTGGAATAAAAGAACACCTGATCAGGGACTGCTCCACATAACTACACATCCCAGATGTGGGATAGATTTTTTCCCCTTTGAACAATTCTTTTTCTTATTTTCTGAGAAATAACTCAGATCAGTAACACTTTTGCTGTGATTAAATCATTTCCGGGACAAAACCTATCATACAGGAATCAACAGCACTCTTGCTAATGATTTCAGTGGAGCCACAATACCATGCTGGGCTGAACAGATCCATTCAAGTTATTTGTTAAACAGAGAACTGGGATAATGTTACCTCTTATGGAATATTATCATCCCAAAGGCGTTAAATTTTAGTAATTTATTCATTTACTTCATTCAAACCAGCATACGTCCTCCTGTCCTCTGTTTTATCCCCACAACAATTTAGAACAGCCTTTGCCTTGTACATACAATATGTATGCGAGACATTTAGACCCTACACCCATCAGCAAAGCTTCTGAGGCAGCTTTCAGACATCATCTCAAAGCCAGAAAACCAAAGGGGACAATAAAAACAATGAATGGGCCCCCAAAATGAAACCAGTCCAGAATAATCATTTTCAGGAAAGCAAGAGGAAAAAAATACAATACCAAACCAATGAAAAGCCCAGGAAAATAAAAATATTTGCTCCTGGTATGGTAAACTCAACAGGCAAGGTACCAGGTAAATCCTTGTGGAGATGGAATTCCAGCACCAAGGAGCCACAGCAGAAGAGTCATAGGTCCAGAGGAGTTAGCCGTGTTAGTCTGTAGTAGCAAAATCAAAAAGAGTCCAGTAGCACCTTTAAGACTAACCAATTTTATTTTATTGTAGCATAAGCTTTCGAGAATCAAGTTCTCTTCATCAGATGCCTGATCCGAACTGGTCAAATACAGAAGAGGAGGGGAGGGGAAAGAACAGGACATATCTCTGGCTCTTACAGCTGCTCATCCTCCAATCTGATATATGCCCTCATGTGCCAACAATGTCCTTCTGCTCTGTACATTGGACAAACCAGCCAACCTCTACGCAAAAGAATAAATGGACACAAATCTGACATTAGAAATGGAAACGTCCAAAAACCAGTGGGAGAACACTTCAATCTACCAGGACATTCCACCAAAGACTTAAAAGTCGCTGTGGTTCAACAGAAACCCTTCAAAAACAAAATCCAACGGGAGGCTGCTGAATTGGAATTCATATGCAAATTTGACTCTGTCAAGCTGGGACTGAATAGAGACTATGAATGGTTATCACATTATCACAGGTAACAGATTTCCTTTACAGAGGCGTGGTCTGGGGGAGCCCAGAGACGCCTGGTGTGGGCTTTGTTTGTCAATTATCTCAGCCTGAGTGCCTGTGGGCTTTCGGGGACCACAGTTCTCTTTGTCAGATGCAGCTGGCAGGGAGAGCTGTGGTTATCGAGGGCTTATACTACATAGGAATTGTATACCTTCACTGCGGCAAACTGACTCCACACCAAAAGGAGATGTTTACATTTACAAGCAAAGGAATGTTTTGATTGCCTTCACACTAATTGCATTCTGTCTTCTTGTGATATATGTCCTGTTCTTTCCCCTCCCCTCCTCTTCTGTATTTGACCAGTTCGGATCAGGCATCTGATGAAGAGAACTTGATTCTCGAAAGCTTATGCTACAATAAAATAAAATTGGTTAGTCTTAAAGGTGCTACTGGACTCTTTTTGATTTTACAGCAGAAGAGTATCTGTCTTTGTCCTTACCCATCATACCTCTGACAATGGAGACAGCCTGAGCAGGGCCTCCGAGGTCTTCAAAGGTCTTGGCTCCAAACTGTTCAGGGCTTTACTGGTAACAATCAGTAGTTTGAACTGGGCCCAGAAGCACAGTGGCAGCCCATGTAAGCCTTTTAAGCCTGCTGAGGTATGTCCTCTTTAACTCAGACCTGCAAACAATCTAGGCACCCTGGTTGTACCAAGTGAAGTTTCCAGACAGTCTTCAAAGGCAGCTTTGCATCCAGCAAACTGAAATACCTATTCTGGATAGATATTTGTGGCCTCCAACTGGATCTATAAGCATACCCCAAATCAGGGCTTTTTTTCTGGGAAAAGAGGTGGTGGAACTCAGTGGGTTGCCCTCAGAGAAAATGGTCACATGGCTGGTGGCCCCGCCCCCCTGATCTCCAGACAGAGGGGAGTTGAGATTGCCCTCTGCATCGCTGGCGCGGAGGACAATCTAAACTCCCCTGTCTGGAGATCAGGGGGCGGGGCCACCAGCCATGTGACCATTTTCAAGAGGTTCCGGAACTCCATTCCCCCGCGTTCCAGCAGAAAAAAAGCCCTGCCCCAAATGCATCTGTGTAAATGGGGGAAGGTCAGGGCCAACAGGTGCAATCCTGCTGCTGTCTATGCAAGCACTGCATGCACACAAATATGTCATATGTCCAGGGCTTTTGATTTGTTAGGTGCAAATTGTTTATCCTTTATTTCTCAAAATTCCGGAGCAGGGAAACTCTGAATGCCCTCTCAGGTCCAGACAAGAAATGGTACCCTTCAAATAAGATGCTATCTCTTACCTGTGTGAATCCATTAAAAGTACTGCTAGACGCCTAAGCAAAATCAGAAATGAGAGGGAGGGAAAATCATTTTTAGTATTAAATCAACAATCAAAACCTAAATCAGGTTTCACAAATATCTTGCTTGCACATTACAAGATACACACTTTTTAAAAAAAAATGAAAACAATCCAAAGTGAAAGTGAAAATTCTGACAAACAGCACAAAACTATTTAGTATGCTTTTAAAAAAGAGAGAAAAGGGTAATGATTCATGTTCAAATTTTGAAAAGACTAGAGGTGTTTATATTATGTTAGAAAATGCAAGAATGAGATCCGAATATGTGTGCAACAGCCAATATCTTTTTGGTCAATCTATGGCTGAACTGTACCATATCTGGAATGTCTGTGTGATCACTAAGTTAGTAAAAGGAGGTAGGGAGAACATATAAGAGGACTGTTCATGAAACACAAGGCTATAAATCCTACAGAACTCTGACTTCTAGACTATGCTACACACTGGGGTAGGTACCTCTTCTTTATCAGCCTCAATTTCTTGGTACAACAATCCATATCTCCGATTAGCAATTTCATCTTCAGATAAATCTGAACTGTTGGTCTCATTGTCTTTGGGGCTAGATGAGCTCTCGGTGCTAGCGTTTCTGGAAGTTCCCATTTGGAACAGAGCCAACGGCCTCCCTATCTCTTTGTGTGTGCCACAGCTGTTAATGTTTGCCTGTTGTCCAGATGATCCTGGTTTCAGAGGTGTCGTCTCATGTTGATGACTTGATCTTACATCCATAACTCCCCAACAGTTACCTAAACCTCCCAAATCTTGGGATGACCATTTATCGTTAAAATCTGGCCAAGTACTCTCCATATTTTCATCCACAAAATCTTGTTTTGGTGGGAAGGGCCAGTTATCACAGCCATTTGTCTGGCTACAAACCCTGCAGGAATCATTACTGACTGTTGGATCCCAATTGACCTGCCAGGGATCTGTTTCCATTGATTCAAGGACACTAACGTTAGCAAGTTCTTCGACCATGGAAAATGCTTCCCTATCTACAAATGTATCTTCCACATTACCTAGGCAATAATTAGTGAGGTTTGCTGTGTTAAGAGACCCAGGCTGTGGAACCACATCCATTTCAAAGGATATAAAGGAAGCTTGATATTCACCAACATTATTTTGAGGGATGCTGTAGCTACAGTCTTCAATTTCTTTACCAGGTTCTTCTGCCCTGTGCAACTCATCAACATACACAGGTTTTCCAACCTCTGCCGTTGTTTTGTTTCTGACATTTAGGTCAGCTAATTCTGTAAGATTTCTCATTTCTCTTTCTATTGCGCATTTTGTGGCCATACTCCCTGCAAAGGGTAAGTCATCCAAACATTCTGTTCCATGGTTCTGATTCCAGGAGCCTAAATCATTCTCAAGTTCCAATTTACTGAATTCTACATTTGTGCAATTGCTAATCTCATACCCCAAATCTGGGTTCACTATATCCATAGTATCATTTTCACCTGTCTCTTGAATCCTAGCTTCCCCATTAAATTTTAGATTAAATTCTTCAAGGTAACTGTCACTAGTTATCACTGGTTGCCCATTACTATATTCTGAATCCCTTAAAATTTCTACCTCCGTTTTTTTAAGGAGTTTAGGGTCTCTTTTTGCTAAGGCCTCAAGATGCTCTGTTTCACTGTTTTCTTTACTGTGACAATCTCTCTCTTCAAACTCCTCTGCGTGGTTTAGTTCCTTGAAGTTAATAGCTCTGGTTTCTACCTTTTCAGATGGTTCCACACTTGCCCACAAAGACTCTTCTGTTTTCCTTTTCTCATCTTCTGCCTTTTCCACACTACTCAGGGCTCCATCCAAAAAGCTATCCATTACCACTGCAGGACACTGAGCCAAAGTTTCGATCACTAAAGGCGGGTGATCCTCCACCAAATCTGTGCTGCTTTCCACGATGTAGCTTGATTCCAAGTAAATGTCTGGAAAAGTCGTCTGGCTTTCATCTACGGAGCTCAACCAAGATGCGCCATCATCTTGCTCACCAATTTCAGGCCAAGTAGACGGAGCCCGTGCAACAGGCGATTCTGAAGAAATCTGTTCTGCCTCGGAGAAAGGTAAAGAGACACCTGCTCCTCTTTCCTGGCTTTCACTGGCTGCACTACCACCTAGGGAACCTAGATCAGTTTGGGGCCTGTTACCATCTTCTGTTGACCCATTGCTTGGGTTTTTCTCCATGACCAGGTTACATTGGGAAAGACTTTTTGAAGAATCAGGCTTTGGGTAGGCAGAAAAGTAAAGGGGAAAAAAAAACAAGATGAAAAAGATAAAGATGGTCTTGATGAGAAAACATAACATTCAATATTTTATTGAGGCAATCTTACGTTTAAGAACAAAATACAACTAAAATAAGGAATTAATGCAACTTGTGACGTTTGGGGAATAATGTGTATTTGGAGATGGTAGCTACAAATCTAACGTGCAGCTTTCGCAGATGAAATAGAGAAGCTCTGCTTACCGGCTGCACCAGTTCGTTGCTTGTCTGTGTGGAAGAAAGCCATATCAATACAACACAGATCAAGTTCATCACATTCAAGGGCATGACATCATGACACTGGAAAAAAAGCCCCCTGAGACAAGAAATCATTATCTGTGCCTGATTAAGGAGAACCATTAAATTTTACCAGGTTGAATCTCCTCTAAATGTGTCTTTATATGACTTTCCAGTCACCAATTTAGAAAGGATTTCAAGCTACCATACAGGCTGATTCCGCACACGTCGGATAAGGCACTTTCAATGCACTTTATCAATCGTTTGAGGTGGATTTTTTGTTCCGCACACAAAAAAATCCGTTCCAAATGATCTATAAAGAGGATTGGAAGTGCATTATCCAACGTGTGCGGAATCACTCATAGTGATTTTGATGCAACAGCAGCTGCTAAGGGTGTACTGAGGAACATTTACCAGGGAGTAAGCCTCCTTGATCCTAGTGAAACTTACACAGGACTTGGTCCTTTAGCTCTGATTTTGCAGGTGATAGCCTCTGGAATTTAGAGTGCCAATCACCCACCAATGCATTCATTTGGAACTATTCTACAGGATGCAATGCAAGAGAGAACCAGCATGGCATAGCAGATAAGAGTGGTACGAGCAGGTAAGTCAGGGAGTTCACTATGTGATCCTACGTCTTTATCTGTCAGTTACTAAAAAATGGTTATGAGGAATAAATGGAATAGCCCTATATACTATAGAATGTTCATCTTGGAGGAAACTCAGAGTACGTGATAAATTAAAGAACCTGTCTAGATTATTAAGTACAGTCAAGAATTAAGGTTGACTGCTTATTCAATCAACTAATCGTCAGCAGAGCAAAGATCCTGAGCACCTTCAATAAAATAACAGCTTCTCTCCGCAAGCTAACTCAAGGATTTCAAGTGTGGATCCCTCATCCATGGCTGGAGCCAAACAGTATTTCTGATAGCTTATCTTGGTTTGACAGAAGCTTGGTGCACACACTCTTTTGCTTTGCTTCAACTCAAAACAGATTTTGGAAAGTATAGAAAGCTCTTGCAAAATATGTTTATCAGGCCAAAGTGGAATGAGAAGCCACAAGAAATGACCAGCTATTTGAAGAGACCTCTGAAAATAATGTCCATTTCCAGCCTTAATCATAATGCTTGAATGACAAGAGGTTCAGGTCATCGATTGGCAGACCATGGACACCTTTATTCAATGGCCAGCTCCAGTTATAATACCATGTTCCCAATCTGGAATCAATTCATTAACAGATTGACTGCATTTATTAATCCTTTCAACATTGATAGAAAAAATGACCCAGATATAATTCAACAACAAATTAAGCTATTAGTAGTACAATTAGTGCAATATCATAAGCATAACCCCTGACTTGGATGTTCCAAGGAGCCAGATCTTGTCAAAACTCAGAAGCTAAGCAAGATCAACCCTGGTCAGTAATTGGATGGGAGACCACCAAGGAAGGCCAGCATTGCTAGACAGAGGCAGGAAATGCCAAACTTCCTGTGAATGTCTCTTGCCTTGAAAACCTTATGGGATAAATCAGCTGTGATTTGATTGCATAAACACACACACGCAAACACAGAGCTGCAAAATTCTGAACAAGTAGAATGTACTGATCTCTTGTGTACTGATTTTTCTTCTAAAACATTTAATATTTCATGGAAAAATACTTAATAATGTAGATCAGCCATGTTTTATTTGGAAGTTGACCAATATCATGCATGTCTGAATCAACCTAATGCTGAAACCTTATGCCCTTATTTGGAAATAAGCTTCATGGTATGTAGCAGGAATCACTGTTGTGAACATGCATGGACTGCGCAGTAGGTGGGTTGGATCCAGCGATCTGCCAGTGCCTTCTGGATCTTCCCCACTTTACCTCCCCCCCCCCAGCAGTCCCTTCTGACCCTGAGAAAGTAACTCGTCTTTACAGCCTGCTGACCCACACAGATCCTGCAGCCTCAACAATTAGTTTTCCCAGAGACAGAAGGAGCTGCTGGCAGGGAGGAGAAAGCAAGATGATCTGCATTCCTCATGTGAGTCGATCACTGGATCCAACCTCTTGTTCTACACACACCACACCTACCAAGTATTCATGCCACACAAATGTGAAATTTTGACACCTGAATTAATGGGAAGTATCTTCAGAGTTCTGAGAGATTTCTCTAAAAGCTGTCAGAATAGGGTCCTTTACTCCCCAGGGTTTGGATGCTACTGTCTAGACATGGGCACGAACCAAAAAAACCCCGAACCACGCGATTCGTGGTTCGTCGCATTCCACGAACCATGAACTTCCAACCTTTTCCTGGTTCATGGTTCGTGAGGCTGTCATTTCACAGACCCCACACTTGAACCCAGTGCGGGGTCTGTGAAACTGACAGTCCCTTTCTCCTGTGCAGGGGCTGTCAGTTTCACAGACCCCGTTCTGGGTTCAGCCGATGGGCTGAAACCGGCGCGGGGTCTGTGAAACTCCAAACCGGCCATGGAACGGCTGGAAAAATTCATTTGTTCCATAAACATGCGTCCCATAGGTGCAAACGAACCAGCCATTCCATACGGAATTTTGTTCTGTGGTTCATTTCATGCCCATCTCTGCTACTGTCATTTTGGCACACAGTGGGGAGAGGGACCTCTGAATAGGAGTTGACTTCCTGCTGTAGTTGATGTCTGAGTCAGCAGCACAAAGGCAGCAATGGAACAGGACAAAGGCACTCATCACCAACTGGGCTGCTTTCTCACATTCCACTGTTTTCTTTCACTTAAATGTTACAAGTGCAATGGTACACGCCCAGATTTGGGGGGAATCACAATATTTAATGTCATGGTTTTCAGAGCTATAATCACACAAGTTTATCTGTGGACAATTGCAATGGGAATTCAGATGGTAGCACTATGCTTAAATTATACCACTTTCAATGCAGGGACTATATCTCTTTCAATGTCAGACCGGTGGGGTTGTAGAGTTCTCTCCATTTACCTTTCACAAGTTGTGCAAGCTCCATTACACCCCAAATAACCACTTGTAGCAACAGGCCACTGATTCCATTATCATGACCCTTGAGAAGGTGACCTCAATTCCTCCCTACCTGTATCTTAGTCTTCTCCTAACCAACACCTTGTGATGCTCCTGCTGTTCACAGGTGTTCTTTTCTTCCATCAGAGACAACCAATTCCCATTCCTGCTAGACTAGCCTATTTTTGTTCTCAAGTCATTCAAAGCCTATTTATCTTCTCTGCCTGCTTGAAGAGACCTTGAGATCTCCTCAAAGACTTTGCAGGATGCCTATGACGAGGCCGGGCTTATATAAACTTTTCAGAGGGCATCTGTGCTGTTTCCAAACCGCAGAGGAAAGTAGGTTTAATTGCACTGAGGAAAACGGGACAAAAGCAAACAGAAGTCCTTGGCAATGAAAGAAACCACTTACACCCGTTTCACTAGCCCATGGCATCTCCCTTTTCTTTTTTCATTTTTTATTTAACATGCTAAATCTTTATAGAAAGAAATACCAGTGTTTTTATTCTGAATTCACCTATGAACAGTTGAAAACAAGATTTCTGTTTAGCCTTAGATGAAGGTTAAGTGGCCAGGCTGTAAATCAGCACTCTGGTTCGAATCTCACTGCTGCTATAAGGTCAGCAGGTGGCCTTGGGTAAGCCACTCCTCTCAGCGCCAGTTCCCCAGCTGTATTGTAGGGATAATAATAACACTGACTTTGTTCACTGCTCTGGAGAGCCACTGAAAGTCTGAGCAGACAATACTGACCTTGATGGAACAATGGTCTGATTCAGTATTTTGTGTTCATCAAAGTCCCCAGAATAAGCCTCAGATATTTCATTCAGCATAATCTTGAATATATATGTATTGATCCTTGCATTAACAAGGGTGATAAATCTCAGCAAAACTGCATGGCTTATGGCTATGGCTGTACTCTACCACCACCCCTGCCCAGTTTCTGCCATCTCTCTCTCTCTTTTAATAGATCCAGAGGAGTTAGCCATGTTAGACTGTAGTTGCAAAATAGTAAACAGTCCAGTAGCATCTTTAAGACTAACCAACTTTATTGTAGCATAAGCTTTCGAGAGCCACAGCTCGCTTTGTCAGATGCATGGAGGGTATGATGAAACTGGCCAGAGATATATAGGTGGTAAGGGGAGGGGGGAGGGGTGCAGGGAGGGAGGGCCATGTAAATGTAAATCAGTTGCAAAAGTCATGAAAGAGGTGCAGTGCGCAATCCAAGCTGGGTGTGACCTCTTCTGTCCATTGCTGCATCTGAATGGAATGTCTGAAGGCAGTTACTTCTGGTAATGAGATAACCATCCAGAGTCTCTATTCAATCCAAGTCTGACGGAGTCAAATTTACATACGAATTCCAATCCAGCTTCTCGTTGGATTTTGTTTTTGAAATGTTTCTGTAGAACGACTCAGTCAGACTTGGATTTGATTTATCTACTGATTACCAACTGATTTACATTTACAGGGCCCTCACTCCCTGCACCTTCTTCTCCCTCTCCTCACCACCTATATATCTCTGGCCAGTTTCATCATATCCTCCATGCATCTGACGAAGAAAGCTGTGGTTCTCGAAAGCTTACGCTACAATAAAGTTGGTTAGTCTTAAAGGTGCTACCAGATTATTTACTTTTTATCTCTTTTAATAATCACACAAACCTTTTATGTACCAAAGCGTATTCTGGATAACTAGCTTTTTAAGGGGTGGGTCACAGAAATGCTTTTGTGTTATCCTGGTTAATTAATCTTGCATAGCTTGGTAAACTTCTTGACACTGTGGATGCTTTCAGAATTTTAGAACAAGTAATGGGCACTATAACAAAATAGCTGCCATGGGGGTCATCATAGGGGCTGGGTCCCATTATAAAACATTGGGAAGTTCCACAAAATTTTAGGCTGTTCCAAACCAAGCAGAGGCAGCTGTTTCCAACTGGGTTCTTCCTGCAGACACGGTGGTGATGTCTCTTGACTTCTTCCAAACCATCTTTCACTCCAATAAGTGAAAAAAGCCAGGATTGGACCTTGGCTTTGGGGAAGAAGCAAGTGGGTTGGAGGGAACACACTAGTGGGTGCCATGGTACCCACTACATTACATACAGGAGGTCAATTTCTTTTGGACACATATTTCATTTGATTTCAGAACTTTCAGGTGGTTAGGAAAAGTACAGGTACAGAAAATATTTACCAGGAAGCACCTGGCTTAATCTAAAAACTCATGCATGTACTGATACATATCTGACCCTGGCTACCCTTCCCCTCGCTTTCAACCCTTCCCCTGTCAAAATTTGGATGAGGCCCTGTCCTAAGCCATTTGCAGATTACAAATGACTTTGGACACAGCCCCATCCTTTTTGGCTTTCACTGTTCCATAATACACTTTGCACACTGATGATACTATGCAGATGCAATATAAACAAACCACAAACACACACCATGCAAACAGACAAAGCCACCTTACCGTCCATAGATCCCAAGGTAGCGTCTGAGAAGAAGGGAAAGAAGGACAGTGTTGAAAACCTCATTTGCACACTTTTCTATGGGCTGAAAAGCATAATTAGATGGTAGCATGATTATTCATTTGCCAGGCAGAGTTTGGTTAAGCATACTTTAAGGAGATGGGACAATGGCTTTTACATTTCCCAAATCTCAACCTATTTGTTCTGCCCGCTGATGCCAAAGCACTAGGAAAAAAGGGATTCTTCCGACTTTGCTGTTAAGGCATAATCTACTCAGAGGTTTGCCTGTGTGAGCCCAGCTGAAATGGAGTTTCTAAACAACATGGAAGTATAGGACCCACGACACTCTTCATGCACTGCATTCCTCAGGCATTCCCCAAGTTTTAAGTGTGCTCCTAAAATGTAATGTCTGTATACAGGAAGCAAGTGTTCATAAACACATTATCATCAGGGCTTTTTTTCTGGGAAAAGAGGTGGTGGAACTCAGTGGTGGAACTCAGGATCGCACAATGATGTCACTTTGGGTCAGCTGGAACAAGGGGGGAGTTTTTAAAAGGTTAAATCGCTCTTGGCGAAAATGGTCACATGGCCAGTGGCTCCTCCCCCTGATCTCCAGACAGAGGAGAGTTTAGATTGCCCTCCGTGCCGCTGCGGTACCAGAACTCCGTTCCACTGCGTTCCCGCTGAAAAAAAGCCCTGATTATCATACAAGTACACCTCTCATAGGATGAGCCTGGCTCTAGCTCCTTGTTGGGGGTACATTCAGCAGCCAACCAGGTTTTGCTTCTGTGGACGGGCCTCCATTTATCATATATACCAGAACTACAAGGGCTTTCAGAATAAAAGGCTTTTCCAAACAGCTTTGTCTTGGTATCTGAGCGGTAGCTGCCCAATTCCTAGTTCAGCAGTACTAGCTTGATAGTGTTCTGTTCAGGAGGGCACTTTTATAAAGAGAAGGAAGTTGTAGTTTTTAATGTTTGTGGGGAAAAAATTAGGCAGTTGTTCTTATAACAACTGTTCTCTAATCGTGTAATCCACTTTTATCACATGGTTTAATGTAATAAATGCCTCCCTCTTTTTGCATTGTTTTCTAACTCTGCAAACTACCTTGATTCTAAGCGGACTGTAAATAAAGAAATTTAAACTGCTTCTCCCCAAGAGGTCCATGAATTGGCCTTGAGTCTTTTCCTGTGGAAATGTGGTTCTTATTAAAACCTATGATGCTAGCACTCTCACTGTAATGGGGTGCTTAATATTTGTTGGAGGCACGTATGCCTTACTCTTAAAGGAAGAGTGCTGTTTTTCGTGGGGCAGAGGACAAGCAAAGATTATAGTCTTTTCCACTCCCTCTGCCATGTGATGAAAATCAATTCCACCCTGTGGATGTACGTATCAGATGACTGTTGTGCTGTATGATCTGACGTAAAGTGCCCTGAACTTGCCATGTGCCCAGGGTTAGTTTTTGATGTTTTACATAATCTCTCACCAGCTACAAGCAAACTAGCAACTCAGACTGGATCAGTTTATTTAGTGATCTGAGAAAAGGGCCATGAAATAAGGCTCAATTATTTCCATTTAGCAGCCCTGAGATTTCTCCTATTCATTCATTCACATCTATCTCTATCTCTATCTACATCTCTGTATGTGTGTACGCACATGAACATGCACACAAACACACACACACGGGTTACTAAACTTCAGGTGGCGGCTGGAGATCTCCCAGAATTACAACTGATCTCCAGGCTACAGAGATCAGTTCTCCTGGAGAAAATGGCTGCTTTGGAGGGTGGATTCTATGGCATTATACCCCAATGAAGTCCTTCTCGTCCCCCTAAATCCACCCTCTCCAGTCTCAACTCCCAAAGTCTCCAGGAATTTCCCAACCTGGAGGAGGCGCGCGTATGCATACACACGCGCACGCACACACACGCACTCTTATACATATATAAATACACTCACAAGCTCAACGCAGGGCACTGACCACTAGACTTGTCTCTACGTACGGCTGTTCCGAAAATTTCCAGTGGGGGACAGGCACCTCCATGCTGCTAATTGGTTCAACTTTCTCCTAATGTTCAACCGAAACCTACCCACCTTGACCCACAATCATGAGGTCTTTTTCACATGTACTACTGCCAAGCCATTTATTTCTCCATCCTGAATCAGTGTATTAGATCCTTTTTGCCTGAATGCAGAACCCTGCAGCTGTTGCTATTCAATGTCATTTTGTTAGGTTCAGCCCAGCTTTTCAAAATATCCAAGAAATTTTGGATTTTATTTCTTTGATGATTAGTAGACAACCCCCCCAACGTTCTGTAAAGGTGTCCTTTATGAGCACAAGAATCATTTTGTTGGATCCAATCCAGGGCATACTTAGACTAGCATTTTGTTTTCACTCATAGACCTAGATCAGATACCTCTGAAAACATGTAAACAGAACATGAACTCAACAGCCTTTCTTGTTGTGCCCAATATCTGATATTTAATGGTATACTGCCTCTATAAATGGAGGTTCTATTTAGCTATATTCGTGAATATATATAATTCTTGTTAAAGCCATCTTTCTATGCAGAGATGAAATCTTAAAATGACCACTTATTAATACTTCATAATCATATCTCATTAGACTGAAAATGGCATTTTTCAGCTGAGAAACAGGTACTCAACCACTGAAGATGCTTTCAACTGAAATCTTTAACCACTTGGAACTGTAGTCTTCCACAGCTCTAAGCTTAAGGTAAAAGACTCTGTAAAGACTTTGCATATGAGAATTGTTTTTTATCTAAGGAAGGAGAAATATACCAAGCAGAATATGACAACGAAGGTCCCTACAGGCCTTCTGGGGAAAGCTGAAGGCAGATTTCTCTTCAGCTAAACTGAGCAAGAAGGGTGTTGTTGGCAGTATGGCATGAATTGTAGATTTTTCTGCATACTCTTTTTAATAATTGTTGTTTTAATTTAATGTATCAGTTGCATAATGGATCTTTAAACATCCATTGGGAGGGACAAGATGGCTGACAGAGTGGACTATAAATATTTTAATATAAGTAAATTTTGTAAGCCACCTTTACATGGAAAAATAGGGCATAAATATAATAAATAATATAATAATAATATTTGATTTATATACTGCCCTTCAGGACAACTTAGAGCAGTTTACAAAGTATGCCATTATTATCCCCACAACAAAACACCCGGTGAGGTGGGTGGGGCCGAGAGAGCTCCAGAGAGCTGTGACTAGCCCAAGGTCACCCAGCTGGCTTCAGGTGGAGGATTGGGGGATCAAACCCGGCTCTCCAGATTAGAGCCCCGTGCTCTTAACCACTACACCAAACTGGCTCTACACCAAATCAGGCCCACTTTTTTGCTTCTGAGACTTCATCTAGCATTGTCCAAATACATTCAAGCACACATTAATAACCAAGGCACACTTGGATATTCTACTGTTTGCAGTCTTGGAAGTCTGCTTCAATAGGACTCCATACAATAAAAGAGTATCAACTTGTGATTATAGGTCCACTGAAGACTTGTCCCATGTTCCATGTCAGTGTCCCAAGATCTGAAGCTGCGTACAGTGGATATCTGAGGACCACTATATCTTGGCTCTCAGGAAGGTCAGATCAGGAGAAATTAGTTTTATTATTGGCAGATAGGAACAAATCCACTACTCTCCAAATGGCAAGGTTTGCCGCTGCCATCATAAAGGTAAAAAAGAAAATGAGGCATGCTGACCCAAGCGTGGTTGACCCATAATTGCTCTGCTCTGCAGCCACTGGCCTTTGGCATGTATGGTGTTCTTATTATTAGAAAATTGTATGACGATTTTGTATCTTATTTTTTTTCCTGTCTAAATGTCCAGAAATTTTATTTTATTTTTAAATTGTATCTTGATGGACGCTTAATTTTCTCTTGTATTGCTGCTATGGCTTTTTGCTAATGCAATAAAGATTGATGATTAATAATCACAAGGTCTAGAATCTTGCTTTTTTTAAAAAAAAAAGTAGAAGAGAGATTCTTAGGTAGCTGAACTCTACACATGGTGCGTCTGCCACAGCTGCGCACCATGCGGGAGGACAGGACATTTCAATTATGGTTTACACTGCGCTTTTAAGACTGGCGTCCTTCACACAAGGGAAATACCTGCGACATTGGTGAAGGGGCTGGTACAGCAGCTGCAGCTTCAGGCTTGAATGGATCGAAGTCCAGATCTAACAAAGACTCTTCTTTCTTAGGTTCAGGAACTTCATTCTATTAAGAAAGAAACACCAGATTGCAAACTCCTTCAAAAGCCACATTGACTATTTTTTCTCACATGCAAAAACCCCCTGATTTATTTACAGTATCCATTTAACCACTTGGATAAGTACTAAATGCCTTCAAAGTAAAGCGCAGATAACAATTCACAAAGTTACATAACACACACTGAAGAGCAAGGATAAATTAGCACATTCGGCTATACCATCTGCTTTTTCTGAGTCTGTATTGAGGCAACATGTCAAACTTGCGTTCATTTGGCATGACAGACGTGAAGGTGGCTTGACCCACACATGCTCCCTCATTCCCTCCCTTCTTCCTTTGTGTGAAGAGTGGGAAAACAAACTCTGGCTTAGAATCCTAGTTAGTTGGAGCAAAGGGGCAGCTGCATTCAAGCTCCATGAGCAAACAGAATTTCTTTTTAAGTGGCATTTGCTCTCCCAATCCACATGAGGAGAGAGGAGAGAGGAACAGGAGAGCAGGCTGATGCCACAGGAAAACTGCATTTTTCCCCTCGGTGCAGAGGGCAATCTAAACTCCTCTCTGTGTGGAGATCAGGGGGCAGGGCCACTGGCCATGTGACCATTTTTAAGAGGTGCCGTTCCACCGCGTTCCTGGTGAAAAAAAGCCCTGCTTAGGCTGCATTCTGTGTGATTCTAAGCAGAGTTACAGTCTTCAGTTGACTTCAGTTACGGTTTAGGAAGGCGTAACTCTGATTAGGATTAAACTGGAAGCATCTGAATTGGCTCTAGGGTGCTTTTAATCAACACACATCTTTCTTATTTCACAATTTCTGTGGAATCAGCCCTTCAGCTGCTCATTCACATTTGCACCACTCATCAAGGATTTTATCATCTGGCTATTAGCTCTATTAGGTAATGAAACAGTTAATAATAAGATGATGTGAATCATTCAAGTATAGTGAATCTTGGTTTGGGAAGATCAGAGTTTGAATTCTTAGTCACGAAGTTCACCAGGTGATTGGGACAATTCTCTGTCTTGGATAACTCACTGTCTCTCAACCTAACCAACCTCACAGGGTTGCTGCGAGGCTAAATTAGGTTTACCTTATATACACAGTTTTGCATTCCTTGAAAAAAGTTGATATACATATGATAAATTAATAAATTATGGTACAGCAACTCTTTGGACTGACTTCAACTCCAAACCCATTTGAATGAGTCCAATGGATTTTTCATGCATATTTGGGAGATTTTTAATGCATATTTGGGAGATTTTATGCATATTTGGGAGATTTTTTATGCATATTTGGAAATTGGCCTTATTTCCTGTGAATTAACACCATTGTTTCTAAACAGAATAACACAGATTTTTACTCTTCATAAGATCTGACCTTTTCATGTTGATTTCCAGCACTGTCACACGGAAAAGCTTCTGGTACAGTGCGGGCACAATCCAGCCAAATTAAGCGTTTTCCAGTACTGTTTCAGTACCGTATTTCAGTGGGAGAAACTTAAGCACATACTTACTTCCTCTGAAGTCACTGGTACTTGTACTGGCCGTTTCCACACTTCCTTATTTTTGCGGCAGGTTAGCACTGCTGTGCCATTCAGGACGTATGTTTCCCCACGTTCCCGCGAACCATCCACGAACGTCCCATCTCCCCCTCGTGAAACTCCCGTGATTAATTCGTTCTCCCTTTCTGCGTTTTTTCCTGGTACTCACGGGTTTTTGCTGCTTTTCCCACAATTTGTGAGAAACTTTTGTTCCGCAATTTTTTTTAAAACCGTCACAAACGGGACGTTTCCCCTCCTTTCCTTTTTTCTTTGCCTGATCACCACCCACGGTCAGCGCATTAGTGTTGCCATGGAAACCTCCAGGCACCAATCCGTTTGTGCCCGCTTGTATTTTTTTTTTAAAAAAAGGGTTAGAATTGCGCTACTGTGTTTGGTAGTTTGCCCCCGCTCATTGGAAAATTATTTTTTTAAGGGGCTAGAACTGCGCAATCACATTCAGCCATAAACAGACTATGTTTTCCAGTCCCCCCGGCCCCCAAGATCTCTCAATTGCTGGTGATGGAGTCTGCTACCTCTTGCCTTCGGAAGCAAAAAAAAAAAAGGCGTGCCTGGGATTACATCGGCGCTGACGACACAGTGCCATCTGGAGAAAATGGTGCCATTTACAGCGCTGTGGGGACAAAGCGAAGCAGGAGAGAAGTGGCATATATATGCGGGTGAACTGCTGTGTGTACAAACCCGCCAAAAAACGCAATGGGAAATGGTGAGAGAGCAGCGCAAAAATAAGGTAGTGTGGAAACCGCCACTGTTTAATTTTGGCTGGGCCATGTCTCGTTTGTAGACTGGCACTACGCAGGTGCTATCTAACTACAGTTACTTCCATTAGTTCCAACACACAAGGAGTATTGCATTTGCAACTAAATACACTGTTCAGATATTTCAGGAATCATTTGTCAATGAAGTTTATTAGCCTGTACCCCGGAGGCAGTGGAACAAAGAACTTGATAGAAGAACTCAGAGTGCATTAATCAGTATGTAATCAGCTAGGAACTGAGAAGTTAATTCCCGTCCATTAAAATTTGAAAAGGAAGTTGCTGTTTACAAAGACTCCAACAGGCGATCTAATTAATTTCAAGCAAAAGAGTGGGAAGTGTCCTAACAACAGTAAATGCTTAAATACATTTTCTGCACATGCGCTCCATTACAGCATGAGGAGCACAGTCTCATTCAAAAGCCTAGAAATGCGTACAAAGTGCAGGAGATTATGAACGCAGGCTAATGCAGCAGAGGCAGACTCAGTTCTATTGCTGGGCAGGCCAACCGGGAAACAAATCAACATTTGTAACAGCAGCCTTCAAACAACGTACGAAATAACGAGATGTCTGAAGTGACCCTAAGTGAAATGGACAGCTTGTGTCAGACAGAATGAACGACTTGACTCACCTGTGAAGGAGTGGTCACATTTATTTCTGGAACAAAGTTATCATCAAACAAGCTGATGATATTCTCCTGTTGTAGCTCTTTAGTTGGTGTGAGTTTAGGCAGCGGTGGGACAGGAGGTCCTTTTCTCAGCTAAACAAAGAATAAACATATTGGGAAGAAAAATCTCAACTTAGCCAGCGACTTGTCCTATATCGTTTTGGCCTCATGATCCTGTCAACATATCGACTGCTCTTCAAGTATTCAAATGTTCCTGCAGTGTCAGAATAGCAGACCCTGCTAGGTCGACATTTGGACACAGAACAGGATTGACTGCCTGTCCCCCCTGCCCCACCTTCCTGGATACTGTAAGTTTTCAGATTTACAAAATATCAAACAAGAGATGGTCTAATCAAATATATTGTCACCTATTCTACTTTTTTCCCAGTCCTGGAGACAAAATATATAACTGACCAATTAATTTCAAGAAAATATATATAAGATCAATGGTACTTACTCTGCAGCTTGCAAAGAGCCATCAGCCAAAAGAGCCAGCTCACCGATACAGTACTATAAAGTATAACTATCAATGTTAAATATATAGCTAGATTCAACTTCAGTAGCACCTTAAAGACCAACCAGATTTTCAGAGTAAAAGCTGTCGAGTTAAAGCTCCCTTCACCAGATACAAATAGGAAACAGATTTCCAGGGCATTTGGGAGTCTAAGCTCTCTTTCTCCAGATACGAGCTGAAAGGGAGCTTAGATTCCCAAACACCCTGGAAATCTGGTTGGTCTTTAAGGGGCCACTGGATTCGAATCTTGCTGTTCTACTGCAGACCAACATGGCTACCCACCTGAAACCTACAGCCATAACCTTCTTAATTGCCAGAGCATACAAGGTTGTCTCTTTTCTACACTGACAACCCTCACCCAGCTCTTGTGTATCTGGAGTGAAGGGAGCCCCTCTCCCCCTTTCGGCCCCCCTCACTCTCTCCTCAGCAGGAGAAACAGCAGCACAGGCAAGAGAGTGAAAAGGCAGCGAGGAAGCTGGCCCACGGAGAAAGGGCAGTAAAAAGATCAGCGCTATACTTTTCCTGGGTGGCTGCAGTGGCGGCGATACTTTCCTCTGCAGCCATCTTGCTCTCCTCCTGCATGCCAGGACGGGAGCACAGACACTGCGGAGATGGCTGGGGGTTGATGGAGAGGGCAGGTCCTTTACTTCCATCCCCAACATGAGGCCTGCAGCCCACAGCGTACCTGTTCTCCAGTCCCTGCAGTGGCAGCTGATTCAAAGTGGGAACCACCTGCCAGCTAAAAGCCCTGCAGTGCAATGGCCTTGCTCACTTTCCTGGGACACAGTTCAGGCGCTTAGAAGAACTACAGATACAGCCGCATGTGGCTCCTAAGCCATTGAGTTGCATGGCACTGTATTAGAAAATAACTACCAATTGTGTTTAAATATAAAAACTTTTAATATTTGCATAATAATTTGCATGGGGATAAATACAGAATACCAAACCAAATCCGGCGTCCAAGACATTTGGTATTGTTTTATGAGGATTAATGAACTGGAGCTGATGAAAAATACGATGACTATTTTTGTAAAGTCCTATAATACTCATTTTCTTGTCCTATGAAATTGTTCTGTTATTTATTGCAAGGGGGAACATATTCCATTAGTTTCATCTGTTCCTATCCTAGGGAATTCTTCCCCACATTTTCTGTTCGTAGGAATAGCAACGGTAATAAAACATAACATATGATCCAGTTGTCCCGCTCAGAAAAACCCCCCACCATGGCCTCTGAACAACAGCATATGATACCTGCTTTGTGAGCACATCTAAAGAAATCCCAAGCCTGTAAAATTAATTGATGACATAAGATGTTTATTAGATGAAGACAACCCTTTGGACTGTGGAAGAATTACTAAGTAGCAGCAAAAAAAAAGGGCGGGGTCATGACAAATATTTGGCACATGGCACCACGTTCCTAGATCGGGGAAGGATGGAGCACCCTTGTAAATCTCAGCTAGTCTGCAGAACTCCCAGATCTTTCCAGCTGTAACAAGCATGCTGTGCTGACACATTTCATACAGGCTAGCAGAGAGCCAGTGACAAAAGAAATCAAATCACATTTACCCTGCAGGAAAGGAAATTATATTCCTTTTATATCAGGAGGATAAAAATAGGTCTGGCAAATCCGCTCTTTGGATTTATGCCAGATGTAGTTGGCAGCCTTTAATTCAGTGTTCAGAGACTTCACAGGAACAAGAGTAAAAGGCAAGATATTTTTAAAAAATCTGTTCACACATATCCTCATTGTGTCCATTTTATTATCTCTTAGATGTTTGTGTGAGGTGTTGGAAGCTGTTGTTTCAGTATCAAGTTGTTCCTAGGCACTTCTTACTCAATGGCTTCATTCTCATTGGTGGATTTGCTCTTCTTTGTTTTAAACTCTGGAAGTTCAAGACATTCTTTAAATTAAGTTCCTCGCTTTTAAAGTAATATTTAAACACTCTCTCTTAAAAGTCCTATTGAAAGTTACAGGGCATATTAAAAAATAAAGTTCCTCTTTTTAAAAGTGATATTTAAACATATACTCTTAAAGTGTTATTTAACATATCCTTTTAAAAGGAATCCTGTTCCCTACCCCAAAAAGAACGTTTAAACTACAGATTTCTTCACCCCGCACAAGGCACATATGAGATGATGGCTGGCGGAGTTTGACAAAGTCGGTCTTCTCTTTGTCACCCATGTGCCAACACCATGGATTTATGGCCCTCTTTTGTGTACTGGGGTGGAGGTCTCCAAAATGGTGTCATGACCCTATTGTAGTTGATAACGGCTTCTCTGGGGTAGCACCAGGGTTTTTTTTTCAGTGGGAACATGGTGGAACGGAGTTCTGGCACCTCTTGAAAATGGTCACGAGGCTGGTAGCCCCGCCCCCTGATCTCCAGACAGAGGGGAGTTTAGATTGCCCTCCGTACAGCGCAGCACGGAAGGCAATCTAAACTCCCCTCTGTCTGGAGATCAGGGGGCGGGGCCACCGGCCATGTGACCATTTTCGCTGAGGGTGATTTAAACTTTAAAAAACTCCCCCCTTGTTCCAGCTGACCCAAAGTGACATCATTGTGTGGTCCTGAGTTCCACCACCTCTTTTCCCAGAAAAAAAGCCCTGGGTAGCACCTTGCACAAGATGGAGCAGCCACCCCCAGAGAAACCTTGTCGGGTGACCGAGGACACTGGTGTTATCTTGAAGCCTTCCCCCACCCCACCCCCAGCAGCAGAGAAAGCAGACACTGAAAGGGTGTGAAAATGGAGGCTGGCAAATGGGCAAGACAGGAAGCAAGCATTACTGATGGAGGGGGCAGGTTTTGTGTCTATCACTTAAGCCACAAATAAGTCTGTGGTTGCTTTTGGATCCCTGAATATATAGTTAATAACAGAGACTCTCTTCAGTCCATGGGACAAAGCAGTGACAACCCACATGGAAGCTCACAAGTTACAATATGACCCCCCCCCCATTGCTCAGCCCTGCCCAAGTGCTGCTCTGGAAACACCCATGCACACATTTGTGCTTGCAGATCTCTTAAGCCAGCACAAAATGGCTGAAAAAGCAAACTGAGGAGGCCAATGATGGAGGGCAGCAAACACTGTACCTGCAATGACTTCCTACAGTCTTGGCTATGGGATATACAACCTGAAGCAAGAATTGGAATGGATGCCACAAGCTTATAGGGCAACAGTCATGCACCTCCTTTCCATTAGCTGAGAAATGGACCCCTGAACCAAGTAACCGGCAGCAAACCCTGAGCAAATTTTGCTACAAGGATGAACGGCTTTTAATAGATCGTAATTGCGTTTGAGTTGCTCCCTGTACAGGAAACTATAATTGCTTCACACAGCTGTAGCCTTGGTAGTTGATCATAGCAGGTTTTTAAATGGCTTCTGCTTTTTCATTACAAGGATGCATCAGATTTGTCAGTGATCAGCTTCACTTCAAGTGAAATTGCGATTCATTTTTTGTTTTTTACAATTGTGGGAGATTTATATCTCACTCTTCCTTCAGGGAGTTCAGGGCAGCATACAGAGTCCCTCCTCCCATTTTATTCTCACAACGACCATGTGAGGTAGGTTAGGCTGAGGGGACGAGTGATGGGCTCAAGGTCACCCAATGTCACCCAACCTGGAGTCAGGTTTCCCAAAACCTAGTCCGACATTCTTACCACTATGCTTCACTGACTATCCATTCTCTGCAGAATGCTGCTCTGGTTAACCACATCTGGCTTTCTCAATTCAGGAAGTTCAAGCCCATCTTGCTCATCCTAGGATGTGCTCTCTCTTCTGCTCCCCAAATCCCTGCTCAGCTCAGTGCCTTCACTGGCTGTACTCAGGAAGGGATAGAAAACCATTTTATTACATAGGGTGTTGGGTGTTTTGGCTGCATTTTAACTGTGTATATTGGTATTTTTAATGATGTTTTAATTGTGTATTGGTTTTCAGTGAACTCTGGATGCTTATAATGTTTGCCTCCTTGCAGCTTTTGCTGTTTCGAGACTGAGGAGATAAAGCAGGGTATAAATATTTTAAGTAATAAAGCAGGGTACAAATCCGCAAATGATGCAAAACCAAATTATTCAAAAAGGCTTCTTACTCAAATAGGAGAGCAGTATTGTAGGGAGGGGGTCTCAGATGCTTCGCTAATGAGTTAGGGACCACAGACTTCACCACTGTGTTGCCTTACATATTATCTGTTGCTTTAAATTTGTACTCCTGTATACTACCTGTGCTTCATGTTTTCTAATGTCAGTCCTAGAACTGATGATGTTCTGTTTCAGCAATTCTTCAGCTCTATATTGGATCCTTGCTAATGCTATGTCTTTGTAAACTTGTATTTATTTATCCTATGGCATCGTTTATGGAAATGTCCTTGACACTGTATGGAAATGTCCTTGATACTGATTGTTCTAATCTCACACTATATAATCCTCCTTGAGTCTCAGTGAGAAAGGCAGACTATAAATGACATAAATAAATAAATACTTTAAGTAAATGAATAGCTAATTAAATAAATGAGGTAATATGTGAGGATGGGATTGGGGTTATGGGATCCCAAGTGCCCGCTTAGGTCAGGTGTTCTTCCACAGATGCCCTCAATGCCCTTGCCTCTGGGGCTGGTGGGAGATAACAGCAGAGGGCAGATGTGATGTTGCGCTACATGCCGACGACATGTCCAGGCAAAAACCTGGATGTGATGTCAGAAGTCAGCCAATATCCTTGAGATTCTATGGTATTAACAGCACTCTGATGTTACATCCAGGTTTTTGCTCAGATGTGACATTGGCACATAATGTCATGTCACATCCACCCCTGCCCCACCTCCAAAACTCCTGGGGGTGCTAGGCAGTGGCCTGGTATCCCTAACTGTGGTGGATCCAGCCATTTCGCTCAGCAGCACTCAGTCTTTCTCCAACTGCTATAAGGGATTCTTAGACACATGGGAGTAAAAACAGCTCTGAATTTGCCTGCCTTCTCGCTGCACATAGGAGCACCTGAACCTTGTATAAACAGCACAAGTGTGTGTAAAGCAGATGACAAAGTGACAATCCGGTGAGAAGGAAGACTCCAGGACAAACTTCACTCTTGTTTGTTTTTACTGGATACCAATACTACAAATCAGGACATATTTTGTAGATGCTCTTTAAGGTAAACCTCGACTCCTTGCCATGAGCTGAGTTTGAGTTCCTCCAACTGGACTCTCATCTTGTTAGTCTGATGGCAGCTGCTGGGAACTAAGTTTCTAAGCACCATAGGAGCCTGATTTGGATTGGGACCTCAGTGTGGGGGAAGGGGTTTCAGTCTTCAACCCTGGAGCACCAAATAGTTCTAGGGGCATTATTTACCCCATGGGGGGGGGCTGTACAGTGGCATGGGGGGAGGCTGAAGCTCCTTCCTCCCCAGGGCTTTTTTTTCTGGGAAAAGAGGTGGTGGAACTCAGTGGGTTGCCCTCAGAGAAAATGGTCACATGGCTGGTGGCCCCGCCCCCTGATCTCCAGACAGAGGGGAGTTTAGATTGCCCTCCGTGCCACCGAGCGGCACGGAGGGCAATCTCAACTCCCCTCTGCCTGGAGATCAGGGGGCGGGGCCACCAGCCATGTGACCATTTTCAAGAGGTTCCAGAACTCCATTCCACTGCGTTCCAGCTGAAAAAAAAACCCTGTTCCTCCCTATGATCCCAGCCTCCCTATGATCCCAGCGGTGCGTGGGAACTAAGTTCAAAGCAGCTACAGACAAACTACAACAGTATGAGACGGGCCAGGCATCTGACCTGACTTGTGTAAAAATGCAACATATAGTTTGGCCCTTATATAATAAAACATGAACACTGCTTGAGAGAGTACAGGAAATTGCTACAACAAATCTGCAATCTAACTGCTGGCAACGTTAACATCAAACCCAAACTGATTGAATTATGCTCCTACCTGTGAGGGAGATTTAGGCCGTGCTGGTGCTGGAGAGGCTGGTGCCAACGTATGATTAGGACTGGCTTCCGGACTAAGTGGAGGTGAGGCCTCTTCAGGGGGAGATGGAGTTTTTGCAATTCGGAGTGGACCTGAATCGCTAGAGGGGTGCAAAATAGATGTGTTATATGAAGTGCATTCTGTTTTAATGTGACGGATTGCTTTTTAGCACCCACAAGGAACATCGGTGTATATTTTCCTACACAATGAGTGTAGATTTATGGAGGATAAATTTGGTTTATTACATTATAGATCATTTTTTCCTCCAGTTTTGGACATGTCCAGTCATTCAGCCCTTTAGGGAAGAAGTCATTACTCATATTAATTCTGTATTAGAATACTCATTTATTGTTGAGGATGTTAATGTATTGTTAAACGATTTGCCTGTCTCTTGGAACCAAACTGATGGTCAATTGAAATGGACCCTTCATGCCCTTATAGTCACTAAAAGACTTATATTACAACACTGGAAAGACAAAAGCCCACTTCCTGTAATTCACTGGATTGAGGACCTTATAAATGTATCAACATTTGAATGCATTGCACATGAACAGCAATTGCATATTTTTAGATATCTGGAAACCTTTTATAGAATCGTATGTATAAATTTGCCAGTAATGTTTTTGTTGCCAGCACTGAGTTTTTGTTGTTGTTCTTTTCTTTCGTTTGTTTGTTTTGTAATAATCAATAAGAAAATTAAAAAATTATAGGTAAATTTTTAAACATGGATTAAATCCTGGAAACCAATCTTATACCGGCCTAAATTTCTAGGGTTGGATCCTACAAACTCCCTTAGAGGGGAACCTCTCTCCAGCAAAGCAAGTCTTTTCCAAGGGGACGTGATGACTCCTTACTTAGCGGACAAGGAACACAAGAACGAACAGGGAAAGGACTTTGCTTCCTCAATTATTTTTTAGAAATGCCTATTTAATAGAATATCTACCGTTCAATCACTGAATATACCTTGAAATAAAGCAAAGTGACTTGTTTTTATACCATTCTGCACATGGAATTGTTTCTCAGTATTCAACAGCAGATCGCTCAATTTTCAGACATTCACAACATTTTTGCAACTGTTGCCTTCCACCTTTGAATAGCATAACACTCATTGTGCCTTTTAAATTATAATATATTATAAGCCAAAATATATACATTGCAGCTATTGTAGATTGCATAATAACAAGAAGCAGTTTCTTTATAAACGACAATTCAAAAAAAGATCAAGGCATATCCTCAGCTAGTATAAACGACTACAGACTTATTGGCTACGTTGATACTATGTGAAATAACAAGAGCTGAGGAATCAGAGGTCTAGTTTGGAATATGTTCTGCTATCTAAGAACATCTATGACTCAGAAAAAGTTACTGTGCTGCTTTTTGATGAAGCATACAGCTATGGCATTCTATAAGCATCTTAACTCAATAAAATGAGACAAGGGCTCAAGCATTATTGTAGAGAACTAGTAATACATGATTGATTAAGACCACAATCATGTCCCATTTCCTAAAGCAAAACAGAGTTATTCTTAAACACTAGGACACAGGGTTCACTCACCACCTCTCTCTGGGATTTTTTTTAAAAAAAGAAAGACACAGACATTAGCATGTTTGTTTGATTTTGCTATTGTTATTTTACAAGTTACTCAGTGAAGGGACATTTTGTATGGCTGCACTGAAATTTTCCAGTGAACATCTTCAGTAAGAAAGGGGATCTTTCAGAGAGATCCAAGTACAAAATGTCTCCACACACCCATATTTACCTTGCTTCATTTCTGTTTTGGGGTACATTCAGCTTCTCTCAGCTGCTGCTCCAGCATAGCTTTTTTTTAAAGTTTGTTTGAATAAGTTGCTTCTTCCAGGCCACATGATTCCAGCCAATCAGGAACCACATAGTCCAGCATGAGGATATCACATCAGAATCACATAACAAATGAGATTTGGCTCTATGACGTTTGCACAAAGCCAATTCAGAGTAAGGGCAAGAAGTACCATTCTCACTCCAAATGGGCACTGAGCTGTATTATGTCTATTTTCATCTGAAAAATAGTTCTCAAAGGGGTGCTTTACAAAACACCCTCCTGATGTGAGTTCAGTTCTATCATTTCCAAATATTCTGTGTTTGGTTAAGCTATGACACATTCTGTAATAATAATCTTAAAACTTAAGGCATATAAGCTATTTATTAAGAATTACAACAAAACCTTGCCCTTACAGCTAAAATCCAACAAGAACAGACTCCATCTCATAGCCACAATTATTAATTTAGCTTTTAGTAGGTAAACACACAATGCTATTTTTTCGTAACCCCGTCCATTTTTGTGATATATCTCAGGCTGTTTTTTATTGCATGGTTTTCTAACTTTGTAATCCACATTTGAGTCTCAGTGAGAAAGGTGATTTATTTATTTACTTCATTTATACTCTACCTTTCTCCCTGTTGGGGATCCAAAGCGGCTTAGATCATTCTCCTCTCCTCCATTTTATTCTCACAACAACCCTGTGAAGTTGGTCAGGCTGAGAGAGCGTGATAAGGTCGCTCAGCAAGCTTCCATGGCAGAGCAGGGCTTTGAACCTGGGTCTCTCAGATTGTAGTCTGGTGCTCTAACCACTATACCATTCTGTCTCTCCATTATAAATTATAAGTAACATGAACAAACAAACAAATAAATAAAACCAATGACCGATAGATTCTATGCTGCTAGCATTGTGGGGAGCACTGCAAGGAGCACCTTCTGAAAGCAACAAATCAACACAGTAGCCGAAGTTTAGATGTTTAGACCCATACTGATTATATAAACAAAGCCGTCTGCATGTATTCAGCACCTTGCAACAATTAAGCAGAAGCAGATCAGTTTATAATTTAATAGAGGGGAAAGGCAGCAATTCCATAAAAGAAGAGTGAAAATGTCACCTTCCATAATGTAAGCACTAGATGTGATTCTGGTATCTCTTGGTGTAATTTAAGGCAACACAATCATATTGCTCTTACAACAACTAAAGCAACACAATCATATTGCTCTTACAACAACTAAAGCTTACATCTTACACATACGATGGACTGCTACAAAACTGATCGAAATAACCAAACACAACAAAAATGCTAAACTCTGATTGATTTGCTTGCTCCAAAGTTACCGGAGGGGTGATTGGTATCCTTAGCTTCGGTATACAGGATGCAATTTGATCGAAAATTCCTTACCTGGGTGCTCCGAGAATGGTGAAGGCCTTGTCAGCATGCTGTTCTCCCAGCTTGGTCATCACCTCATAAAGTTTGTGGCATAGCTGAGGAGACAGTCACCATTATCAATGCTGTTTTAGAGGAAACAACATCTACTAAGAGCAGGGCTTTTTTTCAGTGGGAACACGGTGGAACGGAGTTCTGGCACCTCTTGAAAATACTCAGCAATAGTGCGTGAAAATAATATTCTTTCAAAGAATCCTGTGTGTTTCTTCCTCATTTCCCTCTTGAGAGTTCCGCCACCTCTTTTCCCAGAAAAAAACCCTGACTAAGATCATACATTTGCCCAACCATGGGTCTAAGATTAGCCATTCTTTTAAACTGGGGCATTAATCAGAGTCACAGACCTCACATAGCCTCACACTTATGAAGTGCGACAAGTATCCATGGGATGAAAAAAACGTTTTGTGCCTGGAGCATTTCTTGACAAAAAGAAAACTGGTTTTTAACAAGTCCTCTATTACTTGCTACCAGGGCTTTTTTTCAGGGGGAACGCGGCGGAACAGAGTTCCGGAACCTCTAGAAAATGGTCACATGGCTGGTGGCCCCGCCCCCTGATCTCCAGACAGACGGGAGCTTAGATTGCCCTCCGCGCTGCTCGGCAGTGCGGAGGGCAAGCTAAACGCCCCTCTGTCTGGAGATCAGGGGGCAGGGCCACCAGCCATGTGACCATTTTCTCCGAGGGCAACCCACTGAGTTCCACCACCTCTTTTCCCAGAAAAAAGCCCTGCTTGCTACCATTAACATGACGACAGAGAGATTGTGCCCGAATCTTTTCACTACTGAGCCTGCAGCCTGCAGCGCTGTGCCTACTCCGAAACTTTAGTAAGCTTCCATTTTGTTTCCTACGAGATGTTCATACAGGTTTTAGCATTATGAATAAAGAGCAGAAATGTGCAATTTCAGTAGGGTACCCCAGTCGACAAATTAAGGCAGATGTAATAGGATAGATGTACTATTATTTCTGCAAGGGGGTATTCATTGAAAGCAACCTTACTGCACCCAGTCCAAATGTGTCTTTTCCCTTGAGAGGTAAGCTTGGAGCGAGGAGGACAGCTGTGTACATTTGCAGCAGAAATTGGCTATGGGTGACGCTGATTGGCTGGCCTTTGTGATTTCACAAAGTCCTCTGTTGGGCAACTAGTTTTAAACTGCACTTTTTAAAAAAGGCAGTGAACAGACATTTATTTATTTTATTTATCTGGGAAATTTATATTCCAGTTTCTATCCAAATGTACTCCAGTTAGGATCAAAACTATCAAAACTATTAAAATGCATAAGCCAGAAAACTAAAAGCAGCAGGTAAAAAGAATCTCAAGGCACCAGATTAAAAACCTAAAAGTAGCAGATGTTATCAAAGCAATCAGTCATAAAACCAGTGAACTGAATAAGCGTACATGCAGCACGTTAGAAGTAAACGGGAAGCCGGATCTGGCCCTGATACTGACAAGCCTGACAGCAGAACTAGGGTGCAACAATAGATCACAGCCTATTGACAGTGCCCAACACTACTGTAAATTTCTGCTCTATATAAGTACATCATAATAGTTACATTATCATTCAATTTTCATTCAGTAATGCTAATTAGAGAAACTCAATCATTTCAATAATAGAAAGGGGACAAAGCAATAATAGGTTTTTAAAATGTGCACACTGTAACACATATATTTTTCCATACACCTCCAAGTCCCTAGCTGCTTTTCTTCCACAATGCATTTATTTTTACTCACCAAAGTGATCTCTTTGTGAAATTTGGCTTCAAGGCTGGAGATATTTTTGAATGTGTTCACATAAAAGCCAACTCGTCTAAGAGGGAACGATAAGGTAAAAATAAAAAGGTTGTAAAAGAGAATGGCAAATAATAAACTGTATTTTCCCTCCAGAGCTGAAGCAACATAATATATTCGCCCATGGCTTCAAAACTCAGAGAAAAACAGTATAAATTCAAACCAGGTAAAGGATATGTGGCTACTAATACAAGGGCAAGAGAACCCTTCCCTGCATTTCAAGTCTGCCACTGATTGAAGGCCCCATCAGACAAAGAGTGGAACCACAAGTGACAAAAAACACATGAAAAGTCCATTGGACAGCAGTCAGAGAGCCAAGCTGCAAGACCAGGACGCCACCAGCCATGTGACCATTTTCTTTGAGGGCAACCCACTGAGTTCCACCACCTCTTTTCCCAGAAAAAAAGCCCTGGGTTCCGCTCATAGTCATACAGCAATCCAACACCAGGGGGAGTAGGTGGGGCCAATCACATGGGGTTTTCCACCCAATCACTGCTTTCTTTCCTGGTTAAGAAGAGGCCTGCTTGATCTGGTCCATCTAGTCCAGCATCCCATCTCACACAGTGGCCAACCAGTTCCTGTGGAGAGCCAACAATAGGACACAGAGGCCGAGGCCTTCCCCTAAAGTAGCCTCCTAGGCACTGGTATTCAGAGGTTTACTGCCTCTCAATGTGGAGGTTCCCTTTAGTTGCCATGGCTAGTAGCCACTGACAGACCGATCCTCCATGAATCTGTCCTATCCTCTTTTAAAGCTGTCTATGCCTGTGGCCATAATATACCTGTGGTTGAGCGGCAATCAGGTGATAAAGCCTCACAGTGGCTTCTTTCATGCCCTTTTCCTTGTGGTGTAGAATCACAACACAGGAAAGAAACTCTACAACTGCGCACTTAAAAAGGCTTTACTTAAGGTCAATTCTAGATTCTCATTCAAGGCCAACTCATCACACTTGGTATAGATTCTGATCAATCCAACCTTACACTTCAAACCGATTTATTTTTGGCCACACTAAGCTCAGAGCTAAATTGTCACTTTCGCTTGCTTTGCTTATCCTTTATAATCCATTGTATTTCAGCCAGAATGGTTACAGAGGCTTAAATCCCCTGCAGGTTTTCTGAGGATGGAAGGATATCCACTCATGGAGTGCAACTTTCTCACCTCTCCTGTCCTGTGGAAGCTTGAAAGGCTCCCCTCCAAATCCTGTTCCCGGAGATTCCTTTCCCCTAGGAACAGGACAGGGGTGGGGGGGGCATTTCAGGTTGCCACAGGAGGGTGGGGAACTGAGAAAGTTGATTTCCGTGAGAGCTTATCTTTCCACCTATAGATCTATGCCAATATGTGAGTCACCTATTGTGAATAAAGCAGACCAAATTTCTACATAAGTATTACTAGTAAATATAATTCAGTCCTTCATACTGAATGAGAGAAAATGATTATATATGAAAGCTGGCTAATTACAGAATTATTTTCACATACACACTGTTTGAAATAGCATACTATAGCAAGAGAACAACAGGATTTGAGTCCAGTGGCACCTTAGAGACCAACAAGATTTCCAGAGTGTAATCTTTTGAGAGTCAGGGCTCCCTTCTTCAGACACTATAGCAAGAGAGAAACTCTAAAAGGAGCAAGAATGATCCGTAGAAGGGTACAGAGAAAATTCATCAGTCCATAGAAAGAACCTAGGAATTTTCAGGCCACAATTGACTTCGGAATGAAGGGAACTTTGTGTGCAGGTTTGGTTCAGACATAACTTCACCATGATTTGGTATTACAGATGAACCAAGCCTCTCTTTCACATGTAAGAATGAGTCAGGGGCAAGAACTACTCATGGTATCTACCTTGACCATAAAGATGGCAGCTCTTCTTGTAAATCAGTATTAAAATCTTCAAATACTTTCTGAGCTTTCTGAAACTCTTCTTCTGCCTAAAACAAAGCCAAACAGATTAGCACGCATTTCTCTGACAACAAAAGGGATATTGGGTAATTCCTCTGAGCAGATAATCTTAAAGCAAGCTGGGAAAGAGGCAGAGAATTAAAAGCAGGTGTGCAGAGGCCTGAATAACCCAGACTAGTCAGCTTGTCAGAACTTGGAAGCTAAGCAGGGTCAGCCCTGGTTAGTACCTGGATGGGAGACCACCAAGGAACCTCAAGCCTGCTATACTGAGGAAGGCACAGACAAACAACCTCTGCTCATATTTTGCCTTGAAAACTCCATGAGGGGTTGCTGTAAATTGGATGGTGGCACTTAGTTATTATGCAGGGGCAGGGTGGAAAGCTCAGTCCTGTGCCTGAGTCCCAAGACTAAAGAGCCAGCCCAGCAACTTTACAGAACCAGGTGCAAGCCTTTTGGCCCTTGGTATCACTTGACCTCTGCTGAGGTGCAATACTACACACTGGCCACCTGCAGAGGTGGTGCTAAAGAACAGCAGAAAGTAGGCTAGCAGCTCCCTCCTTTGGGTCATCTTGTTTTCTGGGTGGTAAACATGTTCTGCTACTACTATTCTGTTCCCTGACCTGGATAGCCCAGGCGAACCAGATCTCAGAAGCTAAGCAGGGTCATCCTTGATTAATAACTGGATGGGAGACCTCCAGTGAAGACAAGGGTTGCAGAGGCAGGCAATAGCAAACTACCTCAATTAGTCTCTTGCCATGAAAACCCTGCCAGGGGTCACCATATGTCAGCTATGACTTGAGGGCACTCACAACCACCACTACCATTCCCAGTCTCACATCTTACAAATTCATGCTTTCTGCTTCAGGAAGTTCACAAATCAGTTGCTTTTGGTTTGTAAGAGAGGAAGCCCAAGGCCAACAGAAACTGAAACTTCAGACATTTAAGTGACAGCGGCAACCATCATACAACATGGTATCTGCTACACCTTGATGATGAGACAAGATTGTCAGATGTCAACCCAGAAGCTCATGAATTTAATTTGCATATGTTTTTAAAAGGTCCATGAACGGCACATTTTAATATGCGCAGGGAACCAAAAAATTCCTTGGAAAATGAAAGGCGTTCCAGATGGGCTCTTAATTCACCCCATGCTAGAAGGCCATGGGAACTGCTTCTCTCTGTGGTCATTTACTGGACCATGTGAATATGGAGCTGAGGAACACCATTTCCTCTCTATAGACATTAACACGGATTGGATCATATAAGGAAGCACCTCCTGGAAAAGGAATGACTTGGACTCGTCACAGCAAATAGGGGGTGGAGGTGGGCAACAAACTGACAAACAAACACTGCTCATATTTTGATTGCAACTTTTGATGGAGTCTTCACACATCCAGGGACAGAAGATACTTTACACCAGAACAACACTGAATATAATAGCCAGATGTGTGGGTGAAGTTACTATGAGAAACAATTCATGGTTCCGTGTATAAATCCGAGTAACCACACATCATGTAAGTTGCAGACAGCAACACCTGACTTTTAATTTTCAATTTTAGTATAACTATTATTGGTTTTATTTACTCCTGGACGTGTGTGGCTTATCACAATAATACATTGACCACTGAGGAAGGCCTTTTAAGGGCCGAAACGCGTATGGTCCATTTGTTTTTATGTAGTCCGTCAAGTGCCTATGAGATTATATTTATCTGGATGCAATTGTTATTGGTCACTGGGCAATCCATCCTTGTGTACGAAATATTACAACCATGTATGTACTTACTATGCGGTCTGATATTCAGACTTTTATCTTTTTAAATTTTTAATTGTTGTTTCTGTGTACACTCTATAATAAATATATGTAATTTTGTTATACTTTTGTAGTGCTAGCTTGACCCTTTCATCCTATTCACTTTTTTGGGTTGAGTCCCCCCACCACTTTTTTTTTCTTCGTTTTTAGCCTGCCATTTTGGTGCCATGAAATCTGTGGCTTGGGCAGGTGATTAAAAAAAATACACACCAAAGATTTCACAAGGACCCAGCAATTTTACTCAGAAATTCTGACACACGTTGTAATTAAAAGATATATTCTACCTTAGAAATTCTTCCTTCATCTTTTCTCTTTGAACTCTGCAAAGCTTCCAAGTGATGTCTTGCACTGTCGTAGTCAACCAGTTTTCTGCTCCGCTTTGCAATGCGATTCTGTAAAGAGTTGCCACAGTCAAAACACAGTTCTTTTTAGGCACCCAACTCATTTACGATGCAGCTTTTGTAAATGCTGTTCTAGCTTTAACAATGCATTTCCATTTATCTTTCTCTTACCCTTTTAGTGTACCAAGTGAAAAAAAATATTGGTACATGCAGAGTTTTCAGCTGACGCTAAGGATGAAACACAACATCTGTGGTGTGCTGGGTTCCCACAGTTGAATCTCTGAATCAGTAATTGCGGCCACAGAACTCATTTGAAACATATTCTCAACATCAAATTCCATGTTGATGTGTGGTTTGTGGTTTGCTTTACAAAATGTGGTATGGTGGCTAGAGTAGGACTAGGATCTGGAAGAGCCAGGTTCAAATTCCCACCATGCCGTGGAAGCTTCCTGAATTGCTTTGGATTCCCCTTGGGGGGAGGGGAGAAGCGGGGTGTAAATTAAGTAAATAAATGAATAAAGTGGGTTGAAATCAGTCTGTGGAGCCCCATATTAAACAGATCTATATCCAATTTCACTAGTATCTATGCTGGTGTTCTGACTTGGAATCCGCTTTTCATAAGAAGAGCTCATTATTTCCCACAGTGTATTATTTACTGGCCTATTTTGACAGGGGAAAATATTAACTGTCACGGCAACTCACATAAAATTATACAAAAAATAAACTAAAAAGCCCAGCACCACCAGTCAAAACTAGCTCAACAGTCAAGTAGAAAATGGGCAAAGATATCTAACTGGGAATATTCCCCTCTCATCTGAATTGCAATCAGAGTGCAAAAAGTTAACATAGAATATTCGTAACTGAACACACTGCTTCCGCACACGTTGGATAATGCACTTTCAATGCATTTTATCAATCGTTTGAGGTGAATTTTTTGTTCCGCACACGAAAAAATCCATTCCAAATGATCTATAAAGAGGATTGGAAGTGCATTATCCAACCTGTGCGGAATCAGCCTATGTCTCAGGCAAAAATGAAACAAAAACCCACCAATACGTTTCTGCTTGTGGTACAGGGCACTGATCAGATGTTCAAGTGGTTTTTTGAAGAAAGCATAGCACAAATTTCCCCCCTACTTTGCACGATGAGTGGTTTGAAGTGGATTTTTTATTTTCAGTCCTTTAGGTATACTATCCAGTCTTCTGCTTTTGGTAAGAAAGGTAATATCAGATTGTACCTGTGCAAAGTTTTTGTGAGCCTGATAGATTTCCATTCCATGTGGCTGAATGTGGTGCCTTCCACGAATATAGTTTCAGGTAGATGGCCTTGTTGGTCTGCAGGAGAACAGCAGGATTTGAGCCCAGTGGCACCTTAGAGACCAACAAGATTTTCAGGGTGTAAACTTCTGAGTCAAAGCTCCCCTCTTCAGATACAGCATCCTGTATCTGTTGAAAGGGAGCTCTGACTCTTGAAAGTTTAAACTCTGAAAATCTTGTTGGTCTCTAAGGTGCCACTGGACTCAAATCCTGCTGTTCTCCTGCAGACCAACAAGGCCATCTACCTGAAATTATCTCACGACAGATGCTAATTTCTGCTCTAATCAAGCTGCATTTTTACATGCTCAGTAATGTAGAAATACTGTGTGTGGTCAGGATACATAAACCATTGTTCCAGCTTCCTTGATGTGGGAAGGGAAGAGGAAGGGGACATTCTCATTTATACATGGTGCATAGGACACATGCTCATGCTTCTTGTGCAATGGCAGGCTTGTATTTGGATTCAGCATCCCTGTGAGTTCAATGCTTTAATGTTGCCGATCATGCGAACTGGCCTAAACTGAGACACTGTAATACCTTTATATCAGGAAACTGTCCCAGATATGTATCTAAGGTCAGCAACGATCCATCCACCAGCTTTTGATGAAAATCTTCCCAAAGCACGTCACACTTCTGTGAAGTAAGAATATAGCAAAATGAAGATCAATAAAGAAATTACAATCCATATATGTTGGTGTGCACGTTTCAAAATGTGTTTGTAAGGAGTTTGTCACTCCTTACATGTATAGTGCCCAACCCAATGATGGGTAAAACGTCCTTGCTTTGATTTTTCATAGAATCCATTTTTAAATAAGCATATTTTAAATGTTCAAACTTTCATTTCATACGTTGCTTTTCCCAGGGCTCATTTCGAGGGGGAACGCGCCGGAATGCAGTTCCGGCAGTTCCCCAAAGAGGTCACATGTCAGGTGGCTCCACCCACCTTTCTCTCAGCCATTTTGGGCCCGTTTCAGCCTGAATTGGGGCCGAAATGGCCCAGATCAGGCCTCTGACGGGTGGTGGATCACTGTCCCACTCAGCAGCGGCCTGATCCTGACCATTTTGGGCTCCTTTTTGGCCATTTTCATCCCCTTTTTGCCATTTTGGGCCCAATTTCGGCCCTGCATGGCCAGGATTGGGTCCAAAACAGCCAGGATAGGTGATGTCCGGGGGTGTGGCATATGCAAATCAGTTATGCTAATGAGTTATGCTAATGAGTTCCTCCAGCTATTTTTCTACAAAATGACCCCTGGCTTTTCCTTAGGGTTTGACCAGATGCTTTGCCTTCCCTTCCCACAATCCCCCATACCACACCTAAAAATTGAAGCATTAATCTGTGCACAGAATTTTCCTGATCTCATGACTCATCCCTTCTTTCAACCCACTTGTAATGAGAGGATCATGTAGTCAGATAAACACAATGTAGCCTGGCTCAAATGCTACATTCTACATGCAGTAAACGAAGCACTGGAAAGGGCATGAAAACTCACTCCCACAATTGTCACATTTATTTTTTTCTCTGCAAAATTAAATCTGACCAGGTCCTTACTATAAAGTATGACTGATGGCCTTTTTTCCAACTTGAGTATACAAATCAGAAAGATGATAAATGTTGTGCAGCACTCACCTATGTGCACCTTATACAAAAGGCACTTTCCCTGCCATTACAAGACAGGGGCACTGTCAGCCACAATGTTTTTTGATTCAGAAAAAGGAACCAAGAAGCAGCCTCCATACTGTAATTGTAGCTGCTTATAAGTGAAACTAATTGGAAGGTCTGAGGGTGCACATGGTACAGGAAACTTGCGGAAGGTAATCATATCTGGGTTTGGTGGGTATCTAGACGGAAGGCCAGCCAGCTGAGAACTTGCCATGCACTGCCTTGAATTCACGGATGGAATTGAGGTGGGATATTAGCATAATAAATGCAGTAATTTATAATAACTAAAAATGTTTAGCACTGCAGAACAAACCAATCTGCAATTCTGAATTTCTTAGAAGTAGGCAAAAAATTTAGTAATATGGCAAAGAAATCTAGTAATATTTGGAATGAAACATAGGGGCAACATGTAGGCAAAAATTTTCGTAATTTGGCAAAGAAATCTGCAGCCGCACCACACGCCCTGAGCCGAGCTGCACTGCGCAAGCTGAGCTGAGCTGAGCCATGCACCCTGAGCCAAGCCTTGTGGTGCGGCTCAGCTTGGGCCGTGCAGCTTGGGCATGGTTTAGCTTGGCTTGTGGCGCATGGCATGAGCTGAGCTGGCGCCCTAAGCTGAGCTGCACTGTGCAGCCCAAGCAAAGCTGAGCAAGGGGCCTGAGCTTATCTGAGCCGAGCCAAGCCACACGCTCCTGCACCCACAGTGGGTCCGTTTGGGGGAGAATCGTGCCCCGCAGGGCCCGATCCAGCCCTTGGTGAGTGCAGGAGTGCTCCCAGCTGGCCTTTGACCCCTGTGCAATGATGTCACTTCCGGAAGTGACATTATCGCACAAGCCAGGGATGAAACGGAAAAGAAACCCTCCTGAGCAGCAAGGTCAATGTCAGGCTCCCAGTTTTCTGCTGGGAGAGTAAAGGGACCTGGCAATCCCCCGGTTTGGACTCCAGGGGACCAGGCAACCCTACTTGGGTCAGTCACAGCTCTTCCAGAGCTCTCTCAGCCCCACTCACCTCACAGGTGATTGTTGCGGGGATAATAATAACATACTTTGTAAACTGCTCTGAGTGGGTGTTAAGTTGTCCTCAAGGGCCGTATATAATTTGTATGTTTTTTTTTTATTATTATTATTATTATTTGCATTTATCAAAGTATCCAGCCTACAACTGATCCCTATTCTGCAAACAAGACCTCTATGTTTGCAAGGCAACTCTAGTGCAGCTTTCCCAAGCCACGTTGAGCCTCAGCTTTTAAGTCCAAAGGCCTCCAGTTCAGTGAGAGATCAATGCCATCAAATAAGGGCTGCCGACTCCTACAGAAACCTACACAACCATTACGATCTTTTCCAGAGGTAATACTTCATGACAACCCATGGAAGGGCCTTCTTGGCTGTGGCACCAAATTATGGGATTCCCTCCCCAGGAAGGTTCATCTATTCCCCTCAATCACTGTCTGCTGCCGTCAGGTGAAATCTTTCCTGTTTCATCTGGCGGAATACTTTAACTGACCGTCCTTCACGTTTGTCTTTAACTGCTGATTTTACATATATCTGTTGTTTCTGAAGCTGATTGTTCACTGCCTTGAGGGTCCAAATTGGGCAGAAAGGTGGCATACAAATGTTTTTAATAAATTAAATAAGCAAACACATCCCATTACTCTGTTGCAGATAAAGGGAACGGGGGAGTAACTGGCTTTAAAACTTCTTTCTGCTTTTATTGTCTCTTTTTTTTACTGTGTTGTGAGCAGCTTCAGACACCTTTGGGGGTAGAAATAGCAGGATATAATTTTTTTTAGATCAAAACATACAAGGATGCACACCGCCTGAAGACGTCCTCACCGGGTACCTCTGTGCCTGCCCAGCATGGATTCTGTTCTGTATTACACAATGCATTACAGAATTTGGCTACAGTTGTACAAAACTCATTTCTGGTTCAGACAAAATATGATATCCTGCAGCTAAACAAAGTTCTAGTGCCGAATGCAGCAAAACACGTGTGTGAAAATTTTTGCATGAGAGCTTCATTTCTTGCCAATTTATGGAACAGATTATTTAAATATGCTAAATGAAAATGATAAAAAGCACGAAGGCCCGTCTCATCTACAATACGAGTCAAAACCTCATATTAAAATTGCAATTTGGAGTAAGGAAGCAGATGTTCTCCTCTTTGACAATTAATTTGGATTTAAGCCACTGCAACCTCAGCAGTTTTTTAAAGTTGTTTTCATAAGCTGTAGCTTAGTCCTGTGCAAAATCCTTACAGGACTATTTTCACTGGCACTTTCTGGTCTTTAAGCACTTATTGCTGGTGGGCAAGAGCAGTGATGCACTCAAGACAACAGGACAGCAGCAGCCCAAATAAAAGGAGCCTTTGCAATCATATTTAAAACCCTAGCAATGCTGCATACATAGAAGGCCACTCTTCAAACCCCTTTCAAAATGTTTTCTAAACTGTGTGGCATTTGTGGGTTCTACAACCCATGGAACAAAGGGAAAGAGTTTGCAGTGGGGCCAGAAGATAATCTGCAGCTTGGGAGATGCTCATGGAAAAGAAAGAATTTAGGAACAGTAACATCAGAATATAGATTCTCCAATCCAGGATTCACAAACAATTACCTTCAATGTTTCACATTTATATAGCAGTATACTCAGGGGTCATTTAGTAGAAAAAGAGCTGGAGGAACTCATTAGCATAACTCATTAGCCAATCCAGGCCGTAACGGGCCCAAAATGGCTGAGAGTCAGGTGGGCGGGGCCACCTGTCATGTGACCTCTTTGGGGAACTGTTCCCCCTCAAAATGAGCCCTGAGTATACCACTTGTGCATTCATTTATCTCAGTCATCTTTACATCAGTTCCGTTAATTGGGCCAGTGCCTCCTTACTGAAGTTTGTAAAAAGTCTGAGGAAATGTAGCTTGATATTCAGCTACACATTTTCAAGAATTAGGGCTAGGTTCCCCAGACCCAACCTGATTTCCACTGTGCCCCACAGCAACTATGGCGAATGGCTTTTAAAAAATAAAGGAGAGCTCAAATGGGTTCAGAATGCAGCAATGGGAGAGAAAGGGCTCCTGCCTCCTCAACCAGCAAAAACAGGGAAACAGCCCCCCTCCCCGAACTGTTTCAGTGTGGGGAAACAGCGTGGTGGTGGTGGTGGTGAGGAGACAGGATCCCTTTCTCCCTCACGGTGGTCTTCTGAGCCCATTTTACTTCTTTAAATTTTAAAAGCCATTCCCTGCAGTTGCTGTGTGGCTACAGGGAATGTGAGTTGGGTCTAGGGAACCCAAATCCAACTTGTTAAAATCCAGATGTGCAGTTTGGTCCTAAAACTACCTCATGAGATCCTGATAGGGGAGTTGGGGATTTCCTTGTTCACAGATTAAATCACCTAACTAAATAAGACAGTGGGACAGCCATGAACAGATCACCTGTAGTTTTTTCAGAATCTAACAGCAGTGTTGGCCCAGCTACTCCTGCCATCAAACTAAGGCTGCGGAGTTGGGAGAGGGGAGTGAATCTTCTCCCTGTGCCATCTTTCCACCGCAAAATACCTTCTTCCTCAGAATTGCTGCTCTGCTTCAGAGGAAAAAACACATCCTATACAGAACTTGAATATGGGGAAACTGGTGAAGATTAAATTCCCTGACGCTGCTATTTTCTTTTTTCCAAAAATATCTGAGATCTGATCACTGATCTCTTGCTGCTGTGTTTTTGGCTCTTAGCCAGTGCGGTACACTGTCTCTAAGGATGTGACTATCTAGCATTTCCAAAGTTATTAACGAGAAGGAAAGAGAAAGGAAGGATGTTCAAGAGGAGAAGGGAATATTCCAGTACAAAAAAAAAATTCAGATGTTACATTCCACGTGTATTTAAAGGCTGGCAACTGTGTGTAGATGCTCCCAGTATGTGCAGTCAACACATTGTGTGAAAAGGGCAGCATGCAGGTTTCCAGCTTTGGTACATGCAAACCACCAACTTGCTGTCAAGTCAACCCCTCATGGGTTTTCAAAGCAAGAGAGTAGCAGAGGTGGTTTGCCTTCCTCTGCATAGGAACCCTGGTCTGCATAGGAACCCTGGTCATTGCCTTCCTCTGCATAGGAACCCTGGTCTTCCTTGGTGCTCTCCCAACCAAGTATTAACTGTGGCAAAACCTGTTTAGCTTCCAAACTCAGGTTAGTCCAGGCTATTTAGATTGATACATGTGAATCAAAACCCTGAAACATCTGGGTTTCATGAAGCATGTATGGAAGGCTCTATGCATGTGCAAAATCTGTGTGTTGCCAAGTCAGAAGTGGTTCATGAGTGGCACGTTTTCTCTATATGCACAACTGACAAGCTCCCGGTTCACACAACCAAATTCTTGAAAATATTATTGTAAGAGACACACACACTGCCTAAACCCTGTTCGATGAAAACAATAACTTTGAAGTCTATTGTTAAGTGATGCCAAAATTTTGTTTATGGAATAAGCGGATACATAGTGGAATGTCATGTGACAAAAGGAAGCTCATTTAGAACTTTCTTCTGTTTTAACAGAAGGCTACAAATAATTATCAGATCTTAGTAAGCATTGCTAGCTAAGTAAATGCATTCTGCTTTTAGTAGCACAACATTTAATCACAGGAGTACGCAGAACGGCAGTAATTACTAGATCAGAACACATTAACAGCAGCCCCAGTAGTTTCCCCATCAATCTGCAGATATGTCCAAGATAAATCAAACCCTTGGAAGTTTCCTATAAATTAACAAGACTGAATGGCTTTTCATGAATAAGTAAGAAGCATTTCCTAAGGCAAATATTAAGATCACGTTGAAGAGTAACCATGGGCACAAATCGGAATATGGAGCAAATTTCTTCACGAAATGGGCTGTTTCATGTATCGTGAAACCGCGTTTTGTGGGGCTGCGGTTATCACAAAATTATCATGAAATTCATTACTTTTTGGCCTGTTTTGTTCGCTTCATGAACGATTCATAACTGCAGACAGGCTGGTGCTGATCCATTGATTCCCTAGGCAACAATTGGCCCAGACCTTTGGTTGCCATTGGAAAGCCCAATCATAGTCCACTTACCCTTGATTGGTAGCTCTCCTAGCTATCTGGAGAGCTTCCATTCTGCCCTATACAGCCAGGAGCTGGAGGTCAATCCCCTAGGCAACCAAGGAGGTGGACCTTCTGTAGCCATGGGCACACCAATCTCACCCCTCCAAACCTTGTTAGGCAGGTCTGTCTGCCAACCACAGACCTCCTGTTCTGTTCTAGAAACTCCCGGTTCACATTTCAGTCATGCACTCTGGCAGCACTTCCCTTCCCACCCTTCCTGTTGACCTTCCTGATCAACGTATTGCAAACTGGGAGGGTGAAGGAGAGCCTGCTGAAGTCTCCCTGTGAGTTTGACATCACTGGGTATGAAGGGAGCCGTTGAAATGCCCCCGGGTTCTGACGAATTACGAAACGAACAAACCATTTTGGCAAACATGTCAGTTT
The DNA here is from genome assembly GCF_028583425.1 of Eublepharis macularius. Classification (NCBI taxonomy): domain Eukaryota; kingdom Metazoa; phylum Chordata; class Lepidosauria; order Squamata; family Eublepharidae; genus Eublepharis; species Eublepharis macularius. The sequence goes on along the minus strand of NC_072800.1, from coordinate 25,190,373 downwards.
CGTGAAATTTCATGAAATGCAATTCGTGGATCGTGATAAAACACGAAACTCTCGTTTGGGGCTTTTTCCGTTTTGTGCCCATGTCTATTGAAGAGCTAATGCAATGAATCTGCAACAATTTGGCTAATTTCAAACAAGGTAAAAAGAAATCATTTGCTTGGTCTCTTCAAATGTGAACCAATCTTTTAATAATAACTCGATTTATTCTTTTTTCTCATTTTGGTAAAAAAGGGGAAAATTGGCCTATGCACTTTATTTTATATAATAAAGTCTCTCTCTTTAATAAAGTATATAATAAAGGCTATCCAAATCCTTTAAGGTTTCAATTTCCAAATGACGACCCATCAAAAAGTTCTACCACAATAACATTTCTTATCAGTCCTTCCCTTCTTACCTCTCCAACCGTTTTCACATCTTCCCGGCCATACCAGTCAGGTTCATAGACTTCATGCAGGGACTCTGTTAGCTTCTTAGAAGCATCTTGCATGCCTAGACAATGGGAAGAAAAAGAATCCATTGTTGGATGGATGGCTACTACTGCTTAAATAAAGATAATATCAATGTATAATGCAGTATATAAGAAATAAGGTATAGGACCAGCCCAGGATTATAATAAACCTGTTTGAAAATCATACAACACAACTTTAATGAAATTAACAACATACTAGTAAGAATAAACAGATGCAAATGCTTTTAAAAACTTGCCTTTTCCAGCATATTTTTTCTAAACAGAATTATCTTTTTTAATGCATATATTCTGCCTTGGAAGTATTTTCCAGTGTAATATTCAAGCTTTAATTCCATTCCTCCTAAATATTTGTTTCTTTTAGGGGAAACTTCCCTGGGTCCCAGGCAGAGGGACTTTAGGGACCCCCACTGGACCTGTGCGCCATCCAGGGATGGAAAGAATGCAAATCAAAAGAGAGAAGTCACAGTATTCGCTATCATTATTAGCACAGCAAAAAGTAGGGGGTTGAAAAAGCCGGTTCAACCTTCTCCACTGCATCCCATATGACATTCTAGAGATAAAGGTTGAAACAAAATTAAAACTTGGGAGTGGAACTATAAGTTATGAGAGAACAAACTTTCTTAACTCTGTGAGTCTTTCGTAATGTTAGAGGGGACACTTGCAGAGGAGAACTGGAGACATTAAGAAGGATAAAACACCTCTCACTCCCTTACTAAAAAATCTTCCCTCCAAGTTCCCTGCAACTTCATGGTAACACAGCAAATGCATGTGGGAACACACACAAGCCAAAGTAACAGACAAATTCTAGTCTTGTGCAGAATAGGCCACAGAAAGTTTAAGGCGGTACTTTGACACATTATGAACATAAAGACATGTGCAAACAGAAGGCAATTCTATCCATGGCACAGAATTTTCCTGCCTCCCTCATCTTTTGCAGCCCACAGAGCATCCCAAAATGCTGCTCCTGCAGATAAGGGGAAGCTAATATAGTGGGTGTCTCAGAAACATGGTAGAATGGAGGAAATCAATGGGGTATGGTCATCCCTGGATATCAGCTTTATAGGCAGGACAGGGAGGGATATGTTAGGGGAGGTTCTGTATATCAAAGAGGGTATAGAGTCAAGATAGAAAACATTATGGGAATGAATTGCTCAAAAGTAGCAATATGGATAGAGATACTAGGCTCTAAGGGTTACTTAAAAGTGAGGGTGTACTTGATCAAACCCCTGAGGCTGATTTTTAAACGGAGAAGGAACTAAGGGAGGTGACTAAAGCAGATAATGTTGTGATAATGGGTGATTTCAAGCGCCCCCACACTCTCTGGGTAGACAATCATGCTGCAGAAATGAGGTTCCTAGACATCACAAGTGACTGTGCACTGGAACAGCTGGTCACAGAGCCAACCCAAGGGACTGTTATCTTGGATTTCATTCTGAGTGGAGCTCAAGACCCGCTGCAAGATGATGTATTTGCAGTGTTATCGAGTCCTGCATTCGTGTCAGAAGAAAGTTACGCTTACAGTCCAAAACCGTAACATTTTATTTCAAATGAGGAAACTTTACAAAAATTAGTTCAAAGGAAGCTGAAAGGGAAACTCAAGAGAGCCCAATCCAAGGATGGTGGAAGCTATTTAAAACCACAATGACTGAAGCACAGATAGACGTATTCTCCAAATTAGAAAAGGTACTGCTAAGCCTGAAAGGAAGCCTGCATATTAAGGACCCGAATCAAGGAAGCCCTAAAAGGCAAGAAGCCTTCTTTTTAAAAGTGGGCCCCAGTGAAGTAAACAGAAGGCAGCACAGGGTCTGGCAAAAAAAGTGTGAGTTAATAAATAGGTAAGTGAAAGTACCCAAGCTTTCCTTAGTGTGTGATTTCATTTCCCCTCGGTCTTCCTTCTGTTTCCTTTTAATTCCCAATACCTTTCTCTCTCCCCCGTCAGGGCTTCCTTCCTTTCTTTTAATTTCTCTTCTGCTGTTTTGGAAAGCAAGGAGGAAGGTATTGTGTTTGGTTCCGTCTTCTGTGACAGCCATTATGGGTTCCATAGATGCCTGCAGGATCAAAGAAGTTGTGGACCCCTGCTCTAGTCCATTGCCTTCCAGACTGCTTAAAAACTAATATCCCCAACCACCGTGAAACTGAAGACATACTGCACAACTGCAGGGCTACTGAGAATATTCTTCCCTTTCACAAAGAATGCACCAGATAACACCCAAATGAGGGTGATTTTCATAACACTCTAGAGGATCATTTTTTTCACGCTGCTGCAAATTAATCCTTCCAGATGGTAAGAAAAGAGACAATAAAGTATGACAGAGCATAAATATCTTGTATTAAGATGGTTCAGTGGCTAAAAAATGTACATATTACAAAGGCATTTCTATTCACATCTGACCTATTCTTAGCAAGCACCCCTCAGCTCTCCAGAACACGCTGAATATGTAACACGTAATGTGTTTCTATCTTGCACCAGAATGAAAATTCAGCTCATTCACAGACCAGTTATTGTGCAAATGAAAAAAAAGTGAAGATACACACACATGCATGAGCGCGAACACACACACACAATATTTCTTTTCTGAAAATTAAATATCCAAGATTCCACTTATGCCTCTATTTTGAAAACAAAATTTTAAAAAGCTTGGATGGAAAGGATTCTTAATCTTCAGCTATTATGTACAGCATGTGAGTAGGACTGCCTCTTACTTGATTCTGGAAAGAGACAGGCAATACTTCCTGTCTCTTGCACTTACTCAGTGGGGAAATGGGGGGGGGGGGCTGAACATCACTTCCTGTCAGGGTTGCCAGGTCCTTCATGGGTCAAACTGAAGGGTGGTAGTTCTTATCCTTGTGTGTCCTCCCACGCTCATCCATTACATTGGAAATGATGTCATTTTTCAGTGTGACAGGGAAGTGGGCGCCTCCCCCAAGCAGGTGCCATACCCCCAGTCAGGTGAGTGGTTGTGGTGGGTAGCAGCTGGGGCACCCTATCCCTGGAAGGGGCCTGGCAACCTTACGTCCTGTTTCAGAACAGGAAGTGACATCATGATGCTCAAGAAATTTTCAAATTCAAATTCCCAGCGAGTCATGATATCACTTCCTGTTCCAAAACATGAAGTGGCACCCCAGAAATGTCTACCCTGCAGTGCTCCTGGGGATATCCAGCCAAGGGCTAGCAACCCTACTTGACACAGAAATACCCCACCCAGGGTATTCCTCATTGACTCTTTCATCACAGAAATTAAATGGAACTAATGAATGTCAGTACTTTTATTCTGCACCCAGCCTCCCTCCCGCCCATACAGTGGCCGCTGCGTGTGAGAGATCACATGGAGCTCCACTTGTATTAAGCAGTGTTCAATCACAGCAGCCCTTTCTCAAGCTGCCATGACTGTGTAAATCACAAGAGCCAGACATACAACTTCCAAAGCAAATATGCTGATTCCATGAGATTCTGGCTGGCAGTTTCACAGCCTTTGGACAGCCAGTAAGTAGAGCCTACCAGCTGTATTCAATCAAGACAACTGATGTCTTGACTTAATTTTGCCCGGGTTAGCAAATTTGTCATTGGTTTCAATGGTCCCAGAGGTAATTAAGTGGGAACCATTGGCTGTGTATCAGGACGTGGCAACCTTTTAGAATTAAAGACCCAAACAACATCAAAATTCAGACCAAAAGATCAACAAAGAGCCAGTATAAGAAGGTCCATTTACATAACTGAAAACAGCCACCTTAAGATTCTTGAAAATTGACACATTTAACTGTAAAATTTCTGTGGCCCAAATACTTGGGAGTCCTTTTTTAGGAAGCGGCATATATGAGATCAACAATAAGTAATAAATATACACATGAGCGCCCTGAGTGATTATTTTAGTGCACTGGCATAAATGTCCCTTTGGTTCATACCCACGTATTACTAGCAACTGTTCACCCCTATCATTTCCCTTTCTGTAAAGCATCTCTAAGAAGCCTTTCAGTCATTTCTTCACACACTAGGGTTGCCAGGTCCCTGGGAGGTGAAAACGAGGGATGGTGGAATCGTGGTGGGGGGAGTCGCATGGAGGGTTCTTACCTTGCACAAGCAGCATGCGCATGCTCCTGAGCACCCTGCAATGACATCATTCCTGGCATAACATGGAAGTTATGGGTTGTTCAGGGCCTGAGTAAAAACAGGCCCCCAAACACTAAATTGGGGGCTGATTTTTACTCACAGCCAAGCTACAAGTGACGCCTGACACAGGTTGGACACTTGTCAGCTTCCCTCAAGTTTTGATGGGAAATGTAGGCATCCTGGTCTTACAGCCTGGCTCTCCAATTAATTGAATTTTATAGAAACCCCCCCACACACACCCAGCGAAGGGGGGCACCCAGCGAAAGCTCGATGTCTGCACTTCCCTCCCGACTGCATGTTCTCCCTCCCATAGACTGCCGCTCTGTAAACTTCAATTAAATGGAGAGCCAAGCTGCAAGACCAAGATGCCTACATTTCCCACCAAAACTTGAGGGAAGCTGACAAGTGTCCAACCTGTGTCAGGCATCACTTGTATCTTAGCTCTCAGTCAGCCTCTGGCCCAATCCATTACTTCCGCATCGCGCCAGGAATGATGTCAGTATGGAATTTTTGGTTCAGTATTGTGAACCAGCTTAAAGGAATCATAAGTGGCCTGTGTGTAAAGTGGTCCCCCCCACTTCCTTCTAGCATCTTTCATGGCTACAATAGAAAGTTTTCTATTTTGCCACATAGTGGAGCAGATAAAAACATCCCAAGGTTGACTTTCTCTCCAGAAGTGATAAGATATGAGCATACACCCCCTCCTCTCTTGAAAGATACGTGTTTGGCACTGGGTAGATCATGGTGTTGGAAAAGGGGTTGGTGTTAAACCAAATAAGGTAAGATGCAATTTAGCAATATGATAGGCTACACAATGCTTGTAGAAATCTCACAAGAATAATTGTGTGAAGTGAACAAAACCAATCAGTGGGTATATAGGTGGTCAAGTGTATGTGAAAACCAATAATTAACCACTGTAAAGTGATGCTCTTAGTGATATAAACAAAAGGTATAAAAGATCAGGTATTTCTTTGTCTTACTAGAACACAGGGAGGCTTGCTTTGAGGTCGTGTTCTCTATATTGCAAAACAAAAATTAATACAAAATGAAGAAGAGAATTAGTGCCATCATCCACAGCATCAAACACCCAACCCACACAATGGAAAGCCCATCTGCCAAAGAGGGGGGAGAAAAATTACAGTACTATTGATAAAAACACACGGCTTGCAAGCGACAGGTCTAGGTGACTCTGACTGTAAAGCTAGCAAAAAGCAAGTGTGAAAAGTACAGGAAGCTGTCTAATCCTGTTTAGAGATCAGGACATTGTTCTGATCCATACTGTAAGAGACTGTATATAGCTGTTACAATTTATATGCATGTACTGCAGCCAACAAAATTAAAGGAAAGGATAAGCAATAACAGCATAGTGCACAATATTTTTTTTAACTTTGTTATTTCTCCAATCCGGAAATGTAGCACACAACCAACTTCCATGCTTTAATTTGGTACACAATCGTTCAAACCCATATCACAATCCATACTCCATTGTACGCACATAGATCCCGCCCATTCAGTTTCCCCAGAAAAGCTGGTCCATGTACACAGAACAGATGTCCACAACTAGTCCTTATAAGTGGGGGGCTCTATGCATACAGTGAAGCACCCAATTCCTTCAAGAAACAACTGCACCAGCAGTCCGGGATACACAAACACACCAAACAAGAACCTTCCTAAAAATTTTGGTTTCACAACTGGCCCTTTACTCAAAACGAATCTGAGTGTGACGTGGGATAATATGTGTGACGCATTATCAAAATAAGAATTCAGCCATTGGGACAATGCAATGGATACTCTTTAATTTATTCTACACCCGGGAAAGTATTGTGACAGTATTTCTCACCTACAAACAGTTCTAAATCTTTTTTCACCAGCGTATTTGCAGAAATGATTAAGGATTGCAACACGGTACAGAATGCCATAAATGCAAAATGCTGTAAGTGCAATAGGTACCATATTTCACTCTGAATGTACGACCCAAAGAGGTTTTTTATTGTATTTGTAACTTGTATGTGAATTTCAGATGCCCCCCCTCTTTTTCTGGAGAGGACATGTTGGAAGGGGTGCACTATTCTTCCTTTCTAGTAAATAGGGTATGTTTCTTGATGATGAGGTCCAAAGCAGGAGGACAAGGAGGTTGGCCAAATGGAAATTCCTCATTAAAGAGATATTTCAAGTTGCAGGCTGGGGGATGGGGTGGGGCCTGAGCTTCTGCTTTTTTATGCCCCTCCCATTTATGCTGACCTTGTTGGTGACCCTGTTGGGGCATGTCAGCCTGCAGCAATTAAATTGGGGATTAGTCTCTCTCTAGTGCATATGTGGTTGTGGGTAGTCTTTTACCGTAGTAATATAATAACAATAACAACATTTGATTTATATATCACCCTTCAAGACAACTTAACGCCCACTCAGAGCAGCTTACAAAGTGTGTTATTATTATCCTCATGACAATCGCCCTGTGAGGTGGGTGGGACTGAGAGAGCTCTGAGAGAGCTGTGACTGACCCAAGGTCCCCCAGCTGGCTTCAAGTGGAGGAGTGGGGAATCAAACCTGGCTCTCCAGATTAAAGTCCTGCTGCTCATAACCACTACACCAAACTGGTCCTCTGGTACCATACCAATACCAAGAGAAAGCCGCTGTCTGGAAGCCACTTAAATGCATGTTATGCCCTTCACATGACAAAGCAAAAGAAAGAAATTGTGCATTTTGAGCGCAACTACCTTTGATTGCAGCTAAATATCCTCGGAGTTCTTTCTGGAGTCTGGAACCTTCTGCCTGAAACACAATACAGAAGCAAAATCACTCATACATATAAACGTTTTAGAGAACTTTCATTCATAGGATTGCCATAGGTCGGAAGTGACTTGATGGCACATAACACACACATATAACCCAGTAGAACAAACATGGCTTCATCAGAAAGAAGGATTCCATTCCTGTCATCTTACATAATTACAAACACACGCAGTATTTAATTTTTTTAAAGAGCATGATAAACTCAGTTTCACATAACATCAGCTGAACGAAATGAATTAGAGTTAATCCAATAACAACCACACTGTAATCTTCATGAAGCACCCAAACCCTTTCTATGTACACTGAAGTAGAGCTTATTGTGTAGACAATGGGAGTTTAGTTGGCAATTCAGCCATTAAACTAAGAACATGGAAGACTCCATGTACTTTGTGCAACTATAAGAGGAGTACGATTACATTGTGAACCCTGTTGGACTGAGCTAGCTGCAACCATTAAGAGTTCCAGATGCCTATATCGAAGGAGGACCTTAGAAAGAAAATCAGCTTTTGTCAAGTATTTTAAATGTCTTTAAGGAAACATTTCAATTCAGAATGCTTTTCTTCAGGATATGTTGAATATTCCATGTAATGGTGAAAGGCCTTCACAATCACTACCTGATAACCTTTACATGATTCCTTTGTCACTTTTGTAAACTTTCAAGGTATCAACTTGAAGTCAGGTTTTTCCTGAGGATTTACCCACAATACTGAAATATACTGAGCCCCGTGGCGCAGAGTGGTAAGCTGCAGTACTGCAGTTGAAGTTCTGCTCACGACCCAAGTTCGATCCCGGTAGAAGCCGGGTTCAGGTAGCTGGCTCAAGGTCGACTCAGCCTTCCATCCTTCTGAGGTCGGTAAAATGAGTACCCAGTTTCCTGGGGGTAAAGTGTAGACGACTGGGGAAGGCAATGGCAAACCACCCCGTAAAAAGTCTGCCAAGAAAATGTCGTGATGTGACTCCCCCCATGGGTCAGTAATGACTCGGTGCTTGCACAGTAAATTTACCTTTACTGAAATATAAATTTTGATGGTAGTACAGTCCAATGAAATCAATGGGCCTTCATTTCAAGAAAGGTGCTGAGAGCCAAACAGCATACTTTAGATGATATAACTCAGTGAGACTGACCCACATGCCATACCACAGGGGTTTTCAGATAATGCTTTGTAGAACACTGGCATTCCTTTCAAGGTCATCAGGATTTCCACAGTGAGATCTTTAATGGTGAGTAAACTTTCTCAAAAGAATGTTTTCCCGCCTCTACAGAGCTCCCACAGAAATGCATGGTTATAGGCGAGAACTGGGCACATTCTAGAGTCCCAATGATGTTCAATTGATGATACATTCCCAAACATACCCTGAATTGCTGTAAAACTATTTTGCTTCTGTTCCCAGTTCTTTGGTTTCAACCCCATGCTTTGTAAACTATTACATTTTCTGAACGCCATAAAACACTATGAGAATTTTTCTATCAGAAGACCATCATTCTGTCACAAAAAATGGAAAGTCTAGTTCTCAATAAACAAAAAAGTAAAATTCTCATGGCTTTTCGTTTTAATCAAATTTCTTATCCCTCACCTTTTCTTAAAATTTAGCTCTATAAAGTATATCAGCAGGCCATAAAGATTTTAGTAATAAAAACTAGACCATTTAAAAATGAAATAGGATCCCACATTCTTGCAGACATCTGAGGGTTATAATGGTTCAACATCAATATCAATGGTTCAGTATCCCATTGAGTCAAACTGTAATTTCACCATGCGTGCATGCATCAGGAAACCACATCCAAATGCATCTTCCTGGCAATGAAACAGATGAGCGTAGTCTCTTCAGATATGGCAGTTTATGCCTCACACATGTGTACAACTGGTAGTATTAGACAGGGCTTTTTTTCAACGGGAACGTGGTGGAACGGAGTTCCAGCACCTCTTAAAAATGGTCACATGGCCGGTGGCCCTGCCCCCTGATCTCCAGACAGAGGGGAGTTGAGATTGCCCTCCCCCCTCTGTCTGGAGATCAGGGGGTGGGGCCACCAGCCATGTGACCATTTTCGCCGAGGGCAGTTTAAACTTTTAAAAACTTCCCCTTGTTCCAGCTGACCCAAAGTGACATCATTGTGCAGTCTTGAGTTCCACCACTGAGTTCCACCACCTCTTTTCCCAAAAAAAAAGCCCTGGTATTAGATCATAAAATAGGAAGCAGCCATGATTCTCAATGGACTGCTTCACACATGCATGCCCGATACCCCATTGGCTGTGATATCCTATGTCAGTGATGGCGAACCTTTTTGAGCCCGAGTGCCCAAACTGCAACACAAAACCAACTTATTTATTTCAAAGTGCCAGCACTGCAATTAAACATGAATACTGAGGTTTTAGTTAAGAAAAAACAACTCATACAGTTGTCCCAACTAATTTAACATCTCTCTCTCTCTCTCTCTCTCTCAGGAGCCATGAATGAAAGTACAGCAAGTTAAATCAAAGCAGTTTGCCCTTCTTTAGACCAGCAGCCCTGCTTGCAAGCACTCTCTGTCTCTCCCTCTCTCTCTCCCTCACTCAAGAGACACGACTGAAAGTAAAGCAAGTTAAATCAAAGCAGTTTGCCCTTCTTTAGACCAGCAGCCCTGCTTGCAAGTGCTCTCTCTCTCTCACTCACTCAAGAGCCAACTGAAAGTAAAGCAAGTTAAATCAAAGCAGTTTGCCCTTCTTTAGACCAGCAGCCCTGCTTGCAAGCACTCTCTCTCTCTCTCTCTCTCACTCAAGAGACATGACTGAAAGTAAAGCAAGTTAAATCAAAGCAGTTTGCCCTTCTTTAGACCAGCAGCCCTGCTTGCAAGCACTCTCTCTCTCTCTCTCGCTCAAGAGCCACGACTGAAAGTAAAGCAAGTTAAATCAAAGCAGCTTACTCTTCTTTAGAAAGCCAGCCCCAACAGCCTCGCTGCTGCCTCCACTTCCTGCTGCTAAAGAGACGGGCAGCAGGGAGGCAGCCTTGAGGAAATGGCATCACGTGGGCAGGGTCAAAACCCATGTGATCTCTGCTCAGAGCTACTGGAACACCGTTGCAGGCGTTCTGCCTCCAAAAAAAGCCCTGGTATTAGATCATAAAATAGGAAGCAGCCATGATTCTCAATGGACTGCTTCACACATGCATGCCCGATACCCCACTGGCTGTGATATCATATGTCAGTGATGGTGAACCTTTTTGAGCCCGAGTGTCCGGGGTCAGCAGCCCAGCCCCCGGACTTGCTGACAGGCAGAGGCAGGGGGAAGCCAGGAGGGAGGCAGCAGTTCAACTGCTCTGTCTGGCAAACAGAGCCAGAACCTGCCTACTCCAGGGGGAAGGGGCGAAAGGCCAAAGCCTCAGAAGGCTGGAGGGAGCAGGGAGAAGTCAGCTAGTCCCATCCCCCAGGGGGAAGAGAGGGGGCTAAACAGGCTAGAGAAAAAGGGCAAAGGCAGGGGGAATAGGGACCCAGCAACAGCCCAAACAGAGCCCTTACCTTCCAAGGAGGAGAAGCAGCCACTACAGCCCAGAGCCACACCCTGGCTAGAGCACAGCAGCCTGGCTCAGGAGGTGCCAGGAGCCAGGCCCCTCCAGGTGGAGCTGCCACAGGCATTCTGGGGGAGGAGATGGGCAGCCCTGCCCGGCATCAATGAGCAGACAGCCCAGAAGCCGGCTGGGGCAGCTCCTCGCGAGCAAGGCCAGGCATGCTCAGCAGCACAGAAGCTGGCTGGGGCAGCTCCTCGTGAGCAAGGCCAGGCATGCTCAGCAGCATAGAAGCTGGCTGGGGCAGCTCCTCGTGAGCAAGGCCAAGGAGACCTCAGCTGGGGATGGCTCGCATTCAACCACACCCTGCCAGCAAGGCAAGGAAGCCAAGAAGGGATTAGTGGTAGGAGGGAAACACCTGAGGGAAGGCACCGCTGTGCCAAGTCAGGAGAGGGAACAAGCCTAGAAGGAGGGCGGGGCAGAGAAAGGAAGCCCTATATAAGGTGGCTAGGAAGAGCTCTGAGGTGGTGGGGATGAGGAAGGAGTGATGGTGTGGAGTGACAGCAGAGCAGTGTGAGAGTGGAGGCTTGGAGGAGAGTTCTGGGAGGAGATGTTGGAGGACGCAGAGGGTAAGCAGGCCAGGTTGAGCAGGCCAGCGAGTGGACTGAGAGGGAGCCGGTGTGATGTAGACCGCCCCTCCTTCCACAAAGCAGGGTCCTGCAGCATACCTGGTGCCCCTCTGACATCAGGGCTGGCCCAGCTGGGGCCCCGCCCAGTGGTGGCAGCGACAAGCCCTGACACCGAGTGCCCAAACTGCAACACAAAACCAACTTATTTATTTCAAAGTGCCAGCACTGCAATTAAACCTGAATACTGAGGTTTTAGTTAAGAAAAAACAACTCATACAGTTGTCCCAACTAATTAACATCTCTCTCTCTCTCAGGAGCCATGAATGAAAGTAAAGCAAGTTAAATCAAAGCAGTTTGCCCTTCTTTAGACCAGCAGCCCTGCTTGCAAGCACTCTCTGTCTCTCCCTCTCTCTCTCCCTCACTCAAGAGACATGACTGAAAGTAAAGCAAGTTAAATCAAAGCAGCTTTACTCTTCTTTAGAAAGCCAGCCCCAACAGCCTCGCTGCTGCCTCCACTTCCTGCTGCTAAAGAGACGGGCAGCAGGGAGGCAGCCTTGAGGAAATGGCATCACGTGGGCAGGGCCAAAACCCATGTGATCTCTGCTCAGAGCTACTGGAACGCCGTTGCAGGCGTTCTGCCTCCAAATGAGCCCTGGACCTAGCGATCGGCAACTTGGCTCGCGTGCCCACAGAGAGGGCTCTGCATGCCAGCTGTGGCACACGTGCCATAGGTTCGCCATTGCTGTCCTATGTGAACGAGCCATCACAGACAGAACTTTTGTATCACCTGAAGTCAGCTCAAACAAGACTTTTCCAATGCAGTCATAAGTGATAAAAGATCAAGAGAAGTAAATGCGCATGTCACCCATGCCAAAGTCTTGAGCCTCAGCATACTTGACAAAAACCTACCACAAAATGCTGGATTCAAAGTGGCTGAGTTATGACCTTTCTGATATCCGTGTTTTGCTTCCTCATCATGCTATCTGGTCACTCAAGCTATTGATTGACATCTATTAAGAGGCCTTTGGGGTCTTATTACTCTGGTAAGTTACAGCATACCGCTGCTAATTCCCTTACTAAAGATTGCAGGCTATGAGCCAGATCTTTCCTTGGCTTCAAGCAACACAGTTCTGCTGGCATTAACAAAAAGTTTGCACCAACTGTGGACCTGACCAAATAAACTGGAGAGCATTGCCTCTCATACAGACTATTTCCCCACCATGTAGTGCAGGAATGCCCCGATCTGGATAACCCAGGCAAGCCCAGTCTCATCAGATCATGGAAGCTAAGCTGGGTCGGCCTTGGTTAGTAATTGGATGGGAGACCTCCAACAAAGACCAGGGTTATAGAGGCAGGCAATGGCAAACCACCTCTGTTAGTCTCTTGCCATAAAAACCCCACCAGGGATCACCGTAAGTCACTTATGACTTGACAGCACTCCCCACTCCACTCCAGCGCAGGAATAATAGGAACTCAGCTGCTTTACCACTGAGCAGCACAGTAAATGCATGAAGGTGCAGTTGTACTTTCCACATATATGTATGTGTGTGTTAGGTGCTGTCAAGTCTCAGCTGTTTTATGGTGACCCCCTCCTGGGGTTTTCAAGGCAAGAGATGTTCAGAGGTGGTTTGTCATAGCCTACCTTTGTCTAGCAGCCCTGGACTTCCTTGGTGGTCTCCCATCCAAATACTAACCAGGGCCATCCTTTCTTAGCTGTTAAGATCTGATGAGACTGGACTAGCCTGGGCCATCCAGGTCAGGAATGGCAATTCTTGGTCCCCACATACACAGAACAGCAAATAGAATCACCTCCTCTATAGAAGCCAGTATAAGTCCTCTCTGTCCCACACTTGTAGTGTAATCCTAAGCAGAGTTCTGCCTAAGAACCATCACAGACCATTTTTATGCTGGTCGGCCAATATAATAATAGAATCATAGGGTTGGAAGGTACCTTCAGGGTCATCTAGTCCAACCCCCTGCACAATGCAGGAAATTTACAACTACCTCCCTCCACCACCACCACACACACAGTGATCCCTGCTCTATGCCAGAAGATAGTAAAACACCTCCAGGATCCCTGGCCAAACTGGCCTGGAGGAAATTGCTTCCTGACCCCAAAGTGGCGATCAGCATTACCCTGGGTTCGTAAGAAGAGGCCACGAGAACTAAGCACTGATGTAACCCTTCCTGCCCTCCCTCTCATAGCAGTAGTAGTAGAATCGTTTTATTGCATATGGCCACTGGCCTTCACAATATCAAAACACTCTCAAATATCAAAATAATACATTATCAAATAGTCAGGTGATCAAACACTTCAGAACCACATAAAACACCCTGCTAATAAAACCATCTAAGATCAATCACATTGAGTCAATGGCTAATTCCTTTGCTCTAATCTTCCTAGCAGCTAAAGCAAAAAGCGCCAGTCTTAATGAAATGAAAGAATCCTTGTCTGAAAGCATCGTAACAATCTTATCAGAATCAGACAGATCTGATCGTGTGATCTGCCTAGGTTAACAGAATCAGCATTGCTGTCAGATGGCAATAATAGCCTCTGCTTAAAAACCTCCAAAAAGAGAGCCCACCACCTCCCAAGGAAGCCTGTTCCACTGGTGGGCATGCAGCCCATTCACTCCTAGTTGAGGCCCTTCCAGACGTATAAAATGGTCGTTCTTCTCTATCAACTCCAGCGTGCGGAAAACAATGCACTGACTGTGCCCAGAGTAGAGAAAGAATGACCCAAACTTGAAATGAACAACCCAATGACCAAATGAAGGCAGTAATTCCTTTGGGCTGTTCTGCACATTGTTCATCATGCAGTTCAGTGCGCATTGTGAGCAGGACTGCGCCCTTTGTGTGTAGCCACTTCAAATATGATGGTATCTCTCTCAAGAACCAGCATGTGTACAACAAAAATGTAAACAAATTACTAGCTGTCTATTAAAAATGACAGTTTTATCAACAGCATGAATAATAATGACAACAATAATAACAACAACATTCAATTTATATACCGCCCTTCAGGACAACTTAACGCCCACTCAGAGCGGTTTACAAAGTATGATATTTATTATCCTCACGACAATCACCCTGTGAGGTGGGTGGGGCTGATAGAGCTCTGAGAAGCTGTGACTGACCCAAGGTCCCCCAGCTGGCTTCAAACGGAGGAGCGGGGAATCACACCCAGTTCTCCAGATCGGAGTCCCATGCTCTTAACCACTACAGCAAACTGGCTCGCAAAGGACCGATTTGGTAAGAAGGATATTATGTTTTGACTTATAAGAGACTATGCAAACTCTGTCCCTTTACAAAAACTTACCTCAGGCTAAACATATTCCCCAACTAAGCTTTGAGGGTTTAAAAACGACTGAGCCCACCCATTTTTATAGGCTGAAAAATATCTGTTAATACACTCAGAGCTAGTGGTGTGAAAGCTGAGTTGAATTGTCACTGGGCAGACTCAAGGTACAAATCCTCATGCAGCCATGAAGCTCACTGCATAATTTCAGGACATCATTGTCTCTCAACCTAACTCATGGGATAGCTGAGGTGATAAAATGGAGAAGAGAACAGTGCATACTGGAGCAAGGGCAGGGTAAAAGTGTATACCCTACACAGCATTAGCCTCTTTTATAGTGTCAAATTAATTAAACAGGGAGTTTTCTTCTTTGGAAATTCAAACAGACATATGATACAACCCTCATTTAACTACATTTATTACCACCACTTACAAATATGTTGGTTATTATAGGTCACAAATTTGTTGCTCTAAATTCTGATGCAAGTACATTATGGTTCTATTTTTGTGTCCAGATGTGGTTTCTGTTTGTTAAAAGAACCCCCAGACTATGGCAAAGCTGCAGCTTCGATAAGGGAGTGACACATTCTGGAATGAGTCATCTTTAAAATGGAAAGGCCAGTTTCATAGGCCTAAGTGGCAGAATATTTTCACAGAGCTGTGAATGCTCTGATATAAGATGCAGAAACTTCAAGTAAAAAAGGACATCAGAGCTCGGCTGCTTACTAATCTGAAAAGCAACGAAGAATGCATAGCTCATCCAACTTACAGCTCAGAGCCAGATTTTTAGCAGGGAAAGCTACACAGCTTTTACAGTTTATTCCAATTTTATATGTCACTCTGGTTTTCGGCAGTTATTGCCTTCTATTTTTTTAAAAAATCCTCTGCAGCGCGGGTGGCCTCCCAGCCTCCCAAGGCAGGCAAAAGGCAGTGCGGGTGGCTGGGAGGCCACCTGCGCCGTTCGCCTTTCCCCAGGCGCGCTCCCGGGGCTGGCAGTGCGCTCCCGGGGCTGGCAGCTGTGCCCGGTGCCCCCTCTTTGGCAGCGCCAGGGGCAGACTACCCCCCCTGCCCCCCTGTCGATCCGGCTCTGCCAAACGGTTTCTTCCATTGTTGGCAAGGGAACAATGTACTAATACCATCATTTCTGTCTGTTTTTCTTGAATCCTTCATAGATTTGTTTTTTCTCACAGGCTCCATTTGAGCAGGTATACAGAACATTTCATTCTTAGTCTTTTCATACTACAGTTCATACGGCTGCCTGTCCTGAAATGAACAATCTCCCACCTGTTAGTCCCTTCCATCTATCTTTGGGTCTGGGCTGGTGGGAGAACACCAGGTGGGGGTAGGGGAAATGACATACTATACAGTCTCTAGAGCACAGCTGATATCCAGATTTTACATCAGTGCCTCTTGCAATGCCATGTCTACCTGTTGCACTGCCCTATAAGCTTCAGGAGTGCCAGGTGGTGATTTGGTATCCTAATTTGAGGGTTGGTTGCCCAAAAGGATGTTTTTTCACTGCTCGCATCTTCATTGATTTTGTGCATGTGTATGTGCCGTCAAGTTGCAACTGACTTAGGATGACCCCAGCAAGGGGCTTTCAAGACAAGTCATCCTCTGCAGAGCCATCCAAGTACAGATCCAGCTTATCTTCCGAGATCTGATGAATCAACCTATACCATGCTGCCTCCCCATTTTGTTTTCTTAGAAACATCCACTTATAACTAGTATAATGAGAGGACTCCATGTATTTAATTGTAAGAAGCAGCGTTAAAGAAACTCTCTCGTACAAAAGCCCAGGTCTGAAAATATGACTCAAAAGGAAAAAGAGTGGATGCTAAAAATTCTTCAAGGATTCTCACTGCCCTACAATTTATTTGTCATTTAATACACACAAACGTACCTGAACTGCATATGTGATCATTAAAAAAATCATACCTCTTGCCTCTTGAAGTTTTGAACATACTCTTCAAATTGTTCGTCTTTAGTTTCATCAGCTTTTCCTAGCTTCTGAAGTACCTGCATTGGAAAAGAGGGAGGGCAAAAAAAATTACTCCTGGGCAGAATTATTCATGATCTCAATTGAACAATATTTTTGCTTTAACTCCCTATATTCATTGCCTTGCAGTTTTAATTCATTATCCTCTAGGTGCGGTATGCACCATAATGGAAAACTGACCTCTAATTCACACCCATGACTCTCCAGTTTGAAAACCAACACATCAAAACCCTCAAAGCTCATAGCCATTTTATGTGCTTGTGTGGGCGGCTGAAATCAGTTGCCGAAGGGGTAAGGGTCAAAGAGCAATCCCAAAGACCATATTTTAGCAAACAGTGGGAGAGATTAGGAGCAACAATAAACCTCTGTGCTGGCCCATACAAAACCTAGCTTCATTAAGGCTTCTCCATTTTATGGTTCGTTATACAAGACAGCAATAAACATGATCCTAATTTGGTGTGGAATGTAACATACTGTAATGGAGTAGTGGTGAAATCTTTGACATCTAATGAAGCATGAAATCATTATCTAGAAACGCAGTTTTGACAGTAATAATGACACCATTTTCTCTCCCTTGGGTTTTTTTGGTCTGTTTACATTAAGAGAAGATGAGGGAGGAGAGAAGAGAGAAAGAACAAAGTGGTAGAACATAATGGAGAAGAAAGACAGGAACACATGGGTTAAAATCAAAAGTGGTTCCCTAGATTGCAAGATGGGGTTCAATGACAATTCTTGGTCTGTCAAGGTTGAAGGCTATAGATTTAAACAATTAAGTAACTTCTAAAAGTTCCTGGAAGCTGTTCAGTATTTAATGAAAGTAAAAGCAGGTGCCATTTAAGACAGATTTCTTTCTATAATTGATGGAATGTTAAGGGACAATTATGGTCTTTTGAAGGGTTTTAAAGATATTAAGTAAGAAGATATAGTTAAGATCTTTACCAATAACGAGACAACAACTATAGTATAGAAATAATGTGATAATAATAATGGGGGGTTGCAGTGCTGTTGGAAGTCAACATGGAAAAGGGGGAGGGGAGGGGTGGGGAAATATAACTGTGGGAAATTAAATGAATTGTACATGTATTTTAATTTGATTGTATTGACCCATTCAATAAAAAAATTATTAACAAAAAAAAAGAAAAGACAGATTTCTTTCTATAATCACGAATATATACTTTAAAGAACACACACACACAACCTGTCACCTTGCTATGCTAAAAATGTATTCTCATTATTAGGTTGAAAACACCTAATCATTCTCACACCCAACCAAGTTCTTGGCTGATCTCTGGTCACACTATATGTGAAAAACAGATGCCCTCATAAAATCTAACAGCATTAGGACGAAGTTATTAGGGACATGGTAGCCTCCTCCTGACATGATCGTAAGCTTTTCATTTTTCACGTTCATTTGTAACATTTTCACAGCGGTTGACTACAATGAACTGTCCTATATATGTCAGGCTATGGATGACAGGATATGGAAGACAGGTCCCTGTACCATTGCAACAAGAAGTCCAAGCTCTTGGTTAAATGATTTTATTCAGAAATCCAGTTTTTTCCATATATATATATCCATAGGTTTACTCAGAGGCAAGAAAGTATCCAAGCAGTACATGCTTCCTTGATAGGAATAGAGACTTGAGGAAAATACAGTTCGAAATACTCAAATATTTCCCCCTCCCCTCCCATATAGACCACAGAATTGCGCGGGAAGGAGTCTGGGAACTTCTGGAGTTTAGCTGGACAGGACAAAAAGGCATACAGAGAAACGACAACATTTCAGACAGGGCAAGGTCATTTCAGTGAACTTCAAAGAAAGATAACACAGCTGTGTTCTCGGGCTGGTAGAGGGAGAGAAATGAAAGTAATGATTAAAGCATTTGTAATCTGAAATCAAGGCACAGCATTAGCAATGGTGCAACACTTAAGACAATGACATGGGTGCAGGGATGCAGACATGACAATATATGAGTAGCAGCCAATGAAATGGAACATGGGTAGGAGAATGATGGCTTCATGTTTTATAGTACAAAACGTTAACAGGAATAGAAAAGAGGAGACATAGGCCACAGTCACTCTGGGCCACTCTGGGCCACAGTCACCTCCCACAGCCATATGCACACTTTTGCAGATTATATCATAAGCACAAAAGAAGGAAGATTAAGTTTCCCTTACGAAACCAGATCATGTGTCTCCAGCTGTTTACAAAATGCAAGTCAAAGGCCTGTGAAGCCTCAATTTGTCATGTGGCTGTGGAAGGAAAGAAGGGGAGGTGTCTGGCCTTTCAGTCTCAACTTGGTTTCATTAGATTCTGCTCTGTGAGTAGCATTTTAAAAGATGAGAAAGTATTTTGAAGTCCCCCCCCCTTTAAAATGCTAATAATAAAGCAGGGGGCCTGGCTTCGAACAGTTAAACTGTCTGGAGGTTATAGGGTTAAAAACCCCTCTACTTCCCCTGTATGGACCAGGAGGTGCCCACACCTCCAATTCACATTTTATAGACCAGCAGAAATGCTGATCTTTGTCTCGTCTCTTTTAGCCCTTCAGCTCTTCAGCCTGGTACATTTGAGAGGGACTAAAACTCCCTCTCCTGCCTAAGATGGAGATGAAGAAAGAGAATACTTAAGAGACAGAGGAAAAGATACAGACAGGGAAAAACACAGACTGGAAAAAGAGAAATAGTGTGGCACGAAAGAATTTTTAGCAGCCAGAAGGAAAGGCAATACAGAGAAATGTACAGCTGTTGACAGAAAACACAGCAATAGAGCATACAGTGAAAACCTGAAGTAAGGAGGAACTAAAACTGTAGGAAACGTGGATCTGAAAAACCGTGTGGAATAAAGAAAAACATAAGGGCCAAACAGGCATTGCAGTCAACATGATGAACAATACGGTCCTCCATATCTGCCCATGTTCTGTGCACCTCTCATCTTTCTCTTGCATTACAATCAAAGGTTATTTGGATTCCCTTCAGGCTGGCCAAGGGCTGCATGAGTCAGCACACGCTGTGCCTTCATTAACGAGTCTGCTTAACGAACAGCAGTTGTTCAGATCTCTACACACACACACACAAATGAACTGAAGCCCTTCTAAGGCTCCGTACTCAACATTGCTTTGGCAACATGGGAGCAGCTACGGTGCGGGTTATTTTTCACACCACTAGAAGCCCTGGACCTCAAGGGAGGCGCAGATCACATTGTGAGTAACTCCTCCTCCTCACATCAATGTCAACACTTGGGGATTGCAGCATGGACACATCTCACGTGTCCCTCATATTATCTGGAGATGAGAGTAATGAGAGTACTAAGCCTTTGTGAGAGGAATTCACAATTTCCCTTTCCAGTTCCCCTTTTTAAAAAAATTGCACACACCCCTTTCTCTGCATGAGATTCACGTCCAGTTGCACCTTAAAGACCAACTAGATTTCCAGGATATGAGCTTTCAAGAGACAAAGCTCCCTTCATCACACACAAGCTTGTATCTGATGAAGGGAGCTTTGACTCTCAAAAGCTCATACCTTGAAAATCCGGTTGGTCTTTTAAGTGCTACTGGACCCAACGTATGCAGCAAAGACACTCTTAACTGGAAGATGGGAGAAAGCAAGCAGCCAGAAATCTTTCCTTCCTGGGATTGAAGACTGGGAGACGGAAATGAGTATTAGAAGCAATTTTCAGCTACCAACACCTGTATCAGCTACAGATGGAAGTTCTGCCTTCTCTTTGTCTCCATGGGTTTATATAGGCAAATAGGGAGCTTGATTCTATTATTATCCTTATTTATAGTGTATATTCGATGGTGCTGCTTCCCCCTAGATTAGCCTTTTCCTTTGCAAGCAACCTGAATTTCCTAAATTGGCCTCTGAAACAAAGTGGGATCATATAAACATTAAACAAGGAAATATACTGCCAGGGAAATGGGGAGCAATACACTTTCTTATCCCTTCAGACATCAACTTCCTATGTCAGCAGGCACCCCTTCTGTGAGGTAAAGTTCGGTTGGTGCAGATATGTTCCACACTGCTTGCTCACCATCACCCCACACAAAGGCAAACACAGCCCCAGGGCTACTGAAGCACAGGGCAAGGACTGCCACGACAACCAAGCCGTGTGAACCTGCCCTTCGGTTTGGTCCCCCACCCGCCTCTGCTGCTTTATAATTACTCTCATTTTTAAATATGTACAGGGCTTTTTTTCTGGGAAAAGAGGTGGTGGAACTCAGTGGGTTGCCCTCGGAGAAAATGGTCACATGGCTGGTGGCCCCGCCCCCTGAACTCCAGACAGAGGGGAGCTTAGATTGCCCTCCGCGCCACCGAGCGGCGTGGAGGGCAATCTAAACGCCCCTCTGGCTGGAGATCAGGGGGCGGGGCCACCAGCCATGTGACCATTTTCAAGAGGTTCCGGAACTCCGTTCCACCATGTTCCAGCTCAAAAAAAGCCCTGAATATGTACAAGTTCAAGCAGCACCACTTTCAAGTGATCAGCATGTCGAGCCATGCACTGGCTTGTCTTTCCTGCATAGAAGCAAAGCTCAGAATAATACCACAGCACAAGTTCAACCTTCCCTAAGAATCCATCAAACTCAGGCTGTCACTGAGAAAACAATCAATAGGGGTACTGTGCATGACTCCAAGTAGGAGTACTAAATTGGTCTGCATGAGAGAGCAAGTTAAACAGATTTTATTCTCAGTGTGTGCTGGGGTGGCAACAACGTACAATATTGAAGGACTTCAAATCTGTAAGGACAACCAATTCTGAATTCTGAGGACTAATGTTACACGGGAGGGAGTTCTGTGACAGGAATTCAAGATGTGCTATTTGCTCTTAAGAAACAGCCACAGATGGCCCACTATCACGGCCATCTGTTAACTATTCTCTCTATCTGTTTTCCAATCCAAAATGAAACCTCCAAGCTGTTTTGCCAGCCAGGGGGTGGGGATTTATTTGGCCACATCAGCCCCAATTTCCTGTCGCAGAGGAACTGTGGAATAGGAGAAAAAATGGCTTTCCATATAGTGATGCTCAAGACCACAGAGACTAGGGGAGAAAGCCTAGAAAGTCACCCCAAAGTGACATGACATCCTCCCCAAATTCCACTCTCATAAGCCATGACCTCCAAATTTCCTGGCATTTGCCAGTGTAGTGTTGAGAAGCCCATTTTAAACCATTCTCCTTGATTCTGTATTATGTTTACAACAACCTTGAGAGGTAGATTAGGCTGAGTGTGTGTGACTGACTCAAAATCATCCAGTGAGCTTATACCACAGAGTGGGGATTTGAACCTGAGTCTCCCACATCCTACTCTGAAACTCTACTCACTACACTACACTTACTTTTATGGGGACGGGGGCTGCTGTTGAATAGCAGCATGCAGCCAAACTTGGGTGAGCCATGCAAGTCATGTGGTATCAAATTGTCTGATGGTTGATTCTGGAACTGGGCCCAATGAGCCCTCCCTCAAAGACCAAAACAGCCCTGGAATGGGTCCTGTCCCTTCCTCCAGCTGACAGAAACGAAATCTGAAATACTGGCTAAACTGTTACTGTTGCCTAGTAATAACCACTGTGGGCATCTGGTTAAAGCTACAGGCATTCCTCTTATCATTTTGGACCTTTTAAACCCCCAATGTATTTTTTTTTAGATTTCAGATTTTTCTGCAAAACTGGGGCATTTTTCAGGTGCGTAGAAAGATCTTGTCCGTTTGTGGTTCCAGTCTCCAGATTTAAGTCTCCTCAGATCAGGACCACTTGGGCATTAGCATATGGGCTGGAATTTTTTGGTCCTTCATCAATTTGGATTATATCCAGGAATCTAACAATTAGTGAGGTATTGCCGTAGTATGTGGCATGTTCCAAATAGTGCCGCAAATGGTGATTGTCCAATCGTTATTCTGTCTATGCTGATATTGCCTAGATGTTTAGTTAGTCCTTTTAGAATTGCACCTAGTGCTTCCATCACTACTGGAATAACCTTTGTAGGTTTCTCCCTGAGAAGATAAACTTCACATCTTAGATTTTGATATTTTGTTACCTTTTCAATCTTTTTCTTCAATTTGACTGTCACCTGGTATTGTCACATCGATCAGTTTGACCTTCTTACTTTCAACCACAATAATATCCAGAGTATTATGCTCTACATTTTTATCTTTTTGGATTTTGAAACCGCACAAGATCTTAACTTTTTCATTTTCAACAACTTTCTTGGGCTTATATCCCCATCAATATTTTGTGGATTGTAGCTGCTACTTTTTGCATAAATTCCAATGCAACATTGCATCTACTTTATTATTATTATTATTATTATTGATAATAATAATAATAATAATAATAATCCAATGCAACATTGCAGCTACTTTATTATTATTATTATTATTATTATTAGCAGCAGCAGCAGCAGCAGCAAGATACATACTTTTCAGCCTGTGGTTTTACATTAAAGAAGGAATCTATCCTTTTGGAACTGAAATAAACTGGGAGAGGGGAGAGAAGTATCTAAAAAGCTGGATGCACGGCTTAGGGAATCTTTACCACAGAGTCCTGCAAATAAACTGAGAAACCTGTAAGAGAAAGACAACGAAGTCTCTGGTATCCCTCAAGGAGCTGTGGTCAGATATAAAAGAGAGAAACTCTGTTCAGAGCTACGCACAATTAAATCCACTTTAAAAAGTCAAATGCATTCTGGCAAGAAATATCTTTCGTTTCCCATTTTATGCCACAGCCTTGTGGCACATAATTAAATGAAGAATACGCTGGTTTCTCCAGTTCTTCTGAAAACATGGTGGTAACAGAAAAAGCAGTGTAATGCACTTGTAGCTACCCCAGTATTGTCTACTCTGGCCAGCGGTGGATCATCAGTGTTTCAGGAAGAGAAAGGTCTTTCTCATCACCTGCCACATATAGGGATCCCATTCTTCCGGTGGGGGTGAGGGATCTCCCACTCCCAGCCTTGGCCGGTGGGGGGAAAGGTGCAGGGAACAGGCCTGGAAGGCAAGGGACCTCCAGGTCAAGCACACAGTGGGCGCGCTCCCAGCAGGGCACAACAACATCACTTCTCCAAGTGACATCATTGTGCCCGGCAGCAGGCATGCTTCCACACTTTGCAGGGGCCAATCTGGGCCCCCAAGCAGGCTGAACTGGCCCCGCATGAAGCATGGGAGCATGCCTGTTGCCAGCATGATACCATCACTTCCCAGAAATGATGTCATTGCGTCAGAGTCAGGAGCACCTGAGAGATTCAACCTCCTGGATCCCCCCACTCTCACTGGAAGGGTATGGGCACCTGGTAACCCTAGTTACATGAGATCTCTTAATTCCTTGCCAGATTTCCCACTAGTCCCAGAGGGTAAGTCCCCAAGCAAGAGTTTGTTTGGGGCATCTAAATTACAGATCACTGCTAGCAAAGAAATCATCTTTTTTCTCAAAAAGTGTGGGCCCTTTCTTTTCTGGAAAACACGGTGACAGAACCATGCCTGAACATGATGGGAAAGATACCACTAAAGCAGTTCCTGGCATGATAAAAAAATTCTAATAAAATAAAATAAAAATTACAGAAAGCAAAATTATATACAAGCCAATTATGATTCATCAACCTGAGTCCTTTGGGAGAGACAACACAAGCACATTCTGTATTTACTAAGCATCTTTTGTATTCAACACATCTTCTGCTGCAAGAACATGTGGTCCTTTGGGAGCACTAATCTAAGAGAAGAAAAAAATCAGAAAGTTGAAGGTTCAGAAAAAGGGAGGCAAAACAGGGTTGAGAACAAGAGAACTCTTGTACAACTCCCAGCTGTTACAGAGCAATATCTGAACTGTTACCTCTTCCTTTCGGCACTTTGGGCTATCGTTTCCAAAATGGCAAAATCTCTCCCACCCCCCACAACCCGCCCCCCACTAAACAAAACCTGGTTCAAGAAAGTAAACCTTTCAACATCCTCATTTAACCAAAGCTTTAGTACTGATGCCATCTTTTCACTCCAGAAATATATTTCAGTATTGCTCCCAGAACAATTCTGTATTTGGAATTGCTGTACTTAACTGGGGGAACGGTTGCACATTTTTATAGTTGACATATTTAAGCCCTAACCCTCGACCAAATGGTTCTGAGGACATAATGAAATCCACAGCAGAAAATCAGTACAATAACACTATCAAAACAATAAAACATCCCAATTCAGTAGCATCCAGAAAACAGTATTAAAAACATTAAGTTACAGAAACATGTGAAACCATCCAGCATGGAAACTAGCTTGTCAGTTCAGTAGCACACCATTCCTGGACATTGTGCAATGTTTCTAATCATTCAGGAGCTCACATAATGTGAAACCAGAGTTTAGTTAAACTAAGAGCTAAGCTACAAGAGACGAATTACACGAGGAGGAGCACATGAAGGGAGTCGCAGTGTTAGCTGGGAAGCTGAGTTTTAAAAGAGATCAGAAGGCTTTGTTAATTTCCCCTCTCTACAGAGTCAGGGAGATCCTTGATCATGTTTATTTATTTCCTCTTCGCCTCTTAGAAGGGGAGATGAAACTGACAGAGCCTTTGGGAGACAAAGAGGAAATTAACAAGCCCTCTGAGCAGCAATCTCCCTGCTCTGTAGAGAGGGGAAACTAACAAAGACTTCTGATCTCTTTTAAAACAGCTTCCCCGACTAACATTGCGACTCCCTTCACATGTTCCTCCTTGTGTAATTCATCTCTTGTAGTTTGGCTCTAACTATGGTTAGGGCAACTATTTGAATGCAAGCTTCTTCATTAACAATGGTTTTATAAGCTCCATCAAGTCAGGAGTTACAGTCATGGTTTAAAATTGCCTATTTACCAAAGTGAAAATGCAGTCCTGAGTAGAGTTACAAACTTCTGAGTGCATTAAAGTCAATGGGCTTAAAACAGATGTAACTTAATTTAGGCTAGTACCATTAGTCTTCACTATTATTCCACATGATGTATGAATGCAGACATCTTCACTGAATTGTGGCTTTAATCCGGAAGCCTTCCTTGGTCACTCCTTGGCTATAGAAAACCCTGGTTACAGCTAGAGTTGTTAAAAGGAATTGTCTTCATGCCTCTTTACCCAATTACTTCCTGAAATCCAACAATCTGTTTCTTTTCCTCATTTTAGGAATCTAAAGTCTGTTTTTCAACATTTTAAAATTGTAATTTGCAGGGCTTTTTTCTGGGAAAAGAGGTGGTGGAACTCAGTGGGTTGCCAGCACAGGGAGCAACTCTTGGTGGGAGGTGGTGCCCCTGGTACCACATGCATGTGCGCAAAGTGCGTGCATGGTCCCAGGACCACACAATGACATTACTTTGGGTCAGCTGGAACAAGGGGGAAGTTTTTAAAAGTTTAAATTGCCCCCAGTGAAAATGGTCACATGGCTGGTGGCCCCGCCCCCTGCTCTCCAGACAGAGGGGAGTTTAGATTGCCCTCCACGCCGCTGGAGCGGCGTGGAGGGCAATCTAAACTCCCCTCTGTCTGGGGAGCAGGGGGCGGGGCCACCAGCCATGTGGCCATTTTTAAGAGGTGCTGGAACTCCGTTCCACTGCGTTCCTGCTGAAAAAAAGCCCTGGTGATTTGTTTTTAACTTGTTAAGGCCTATGGCCACATACAATACATTCATCTGTCTGTCTGTTATTAGGAGTCTGTTTTGAATAATAAATTACATTTTGATCAAAAGAGAAATTCAAAGAGAGGAATTTCAGCATTTCATTCTGCAGACGCACAGAGGCAGACAGTGTCTTCCTTGGCCTCCTGCTAGAGCACTCTGTGGTGTATCACATTAAAATAAAACCCTGCAAACACTCAAGTTACAAAAGGGTGCATACTGGTGTAACAGAAAGGAGAAGTTCTTCTTTTGAAAGAGAGTAAGAGGAACCAATGGCTATAAGTAAAAAAGTGAATTTCAAAAACAAAATTTCAATCCCCATAACAATACTAGCAGCAATAGTGATTAAACTAGCATTTGTCTACAAAAACTAGGATTTGAGTGACCATCTGTTAGCCAAACCCAGGTTTACACTAACAAACACTAATTAAAATGAATCATAGTTTCACTTTATGTCTGAACTGAACCATAATCCAGAGAACCCTATCAATTATTATTATGAATTGGCTGCCACCTTTCTGTGAAATCACATTTTCTCTGAGTTCAGTGTTTTATTTGCTGTCTGGAACATCTTCCTACACCCACCAGTTCTGCCAATCTTACTCAAAAATCCACCAACAATATAATTCTTGTTTTTTTTAAAGGAGGTTTTGAGATGTACCAAACTCAACGATGCGTTTCTTGTACAAGCAGCCCTCCCACTCAAGTCTGTTAGGAATGTAAATTCTCATGGACCAAGACTCCATTAGAATGCATTCTCTTTCACTGCACTAAGAAAAAAACATTAAACATTAAAAACACTCAAATTAAAAAGAAGATATGTGAAAAGAGCTGAAGTTCTATCAGTGGACAGTTTTTACAGCATTCTGAAATGAAGAACCAACCGGCCTAACTTCTTGCATGCCGATCACACTAACACAGAAGGATCTGGGTCACAGAACATAATATCGGATGACAGCCCAAATTTAGGGTAAATTCTCTTAGCTTCTTGAGATTTAGCATTCTGATGTGCCGTAGATACGTCAGAATTGATTCCCATGTTATTTGTCCTTAATCACATTATCACAGTCATTTCACAAACAGTCTCATACAGAATGAGAAATTACAGAAACAAACCTTTGTCATGCACCGCAACCCCTAATGCATGGCATATGCATTAGCCTGCAACAAGAGTGACATTAAACTAATGCCAGAAATCGGTTCAAAGCAGTTAGTATGATAATATCAAATGATCAAATGCAAGCCAAGATCGCTCTACAGAGGATGGGAAGGGGGAGGAACACAGTTGCCGGCCAAACTGACCCCTTTCCAGATTCTTAACAGGATAATAAGACAAGACACTTGCCTTAGCGAAGCCATCTGCTCAGTCAGGATGTCCATACAATTGTGACCTCTTTCAGCATTAAAAGACTAATGGCCCATGAAGATGGTCCAAGGATTGCTTGCTATCCAAAATTCAGACCACACTTGTCATCAGTAGCGTATGTAGGGGGGAAGTATTTAAAAAGTCAGGGGGATGCCAATGTTACAACATTCTCCATAGCCTATATACATCTCTCTTATACAAGCAGAAACATTTAACTTTGGAACCAGTGCTATTTAATTTATTCATACATTCTCTGGAATTGGGGGTAAGCAGTACAGTGGCCAAGTTTATGAATGATATCCAATTACTCAGGATGGTGAAAACCAAGGTGGGCTGAGAAGAGCTCCAGGAAGATCTTTCTAAACTGAATGAGAGGGCAACAATGATGGGGTCTGAATTGGCAGAGACAGAGGGGGAAAGACCTTGGGGTACTAGTGGATAGTTTGATGAAAATGCTGACTGTGCAGTGACATTGAAAAAGATAGTCTCCATGCTGAGGATTATTACAAACAGAACTGAAAATAAAATGGCTAATATTGTAATTTTTGATTCCCCACTCCTCCACTCGAAGCCAGCTGGGTGACCTTGGGTCAGGCACAGCTTCTCAGACCTCTCTCAGCCCCACCCACCTCACAGGGTGATTGCTGAGAGGATAATATTAACATACTTTGTAAACCCCTCTGAGTGGGCGTTAAGTTGTCCTGAAGGGCGGTATATAACTCAAATGTTGTTGTTATAAGGTCCTATATAGATCTATAGAGTGGCCTCGTTTAGAATATTGAGCACAATTGTAGTTCTTGTATCTCAAAAAGGATATTGCAGAGCTGGAGAAAGCATAGAAGAAGGCAGTCAAAATGACTACGGAGATGAAGCACCTTTCCTATGAGATGATTAAGAGGAGACATGATAGAGGTTTATAAAATCATGCTTAGTGTACCATCAGTGAATAAAGAGAACCTTTTCTCTCCTAAAATAACTGAAGGCACCCGATGACGCTGATGGGTAATACATTCAGATAGACAAAAGGAGTATTTCTTTATTCAACAAGTGATTAAATTGTTGAATTCACTGCCAGGGGGATATACTGATGGCAGTAAGAGCAGATGGCTAAGAAGACAGATCCATTGATGGGTGATGAAATGCAGTCTCTATAACCAGAGGCAGCAAGCCTGTGTGAAAAGTAGGGTGGCCTGGCTCCCCTACCTGAAAAGCAGGGTGGGGGTCATGAGTGCTGACCATCCTCTTCTAGAGAGTAGAGGCAGGCAGGAACATGTGGCATGTAGGCTCTTAGAGAATTGGCCCTGCTGAGATGCTGTATCTTCTGGTTTAAACTGGAAGTGATGTCATTGGGCCTGCAGAGTCTGTGTGTATCATGCTCTAACCTTCCTCTGCCTGCACAGGGTTTGGTGATTTTCTTCTTCTTCTGTATTACATATGTAAGTACCTGTCTAAGCTCAAGGAACCAGTTTTATTTACTGTCTTTGCTATGAGTAGAAAAACAGAAGCTAGCAGCAGTTTCCAGGTAATGTTAAGGTTGCCATTGAACAGGGAATAAAGTAAAATCACTTCCTTCCCTTCTCTGCTGCTGCAAATCTCAAGCAGAAGACAAAGAGGCACTTGGACCCCATTCCTACTTGCCAGTGCAGCACCCCGTCCTGTGGTGCATATTGCTTGTCGGCAAATCTCACCGAGGCAGTTTTGGGCTACTTAGGGAAGGCAAGGAAAGAACCACTCCACCAATTCCTTCTGTGAATTCTGCCGACCCAATAACTGGAGAGGGCTGCAAGGTGTGACGGTGGGGAACCGAAGAAGTATTATTTCTCACCAAAACGAACAATGAGAAACACATCCATTTTGTACGACACCATCAAACTTTAACTGAATGTGAAATCAATAGTGGCAGGACAACTTGTACTTCTTTCATCATTCATGCTCTTCTCTTCAGTAAACCATAAAAGATAAGTTTGAGAGAAACAAACAGAAGAACTTCAGTTAACTACAAATTATTCCGATTTCATTTCAACTTCAAACCAGGAAAAAGTCTAAAACCTCATGACAAAAACCTAGTCCTTGTTAAGGAAGAAACTAACCATGAACGTTTTCACACGTCTTACCAGCCGCACAAAATTGCCCCAAACTCCCGGCATGATGGCGTCTTCCTGGCGCAATTTTCTGTTATGATTCCAGTTTGTGGTGCAAGTCGCGCCACAAACCAAACTCATGATGGGAAATCGCACCAGGAAGATGCTGTCAATCCAGGAGCTTTGTGTGGTTTTACACGGCTCGTAAGACGTGTGAAAACAACCCATGTGTGGAGCTATACCATTTCAGTTTGCCAGGTGGTGAGGTATGACACATTGGAAAATTCCTCCATCCGGGACATCACATTTCAAGGAGAAGGTAAGGGTAGAACTAGGGATATCAAAAATTTCACATCAAACATGTTCCACAGTCAAACTTACCTTGCCCAAGACATTACTTTTTTCAAGCGTTTGCCACAGACCCAATTCATGTTCCCTGAAGCCACACAGCAGCTGTGTGGAATGACTTTTTTTTCTTTTTAAATAAAGGAGAGTCCAAATGGGTTCAGACATGCTACCAGAAAGGGAGGAAGGGATCCTACCTCCTCCCAAGCTGTTTTTCCGCATGAAAATAATGTGGGAAGGGGGTTATTTCCCTGTTTTTGCTGCTCCACGTGGTGATGTATTTGTGCATGTGAAGCAGCAAAAATGAGGAAATAACCTTCCCCCAATGCTGTTTTCATGTGGGACACTGACTTGGGGCGGGGGAGGCAGGAGCCCTTTTTTCTTTAAAAGAAGCCATTCCTTGCAACTGCTCTGTGGCTGTGGGGAACATGAATTGAGTCTGTGGAAAGAAGTAATCTCTGCTTTGGCTCTCAGACACAAGCCAATCACGACTTGAATGCCTGACAAACAGGTTTGCATTGAGGTTTTTTTCCCCAAAACTGCACATGTGCTAAAATATTGCTGATCCAAACAGATCAGCAGCCATTAACGTTGCTAAGGACTACTTGGACACACACCAAATGTTGGCATTGTTGTTGCTTTAAATAAAAACACAGCTTTTCTTTCTAACTGGCTTATATGATTTCTGATTGATTTAACTGTCCATTTAAACAATCACCTGCTAGAGAGGGCAGTGGTGCAGCAAGGCGGGAGAGGCAAGACGTTAAATCAGGTTCTGTGGAAATGTGCATGCGGAAGGAATATGCTGAAGCAACCTGATAAACGGCACAACCACGTCAACAAGCAGAGAGATAGCCTGCCTAAAAACTGGCTGTTTGCCACTGAGCCAAACCGGCAGGTATTCCAACATCCCAAGGTGGAACTGTTCTCCTCAACATCTCATTTTCATCATGGAGGCATCTTTTGTTTATGGACTCCAAGAATCGTAACTTCTCTGGGCCAAGCTACACATGACGAATGACACTTGAACGGCAAGTGGATTGAGTGGAGGGCAAGTGAACAGGGAGAAATACACTTGCCATTCAAGTGTCATTCGTCATGTGTAGCTTGGCCCTCAGTCTCTAATACAACAAACTGCCAGTCCTCATAATTCAGCTCTCCTCCTCTGCCAACCCTGAATATCTTTTAAATGTCCCCCAAAACTTGTTTTATAAATCCAAGGGAAATCTACCCATAAGTTTACCAGAGTAACATTTCCAGGCAAACAGATCATTTGCTATTAGAGTTGCAGACATTTTTAACAGTGAAGAGTATAATACATGTAAGTGGCCCTGATTCAGCAGAACTTGGTCCTAAACCACTGAAATCAACATTAGGGGTGTCATGATAAGAGTCGAAACCAGCAGGCCTCTTTCAGATATTAAGCTGGCCTGTAATTCAGTTTTCTAAATGCACCCTGAGACAGCAGGGAAGAGCAAGCTATAAAGCCGGCAGGAAGAAAAAAAAACCACCGTTGGCTCCATTGCTCTGATGGACACCTCTTTGGAATGTTTGTTTAACTGATAAAAAACTAACAAAATTAGTGGTAGGGTATGAGCTTTCCTGAGCCACAGCTCACTTCTTCAGATACAGCTAGAATTCTAGCTGTATCTGAAGAAGTGAGCTGTGGCTTACGAAAGCTCATACCCTGCTACTGATTTTGTTAGTTTTATAGGTGCTACTGGATACTTGATCTCTTCCACTGCTACAGACAGACCAACACGGCTACCCATCTTGATAAAAAACTGTCATCCTGGGAGAGATACAAGGGATAGAGCTGGGAAGGTACTAGAGGCTGGTGTGTCTCCATTCCCTATTCCACCCCCCACCCAAAGGATGAACACACCCATCCCAGTAGGGGCTGTCCAGGTCTGTTTGGTAGTGCTCAAGGTATAGTTACAGATTAGACTCTTGCCATTTATTTCTTTTGTATTAGCTGCAACCCTAGCTTATGGTAACTTCCTATATACTGTGCGCTCTCTCTCTCTCTTACATTATTCTGTAAATCAATAAAATTCTCTCTTTAGTTAAGTGGTGTCAGTGTGTCATCACCTCTGGGGCCTTCCACTTGAGCCATCTGCTAGAAATCTGTACATGCTCAGAGGCTCACCAGCTTCCCAAACAAATGGTAAAAGGTCAAGCCTGTTCAGTTTGGGGGTGGTAGC
This sequence comes from Eublepharis macularius, assembly GCF_028583425.1. Lineage (NCBI taxonomy): Eukaryota > Metazoa > Chordata > Lepidosauria > Squamata > Eublepharidae > Eublepharis > Eublepharis macularius. Next base: position 25,158,000 of record NC_072800.1, on the reverse strand, counting down.
CTACTGGAGGAAAAATAGTGACTGGGAGGGAGAAGGAAGCCCATTCCTAATCATAATAAGAGTTATTCACACCGAGTTCTCTCTCTCACACATGCCTGTTCACAGATAAGTTTCAGTGTTTTCATCTATAGCTGCATTGGGGGCATAATGTGTAATTTTCAGTCCTGTGACATGATATATACTGTACCCTAACAACCCTTTCTCTGTTACATCTGTATTCCACATTTCTTCAAGACGCTCAAAAGGGCATTCATGAAACTTAAACCTCATTCTGTAATCATAACCACCTTGTCAGGGAGGTCAGTCTTGGTGACAGTCTTGGTGGTTAGAGTGTCCGACTAGCCCAGGACAGATCTAGGTTCAAATCCCTACTCTGCCATTGGGCTCACTTGGTGACCTTGGTTCAATCACTCTTTCACAGCCCTGTATCTGAAGAAGGGAGCGCTGACTCTTGAAAGCTTATACCCTGCAAATCTTGTTGGTCTTTAAGGTGCTAGCAGACTCAAATCCTGCTCTTTCACAGCTTAAACTACAGAGTTGTTATACAGAAAGGAAGGCCCACCTAAACTGTCCAGAGCTCTTTGTAGAATATGCAAGAAACAAAAAAATCAAATAAGTCAATTAAAACAAATAGTGACTGGCCAGTGATCACCCAGTGAGGTTTATGCCCTTGTGAAGACTTGAACACTCGTCTCCCCAAGCCCAAGCCCAACATTCTATCCACTACACTAAGTAGCTTTTTGACACCCAAATCTTGAAAAGATATATGAGCATATTATGCTTCTTTTTCTTCCCACTCTGTGGGTCCCAGGCTTCAAATCACCACTTCTACAGAAATCCAAAACTTCTAACCAAAGCTCAAAATGCCGGACTCCGTGGGTATATTTTAAGGTGTACTGTCTAGCCTCCATTTCTCATTGTTAGTGCTGTCACGCTTGAGCCAGTGCTGGGAGGTCTGCCAAGATTCTGCTGCATTATTACTCTATGAAATTCAAATGAACAGTGCTGAAGGCAAGAGGGAATGTCACTACCTGTGCTTCTTTCAGAAGGAGGCAACTTGAATCATATTAAAAACAATGTATGAATTAATCTGATGTCAGTGACTGGGATATCCAGCAATGAAATGATCTGAAATCCCATTAAGCTCTGGTAAGATGGGTTGATCAAGGAGGTTTAGAAGAGGATACCAGTTGCACTGAACTAACAATGCAACACTACACGTGTGAGCTTGCTGATTGCAATGGGGCTAGATTGGAATAAATGTACATAGGATTGCTTTGAAATCCATTTAGTAGGAAGCGCAATAGATGCTCCTCAACATAAATACATACCAGTTGTAGCAGATCTTGACAACTTTCACAAACACATTTCATTTGCTCATTCCACCTGGGCTTTCTCATTTGCACTATCCTTGCCCACAATGGCAGTATGGGTTCATCAGGTGGACAAATCAGAAACCAATTCACACGTGGATGTCCATCACTTGACTTGGTAATACTTGATTCCTTCCAGTTAAACACATGAACCAACGCCACTGAAAAGCACCACAGCTGAGGCTGTATGAAAGTTCTACTTGTGGTATTTACGCTGCAAAGACTAATTCACACACGCCAGTTGCTACTGGGCATTGCACTCATGTAACAATGAGTGCATCGAAGCAACAGATGACTCAAAACTCCATGCTGCAACTCTCAACACTTCTACTGTGTTACACAGCTATTTACAGCCAACAACAGAATCTGGCTCCTATAGAGATTTGCACAGTATGCATTCACGCTTGGAGAGAATCGCAGAGTTCAGAGCAACTCAACTGCTCTATCACAGGAGGCAGAAAGCATAGGGAGACACTGGAAGCAAAGCATGTTAGACCTCTACTTCTAAGGAGAACGTTGTTGTTAGTCATGACAAAGCCCAGAACTGTTCTTGAACCCCGCATTGTAGGGTTGAAGTTGAACAGAGGTGGGTGACAGGACAGGCAGATGGAAGAGCCTGACGTCAAGCACGAATGAGTTGTTGAGACTGAAGGACCTAGCCTGGAAGCAGCAGCTTTATACCTTGAGATTGAATATGATTGGACTCTCCAGTCAGCTGTTTCCTGAAGCTTCCCTTGGGCCCTTCCTAGCAGGGCACACTTCCTCTTCTGGCCATCTTGGGAAGTGTCAGAGTGTCCGTTTGCTAGTCCGTTCTCAAGCCAGAGCTACGCCATGTTCTCATGTTATAATCTGTAGCTGTTTAGTTCTCTCCCTCCAGGCCCAGGTGCTGTCCAGGTCGCATATATCCATGGGAGCGAAGAATTCTTATCAACCCGTTCCGGCCGACCTTGACGTCCTCGCCTCCCCAGGCCTTCTAGACAGGACTAAGGGGGGAGGCTGGGAATGGGTGTTTGAAGTGTTGTTACTTTCATTTTGTGTGTCATTCTCAACAAAGCTTTCGTTCAGCCAAGGCTTTCCTAATCCTTGGAATATGGACACTTGTATCCTGAGCGTTGTCTTTCAATAAACCTTTTGGAATCAAGAAACTTTGTGCTTCTTGCAGAAGGGGGGAGACGAACTCTAGATAACTGGGATTCCATAGTCTGACAGTAAGGGTGCTGTAGGGAAGAAGTAGATGGGGCCAGCAGCTCCTCCTGGAAGCAGGCAGCTCTAGGGTTGTCAGCCTCCAGGTAATAGCTGGAGATCCCCCGGAATTACAACTGGTCTCCAGGCTGCAGATATCAGTTCACCTGGAGAAAATGGATACTTTGGGGGGTGGACTCTATGGAATTATGCCATGCCAAGGTCCTTTCCCTTCCCAAACCCCTCTTTCTCCAGGTTTCTCCAGGTTTCACCCCCTAGATCTCCAGGAATTTCCCAACTTGGAGTTGCCAACCCTAGGCAGCTCTCTTGATGTGTAGGACAAGATTCTCACCCTAGGATCTAGGCCCAAGCTCGCATGACACTGGGTGGATATCTCCGTATCCACTCTAGCACAGACATGTGATTCTCCTTTAAGGCACACAGTAGTTTTGACCTAACCCCCAAAGTTATCATATACCCTCTTCCTGCAAACCAGGTCTACAAATCACAAACAACCCAAACTGCAAATTACCATTAGTAGTTTGCAATGCTGGTTTGAGTAGGAGCACAACTCACATAGCACTAACCGGAATTTGCACTACTCCGATCATGCAAGGGGAATTAGTGTACCATGCATGGGTGTTGCGCTCAGGGCTGGCCATGACAGGCAGGTGGCTCACTGGTACTGCAGATAGTCCCAAGGTTAGTTGCCAGGAAGTCAGTAGTCAAGGAGGCGAGGCGAGGCGAGGCGAGGCGAGGCGAGGCGAGGCGAGGCGAGGCGAGGCGAGGCGAGGCGAGGCGAGGCGAGGCGAGGCGAGGCGAGGCGAGGCGAGGCGAGGCGAGGCGAGGCGAGGCGAGGCGAGGCGAGGCGAGGCGAGGCGAGGCGAGGCGCAGAGCTCTGGTCACAGGGAGTGGCAAGCTGAGTTGCTTCCACATGGCTTCTTCAGCTTCTCTCTTTTATACTGTCCTAATGAGGAGCAGGTGTTGTCTCTTTGCCTAATAGCCCCAGCTGGTGCTGTGCCTGCAAACGAACACTTTTTCTCCTCTCCAACAGAGGTGTCTTTGCTTTATTTTTCCTCTTCTAAGCTGGCCCAGGGCGCCCAGGTTTCTCTTTTGCTCTGGGAGAGTCTTTGTCTCCAACAGCCTTTGCAGAGGCTTCTGGATGCTCCTGCTGAGTTTCCTTCGGAGCAGCAGCTGTCACGGTTGGCTCTGGCTCCAGAGTAGACCCTACTGGCTCTTCTATGGCTGGCTCTGGCTCTAGAGTAGCCCATACTGGCTCTTCCTGCTCATCCTCTGAGGAGGACTCTGGGGCAAGAGGTAAGGTGGCCAGTCAAGGCTGAGGCTGACTCATGACAATGGGATTCATGAGTCTAGAAAAAACCATGGTTTGGCATTGCATCTGAACCACAGCAGTAACTTTTTAAATGGAATGGGGGACAGCTAAACAGAAATACCTTTACGATCCATCAGTAAAAACACACCATTAAAAACAGTACATGACATAAGAGCCAGTATTATTCCAGAATGAAAAAGCTTCCCCTTATATAAAGAACAAAGCAGGTTCCTTGCAAAAGATAAAGACATGCCAACTGTGCACATGTGTTGTTCATGAGAAAGTTGAAGATTTTTCTGCTTGGGAAACCACTGCCCTGGACAAAGGGTCCTTTTTGCCTTTTTGAGGGTTGCCTCCCGCGTGCTTTTGAAGTCTGCCCTTGATAATGTTACATTTTGATGTTCTTTTCCCTCTTGATCTTGGATGCAAGCATGGAACAGCATGTATGCGTGCATTTGTGTTTTCAAACCTCTGAGGCTTTTATAGCACATGCAGCAAGGCATACTTTTTACTGGCTTCCAAAAACACCCAGCCACTACAACGATGCATGCTTTTCCCACAGTGAATGAATCTGACCACAGTAGCACCATTAAAAACGCAACAGCATTAGTTGCTTGGATCTGAATATACTTCACAATTAAACGTCGTGTAGACCCGACCATGTTAGGTACCGATTAAATTGTCTCATCCCCATATTGTAGAGCTCTTTAAGAACATTCACACAAGCAATGCAACAAGTGAGTGGGGTATTCAAGGGGAGTTTAGTCCTAAGTCAACAACTTCTGCAATTCAAAACGTGTCTTTCCCAACATATGGCATCCAACATAATTCTTGAGGGGCAGTGTGTTAATATGTTGCAGCTAAAAAAACCCCAACATCTTGTGGCACATGGAAAAATAACAGATTAATTGCAACATAATAAGGGTTTAGTTGATGGTATTAGGCCCTTCAATAATGTTACCAGAGTGGATTTGGGGATAGCCTTTGGCCTTGATGCAGGACCTATTCTCTGGGTTTATGTCTCTGTTGCATGTAGCTATTTCCAATGTAGGCCCTAAATGTGGGCCCTAAACTAATCCCCTTTATATATGGAAAAATGTAAATACTGCAAGTTACATAAACTCCAGGTTGACACCAGGCAGGCCTCCTTGGGGCCAGGCATCATTAACAGCTGTTTATCGCTGGATAGGAGCATCCTCCGGGGCTCATATAGGGAGTTGTTTCCATGTGCCTAATAACATTCCTTCATTGCCCATCTAGAGCTCCAACGTCTTCATTAGTAAACACTGGGGTGTATATGGGTGTAAAGCGCAGGCAAGTCGCAAATGACTTATGGAGACCTCATAGGGTCTTCAAGGCAAGAGATGGTCGCTTGCCATTGCCTGCCTCTGCGTAGCGACCTTGGACCTCCTTGACAGTCTCCCATCCAAGTACTAACCAAGGCCGACCCTGCTTAGCTTCTGAGATCTTATCCAGGTGAGGACAAAAGTTGTCAGAAATCTTTTACTTTCTCAATATGATCCTTCTTCTTTGAAAGCCATGCCCATTTCCAAACTTTAGCAAGGACCAGCCTAGCTACAGTCAATGCATATAATGCTATCTCACTATATTTGGGGGGCCTATGAACAACACAAATAAGTAATACAAATTCCAGGGTACCGTTTAACTTAACACAAATACCACGAGACAGCACTGAATTATTCAGAATTGCATGGTTCTGAGCCATCAGAACCAACAGGTTATTCAAAACCATACTTTGCCGTAGATCACTGTTAACCTTATCGGTCCATGATGACATTATAAACATAGCGCATCTTCCCAACTTATCATCCTTTGTACCTTCTTAATTTGTAATTCTATTTTAATATGTCAGTTCAGACATAAGAGCAATTTAACCTACCCTCACAATCCCATCATTAATATGGGGGACCACAGAGGATTTCTGATAGAACGTTAGACTATTGTCTTGCAGTAGTTAACAAACTCATTATAAGGATCAAATGGTAAATCATAGCTTGTTCATTATAAAAGATGCGAAAAAATTTGGTGCCAGAAAGGTTGTACTTTAGAACAACTTCAAAGAACATATAATAAATGTACTTGATGAGGAACATCTCCTATATAAGTCTCGTATCCAGTGTCTATAGCAGATAATCCATAGGGTATTAGATAACAACAGTATATCTGTGATATACCTGTCTCCGTTCCCATTCTCAAAGATCGTTAGTAATTCTTATTACATTTTATTCCAATTTTCAAATTACCTAGGATCTGACCTCTGCTTTTCCACCAATAATTTAGAGAACCCCAGAATACAACCCTGAAGGGAACCATTACAGCATTTCAAGCTGTTTCGGTTCCAATTTCCTTATATTTCCATAACAACTCAGTTACCACCGATCTAATTTGTAGAAATGGTAAAAAGGGAGGTCTTAAACCATTCATTAGATGAGTTACCTCCTCATAAGATAATACTGCACCTTGAGTTTCAAGATCCACTTCAGAAAGATACCGCCACGGTATAGTATCACACACATATAAAGGATTAGTTATTTTCTCATTCCAAAAAACTGCACAGGGAAAGTCCAAGATTGACATTTTAAAAAATGTATACCATCTCTTTTAACACTTCACCAAGGCAAAGAATCTCACAAGATCATTGTTCATACAACAGCATATTCACAATTTCATATATTAATTTCTCAGAGACCCCTAGAGAATCTTACCCTGGAACAAGCCATTCCTTCAACAAAGTCAACCTGGTTTCCTTATGATATAGTTTAACATTTAATAACAACAACAACAACAACAATCGATTTATATACCGCCCTTCAGGATGACTTAACACTCACTCACAGCGGTTTACAACGTATGCCATTATTATTATGCCATTATTTGAAACCCCTAGGCCTCCTTCAGAAATATCTTTATATATAATGTTCACAAATACTTTAGGCAGTTTTCCTTGCCATATAAAATTTAAAATAATTTGTTGCCACTGAGGTAAAGAATAGGAATAAGAGGAATATTTCAAAATAAAAGTAAGATTTGCAGTAATAAAACCATTTTTATGATAGCTATTCTGCCTAACCATGAAATAGGAAGAGATGACCAAAAGGAAAATAACTCAAGAATCTCAGATTGCATTTTAACATGGCTATAAACTGGCAAACTCTGGCATTTTCTCAATATCTTGGGGGATCTAGATGTCTAAATATTTAATAGGCATTGCTTTATATTCAATATGTAATATTCGAAACAGTTCAATTAACTGAGAATATGGTAAATAAAAGCTAGTCCCTTCAGATTTTTGAAGACTTATTTTACAATTGAATAATTTACTAAACAACTGAAAGGTCTGAATAACAACTTTAGCTGATAAACATGGCTAACTTAAAAACAAACTCCTATGCATATGATATTTTTTTTAAATTGTCACCAGACTGCACACCTTTAACCTCACTGTCTTATATACTAATAGCGAAGTGGCCCTGATTTGAGGATACTTAAATCCAGAGATTGGAGTAATTAATGGACAAGACTATTCTTCCTACACACCTGAAAAATGCCCCAGGTTTGCAAAAAAATCTGAAATCTAAAAAAGAAAAAAGAAAAAAAAGGAGTGGGTTAGAAATTCCAAAATGATAAAAGGAGCACCTGTAACTTTATCCAGATGATCTCAGGGGTGGCTGATAGGCAACCATAACAGTTTAGTCAATATTCCAGGCTCGGTTTCTGTGAGGAAAAGGTGTAGGGGGGCAGGGAACTTTGTAGGCCTGTTTGGGTCTTTGAAGGGGCGCTCATTAAGGCCAGGCCCCAAAGCTACCACTGAGTGACTTGATACCACATGACCTACATGACTCATCCAGACCTGGCTGCTTGATACCTATTCAACAGCAGCTCCCCCTGCCCCAAACCCACCAGTGCATTGTAATGGTTAGACTTTCAGAGTAGGATGAGGAAGACAAACATCGAATCTCCACTCTGCCGTCAAAGCTCACTGGGTGACTTTGATCCAGTCCTGTACTCTCAGACTGTCCTACCCCTCCGGATTGTTAAGAGGATAACATGGCGGCAAGGAGAATGATGCAAGCTGCTTTGGGTCTCCAGTGGGGAGAAAGACAGTATATAGATGAAGTAAATTCGTAAACATAGGGGAAGATGGGAGACAGATAAAAGGTCAGTTGTTCAGAGGGCTTGAAAGAGAGAAGGACATAGGGAAAGGTGACCGTATGGGGGCTGCCAGGAAGAGGGAAAGAGAGTGTGGGGAAAGGGATACAGGGGAAACTGACGGACCCCCTGCAAGTCCTTGCAGGTTCCCCACCATGCAACTGGGCCTTAGGGGAGAGAGGGAAAGGTGAAGACAGAGGAGAAGGCAAAGGTGGGTGGGAAGGAGAGAAGGAAGCAGGATAAGGGGGAGAGACTACGGGGACAGGGAAGGGAAAGAGGACATGGCTGGGGAGGAGAAAGTGAGATGCCCCTCGCAATAACAAGGCGCTTGAGAACCAAAGCAAATAGAAAAGGAGATGAAAAGCAACCCTCTCTACTGACTCTCTGAATCCATATTCTCTCAGACAAACAACCATTCACGAGGTTGCCCAAGGTTTATCATATATCAATTTTAACCAATTTGAAAAACTGGCCCATTAGTCTCAGTGAAAGAAGATTTATTAATATTGATGGGACTTAGCAGTGCTTAACTCTGGCTATATAGTGCCCCTTGACAATACTTAGCATTTAAAGCACCTTTTTGCTACAAGCTCAGTACTTCCTGAAGTGGGGGTGCCGCCTGAATTGTTAAATCCAGTCTCTACAGCTTTCCCTTTGAAAACAAGGTGGGGATTCTACAGCAGTTCTACAGAAGGCCAGGCTCTTTTCGGAACAACACTGGTATATTGCTGCTGTCATGTTACAACTTAATGGTGCGGTTTTATTCTTTTGTTATTGGCTGCCTTGTGAAGTTTTCAAAACTCAGAGTACAGGATACAAATATCTTAAATATATCCCTAGTTATATGGATTTCAAATAAAGAGTGGTTTTATTTATTACTTCATGTTATTTACATTATTTATAGTCCATCTTTCTCACTGAGAAAAAGGATTAACGGTGCAAGTCAATATGATCAACAGCTGAGTTATCCAATAAACCAGGCAACAGGGTACAGATTGCAGAAATTTAAAAAAAAGCAGAAATGTGATACAGAGTTCAAACAATGCTGAAACAAAACATAAGCCATTTAACATGACATATTAAACAACACAGAAACTATGGGAGCATATTTATAGCAATAAACAGTATACAGTAGTATAGTCTACAGTCCCTATCCCTTCACTAAAGCTTCTCTCTGAGCCATTTCCTTACAGCAGAGACCTATTATCTATGTAGAAAAGCCTTCCTAAATAATACAGTTTTGCAATCTGCGAAAAGCTTGAAGAGTTGGGGGCTTTCCTGACCTCTTCAGGCAGGTCATTCCACAAGATGGGGGCCACCATACAGAATGGGCAGCTGTGGATTATGCCCATTGGCAGGGTGGTACCTGCAGAAGGCCCTGTTCAGATGAGTGAAGCTGTGATGAACTGTGAGATCAACAGAGGAGAGTAAAAATGCAATCCTCTGCTGAGTTCCTCCAATGTAAGCCAACTGACTGCAATGAGTTCAGACTGGAGTAACTCTGCAAGGATTGTACCGTAAGTGTTAGATTTTGTAATAGTGAAAAACACCATTTCAGATCCCCTTTGAAGAACAGAATTGGTGGCTGTGACTTACACAATTCTGGGTACGGAGGAAGGATTTACTAAGATATGTTGGTACCTTATGATAATAAAGGAGGGGATTTGGGGGTGTGGAGGTTAGCCTGATGCCATGAAACCATTGTTGAAGAAAACCCTCTCTAGATCCCCGTTATCTGGGGAATTGTAGGCTGCTATTCAGCTGGAATCCCATTTCCCTGGTGGGGGCAGGGGATCCCCCGTTTTTATCCTCTGCATCCCGGTACTACTCACCTGGCCGGCGGGGGAGAAAGGTGAGGGAACGGGCCCCCAGATGTGCTTCTAGGGCGGCGTGACAACGTCAGTCCTGGGAGTGATGTCATTGCACTACCCGAAAAGTACTCCTGCGCTTCGTAGTAGGCTGATTTGGGCACTGAACGGGCCGAATTGGGCCTGTTTGAGGCCCAAATCGGCCTGCTGCGAAGTGTACGTACACTCCTGTGCCTGCACGATGACCTCACCGGAAATGTCATCAAAGGAAATGACGTCATCCTGCAGCCGTAGGGCCGCCTGCACAAGTACAGCATGAAGAGAGGAAAAAGGAGGTAAGAGCTAGGTCTCCCCCCGCCTCTACTGGGAGGGTAGGGAGACCTGGCAACCCTATATTCAATCTACAAGGTTTTGAGCAGCTCAGTTGGTTGAGAAGCTTCAGGTATGCCTGGAAGAAACACTTTTATCAAAATCTGCTTCAGTCTAGTTTACAGTTGGTGTTTGGCCTTGGTTTCTCTGGCTGACCAGCCTCACCAGGGTGAGAGACAAGTGTGAGTCTGTTGATTTTTCAATGGCCTCCAGTGTCATTCTTAGCAACTTTCTTACTTTCTCCATTTATAGTCTGCCTTTCTGGCTGAGATTCAAGGTGGATTCTGGCTCTACTGCTTTTTAGAGTAGGTGGTAGTAGACTGTTGAGGTTCTGCTATCCTTCCTGGTAGAGTTCAGAGTCTGGTGATAAGAGCTGACTACACCTCTTCATAGTAACTTTCTTTTTGGCTTCCTCAGAACGAAAGGAGAGAAAGAGAAAAATTTCTGTCTCCCTTCCCCCCTTTTTAGGGGGCGTTCATCTCCTGTCTCTGATAGCAACCTGTGATAACTACCAACACAGTCCAGCTGCGTGGAAACAGGGACTAAATAAGAATGTGCTTGTTCTACATCTGCATTGAAAGGGTCTTGGATAGATTAAACAATGGAAGCAATATACCAACGTTGTTCCAAAAAGAGACTTGGTCTCTGCCTGGCCTTCTGTAGAACTGCTGGTCACTGAAGCAGCCCAGTTGGGAGAGGCCAGGAGACAGCCGGGAGAACCAGGCCCACTAAAGCCTCCTTCTCAAATAACTATTGGGCAATGAATGAATTTATTTGCGGTCAGAGACCCTAACAATAACAATACATCCTTATCAGTCAATAAAATAATTAAATCCAGCGTAAAAATGTAAAGGATATAAAAAAATACATTTAGCATTTAAAATCTTATCTTAAAATGTATAAAGTTCTCTGGGAACCGCAGGAATTCTAATATTTAAAACACTGACATTAAAATAGTTAAAATCATAAAAAGAGCAGGACAGACTATGTATGGCTACTCTTTTTATTATGGAATTTAACCAAATAGAGACAGAATTTGGCTATTTGCCTGGAGATAGTTGGATTTGCATCAATTAGGAGTTTCTCCAGGCAGGCCTTATTTGCCTCTGTAATTGGTCTGTCTAGGAGTGGGGAAATAAACTTGTCCCTATAGACTTGATGGAAAGGACAACGAAAGAACATATGAATAAGTGATTCCACTTCACCAATGGAGCAACGGCAGCGTCTATCCTCATATGGGATCTTTCTATATTTCCCTTCAATGACCATTGAAGGGGTAACTTCACATCGGGCCAGGGTGAAAGCTCTTCTATAACATGGGACATCCAAATGAGTGAGATATTTGGCCATACCCATAACATATCTACACATAACTATTTCTGACAGGTTCCCCGACTTCCACTCTAAACGCAGCAATTATTGGACATTCCTGAATATTGGGACTATAAAAACAGTATCTGAAGTATTTCCAAACAAAAGACCACAGATCTAGAGTAATACCAAAATGTCAAGATCATAATATTTACTGAAACATAACTGAAAGATAATTTCCCACCAGCATTCAGGGCAGTAGCCGGACATCCAATATTATGGTTCAGTTCTCTGGATTGACTCTGGGTGGCTGCTTTCGACCACGTCCTCCACGCCCTCCTCACTGGAGAAGAACAATGCCCTTCAGTAGAGGTTGAAAGCCAGTATCCATAAAGGAAAACTGTGTACTTTTGTCTTTTATTTGATTCTTTCATTCACTGTTTCATAAGGCTTCGGAAAGGCCGTGTTTTGTGCTGTACAGCTTTTTCCATAGTTCTGAGGTGTTATCCAAATGGTCATCAGATTCACTTTTTTCATTCATTTTTATTCTGTGGCCTGGTCATTTTATACCACTTTTACACAGAAAATGTGGTTTATACATTTTAAACATAAACAGGAAAGCTGTATATAATATGGTAGAGCATTCAAGGCAGTTACGTTTCAACAGGTGAGGTAAAAATTCCCCAAATGAATAAATCAAGTGTTTTTGTCTTGCACAGGTACGGGACTGATAAGCTGTCAAGCAGTTACAGCTGCGCCTCCAACCACACCTTGAGGCCTGGGTGTTTTTCTGGCCACAGAACACCCTTAACATGATCACAACAAGAATTACATTCTAGCCCCAAGGCAGACCTTGTCCAAAGCTATCAGTCCCTTTCTTTGTTCTCTAACCAGTGCACAGGTTAAAGGTAGGTTAAAAACCAGGTAGGAGAAGAAGATGCAAAAAGTGCTCTATTTAAAATTCTGGAATTCCGTTATAATCTTAATATCTAAATACACTGCTAGTCCTACTGGGGCTGTATGAGATTATTTGTCTCCAGATAAAATACTCTTCCTTTTGTTAACTACAAAATGGCACTTTTTACTTTTTTTTACATCTCAGATGGCAAAAACTGCAAGATACATGCACTATGATTGCATAGGGCATGGCAGTTCACAGCAATCTCTCTCTCTCTCTCTCTCTCTCTCATATTGGGTATAGCCACAATGTGGCTTGCAGAAACCTAATAGAAACATCCTAAGTAGAATTACACCCTTCTAACACCATTGACCATAATTTTAGAGTCTGTTTAGGACAACAACAAAAGGCATTTATGAATTCCATATATATGCCAAATAGTAAAATGTTATATGCTAAGTTATAAATGATGCATTTTATGTTGTTAGAACAGTAAAACAACATAATTTATAGTTTTAATAAGAAGATAAGTAAGGCATATATTTCTGTTTTGTCCCAATTCCCACCCGCCCCGGCAATGGCTTCAAACTGTCTGGAAACTTAATAAGGAACAATGAAATCCTCAGCTAAGTTTGAAAGCCTACTCTTGGAAGAGTTCAAAATGCACAAACAGAAAATAACATTAAATTTTAAGAGCTTTTGTTGCAGTTACTGTGGTATCTAGACATGGGCACGATCCAAAAAAAAAATACCAATCAAGCTAATCGTGGATCTGCGCTGGTGACGACCCCAGATCTCTGATTCACTCCGATCAAGTCCCATTTCCAATCTGGGATCTGGGATCAGGGAGGTCAAAGCGGAGGGGCGCCCCCCCCCACACACTTAGAGCAGAGGGGGGGAAACGTTTTTAACCCGACGACAAGCCGCCTCCCCTCAGGGAGGGGATGTTTTCTCACATACACACACACTTAGAGCAGAGGCGGGGGTGAGTTTTTAACCCGTCTCTGCCTCTCCAAATAGACAGAGAGAGAGATACCCCATCAACAAGTTTCAGCCAGCTTTTTTAAAAAAGCAGGGATAGAATCCTCCCCACCCGATTTTAAAAGCAAGCAGCCAGTCTTCCAAAACGCACTGAATGAACTCAGTCAGGAGGAGAGATCTCTTCTCAGTGTTGTTAACTCTTTCAATGCACTGAATGAACTCAGGAGAGGAGCGCAAAACAGCTTCTGCTGATAGCCGCGCTCAAAGCCAGGGGTTTTTGTTTTCTCTCTCTCTTAAGTCTTAACCCCTTCCTCTCCAAATCACTTTGCTTATATTTTTCTCAGGAAGCCACCTTTTCTCTCACAACTGTTTGCTTTTCCTCACTAGGGGAAATATTAACAAGTTTCAAACAGAGCTCAGGCATTCCCCTGCCTCCGTTGCCAGGGGAATAGATTGTTGGCGCCTGAATGTCTAGCTTCCCAATCCTATCACGATCACCCCGTCCAGCCCCGGTCCAGCTCCCTCCCGACCGCTGGATCGTTTGCCGTGGAAGACAACGATCCACCAGGTCCCGATTGCGCGAACGCCATTATCGTGAGGGTTTTTTGATCGTAATGCAGATCGTGCCCATCTCTAGTGGTATCTCATGTCAATATTAACTAAAGGCAAAAAGCCTCCATACTGAAAATGTGGGGGGAGAATCCCCCCTTTCCTTGCTGTGCTTATAAATCTGACCAAGAGTTCAAAGGAAGGTATCAAGTAATCTCGAGTACGCATCCTAGAGCTTTTCCCAATGAGAATCTGTTGACTTGTTGTTGTTGTTAATAATGTCATTTATAGTCTGCCTTTCACCTGAACATGCAAGTTAGTAGCATGTATTTTTTACTTAGCTTATTCAAAGCAATGCTCAGCTATGGTTTCTAACTCTTTGGATGAAGACACTGAGACTTTAAAAGAACAGCCAAATCCTTCTCAGTGATGCTCCTTACTTGTCAACAGCTATGCCTACATGCCATTAATCAGTAAGAATAGACTCCAGGCAAGCAGATATGGAAGCCTTTCTACAGCAAGTTCCCTCTCCTTATAAATGTGCCACAAATGAGTCGCACATATATAGAGAGTCAAGTAGATTAGCAACTTTTTTGGACATATTTGGATGACTGAACTCTTACATCATTCTACATCCTGATCTAATCTGGACAGAACCTCACCTAAACAAATGAGTAGCAACTGAGAAATAGATAGGAAAATAGCAAAGAGTCCAGTGGCACCTTTAAGACTAACCAACTTTATTGTAGCACAAGCTTTTGAGAGCCACAGCTCTTTTCGTCAGATGCATCTGATGAAGAGAGCTGTGGCTCTCGAAAGCTTATGCTACAATAAAGTTGGTTAGTCTCTGGGCTTTTTTTCTGGGAAAAGAGGTGGTGGAACTCAGGACCACACAATGATGTCACTTTGGGTCAGCTGGAACAAGGGGGGAGTTTTTTAAAGTTTAAAACACCCTAGGTGAAAATGGTCACATGGTTGGTGGCCCCGCCCCCCGTTCTCCAGACAGAGGGGAGTTTAGATTGCCCTTTGTGCCGCTGAGTGGCGTGGAGGGCAATCTAAACTCCCCTCTGTCTGGAGATCAGGAGGCGGGGCCACCAGCCATGTGACCATTTTCAAGAGGTGCTGGAACTCCGTTCCACCACGTTCCAGCTGAAAAAAAGCCCTGGTTAGTCTTAAAGTTGCTACTGGACTCTTTGCTATTTTGCTACTACAGACTAACATGACTAACTCCTCTGAAATAGGAAAATGTCACCTAAGAAAGATATGGGCACCCAGAAATTCCATCGCAAGTTGGCAGTACCTGTACAATGGTTATTTTCCAGAGAGAGAGACTGCGAGGCCCAAGCCTGCCCAACAGACATATGTTCCAATTCCCAAATGAGCGGGTATACATTGCTTCAGGTGGGTAGCCGGGTTGGTCTATGGTAGAAGAGCAAGATTCGGATCCAGTAGCACTTTAAAGACCAAGATAAATTGCTGTCTCTTTGTAAAGGAAATGCATTGTGCATATATATGGCCAGAGATGATGGCAGTGGCTGTGGCTCTTTGGCACAACATCCGCTTTGTATACAGAAGGTCCCAGGTTCAATCCTTAGCACCTACAGTTAAAAGGACCAGGGAGCAGATAATGAGAACCTGGAGAACTGGTGCCAGTCTCAAAAGACAATGCCAACCTTGATGGGCCAATGGCAGCTTCATGGATTTCATGCGCTGCTCTTCTTTAAAGCCATTTCACAGATACTTATTCAAAAAGCACAGCCAGGCACAAATTAAGCTCCATGATTGTGCCACTGCTGGAAGTCAGCATGGGTTGTGCAACGGACTCCGAGCCGATATGAAACGTAATACGAAGTTGAATGTTAGAATTACAAAAAAATTGACCTCGGCTATTTCAGGTCACAGCACTGAGAACAGTGTTTGATCTTAGTACATTTGATGGCTTTGTTTACAGAATACAGATATAAAAATCCAAAGTACCTCCATTTGTGTGATACTGTATTCCCCTATCACGAAACAGTGCAGAATTCAGAAGACACGTGAATGCATATAATCACATTATAAAGACAAAACAGCAATTAAACTTTTTAAAAAAAATGAGCAGCATTTCATTGGTACTTATTTTATAATGTATAAGGCTGGTAGCATCAGAAAAGGCATAAAAGACCAACTGGTAGATACCAGTTATTAAGATACCAATAACAAACAATAATACATGGTAATTTCATTATGCTTTTCCTAAAAGATCAAAGCACACCAAAGTAAATTCTTACCAGAAAAGACAAAACTGACCAGCCTTATTATCCCAAAATGTATTGCAGTTGGGAAGGAAGTTTAGAAACTATGTAAGGATTTCCCTAGGATGCCTAATGAGTTTGAGGCCGCACAGATTTGAACTACGGGCCCTCTAGCTCATAGTCTGGTATATTATACCCGTTCTATAAAATGTACACTTACAACAGAGAGAGAAAAATGTATCACCATGAATGGGTGTCACGCCCTCTAGTGCCCCCTGTAGGTGACGACGGGTCCTCCCCCGGCAGGGGTGTGCCAAGCGGGTCTGTCTTCCTGACGCCCTTCCTCAGCCTACTGCCGGCTGCTGGCTCCGGCCTGTATCCCCCTCCTCAGTGTGCGCCCTGGCGGGGCTCCCTGGTGGGGCCCAGAAAGGGTGGCCAGCCCGTGAGTTGCAGCACTCCTGGTGTTCGGCTCACCATGGGCAGGACTGGCCACTGCAAGGAGGCCAGCCTCCCTTTTCTCTCCTCCCTGGCCCCGGTCTGGAGCCCTCCTAATATACCCTCCCTTGTTACCAGCCCCTCCCAGCCTCCCACATGCCTGCCCCCAATGTGCTCCTCATCACCATAGCCAGCTGGGGCCACATCTTTGTGCCCCACCCTGGCTGCTTGCCCCCATTGGTCTCTCTGCCCGTCTTCCTGGTCCTCTCCCCTCTGCCGCCCTTTCCCCCATGAGTGGCAACTGCCTCTCCCAATCCGGGGCTCGTGGAGATATGAAGCCGCATGCCTGTATGTTATTAAGTAAGGTATCATAATATTGGCCTGAACTGCTGTAAACAACCTGAAACAAAAAGGAAGAAATCCTTCAAATTTAAAAAAAAGCAATGTACAAATTATAGAAGAGTCTAGAGGCCACAAATAAGGAACAGAGCAAGATTTGGGCCCAGTAGCCACAGGGGCTGCAACTGAAAGTGAAATAGAGGCAGTGAGTGACAGGTGTTTAACGCTTCACCTCAGACCATTTCCCCCAATCTAAATTGCACCCCCTCCAAAGGTGAGGGCGGAAAACAGGATAATGGAACCGAATGCTGTACTCCATGACCTGGATGGCCCAGGCTAGTCTGATCTAGTCAGATCTCAAAAACTAAGCAGGGTCAGCCTTGGCAAGAACTTGGAGAAGAGACCGTCAAGGCAGTCCAAGGTTGCTACGCAGAGGCAGGCAACGGCAAACCCCCTCTGTTCATCTCTTGCCTTGAAAACCCTACTGGGTCACCTTAATTCAGCTGTGGCTTGACAGCACTTTCCACCACTGATGCTGCTGCACTAAATTGCCTTAAGCTGATGAAAAGAGCAATCCAACACTGTACATACTACAAGCATCAAGAGAAGAAAAATTAGCAAGCTGAAATGCAGCAGTGACAGACAGCCCGAAGCTGATGCATTAAGCCCCCGGGGCATGTGCGTGGGTGTCTGCTTGGGGAAGAACAAGCCATGGGTTGAGACTAGGAGATACACACTCTGTCCTTGTAAATATTTTAGCAGGCTGCCTGGCTTGGGCTTCTCCCCATAATGGTATGCAGTGAAGGAGCTGGATCTTTCGGCTTTGTTGGCAGAGACCCAGTGAGTCGAGAGCCTGGTGGCATCAGCAAAATACAAGACTGCTGATGAACAGAATGTGCAGCCTACCTCCGTGTCATTCCAAAATCAATAGCAAAAGAAAGGTCACCCGGGAAGTTTTGTTTAGCTAGGATCTGTATATCTACAGTTCTCATAAATCATAGGTGGGCACTACACGGTCCTACAGCTCCAGAAGCGTTTTTGAGTAACCAACAAGTCTTCTTCAGACTTAGAGAGACTCAACAAACCACCATTTAAAGGAACAAAAATTAAACTTCCAGGCCGCCTTCTACTGTCAGCCTATCAGTCCATCCAACCCAATATTGTCTTTCTCCACATATGCTACCTGAAATATTTTGACTGGAGATGCCAGCAATCAACCCTGGGACCTTCTGCATGCAAAACTGATGCTCAACCACTGAGCCGTGGCTTTTCTCATGAAAAAGGAAAGCAGAAAGCATTCTTTAAAAACTCCATGCCCAATGATATTTCAAGATATCAAATGGCTTGATTTTGATGGCGTGCGTTCAGGATTTTCACATTAATACCAAAGATGGGCATGGAACAAAACAAAAAACCAAACCAGGAGGTTCTTGGGTTTCATGAACCACGAACCATGGAACTGGGCCAGTTATGAACCAGTTCATGGTTCGTGGGGTTTAAATGCCCCTTTCTGGCCTTAACAGCGGCAGGGAAAGGGGCCTTTAACAGTTTAAAGGGCCCTTTCCTGCTTTGCAAGTGGCAGGTCCCTTTAAACTATCAGCTGGATCCCCCCTTGCCGCCTGATAGTTTAAAGGGACCTGCCCTTGCAAGTCCCTTAAAGGGGAAATGGCCCTGGAGAAATGGCCATTTAAACTGCCCCTGTAAATACAACCCAACGAACCAGTATATAGTTCGTGGAAGTTCCATGAAAAGGAGCTTCCACGAACCCTGGTTCATGAACCCTGGAACCGGCCTGGTTCATGGGGGTTTTTGGGTCGTATTTCGGTTCGTGCCCATCTCTAATTAAGACTTAACAGTATAAAAATAAGTTTGTCAGCTACAGCGTGGCATCTTCTCCAAATACATGAGACTAGGCTACACAAATTAGAAAAGGTTATTGGTTCTGAGTATAAGGGTGCCTGGCAGCCTCCACTCTGCACCACCTCTTGGTACGGTGGCCGGGGGAAACAGGGGAGGGAATCAGCATCGCAAGGACACATTCATATTCATGCCGTAAGTGATGCAGCATCAGAGTGATGCCAGTTTATATATCCCAGTCCCCATAAAACCTCCAGCCAGGAAATTCTATCTGAGCTGGTATTGCAGCAGAAGGGGGGATTGTTGGAAGATGGCTACCAGCTTGAAATCTCGAGGCTGAGTGTTTATCTCTTTCCTGAGCAAGTATGTAAGGCCTGGGCATGGATCGGGGCAAGAGCCAAAGGACTTTGAAGCTTCAGCCCTTAGCTTGAGGGTTGTAGAAGAGCTGGCAAGAACATCTCCTAGCAAAAAGAGAGCGAGAAAGGTCTGCTTTGCATTTAGAAATTTCAGCCTCTCTTCTCCTATTCATTTTTTGTATTACTGCGCTTTATTTTGTTGTTGTTGTGAGATGTTTTGGGTCCCCATTGGAGGAGAAAGGGGGGATACAAATGAATGAATGAATGAATGAATGAATGAATGAATGAATGAATGAAGTTCAAATGTTGCCCTTATTAGGTGCCCTGAGGCTAGCCACTGTCTTTCTGCTTCAGTTCCCAAATCTGCAATATGGGGCTAAGTAAAACTTAACTTACAATGCAATCCTAAACAGAATTATACTTTTCTAAACCCACTGACTTCAATACACTTGGAAGTGTGTAACTCTGCTTAGGATTGCAACATTAGAGGACTCGTGCAAGGAATACTAAGATAATGCCAGTGAAGCATGCTATAAACATAAAATATTATTTTTACCTCCAGTATAACATTCTTATTCTCTTACTACACAGGGAATCAAAATATTGCACAGGAGGTTTAATAGCGTTTCATATTTATAGACATTCTGACAGTTCCTGCTTCTCTTTGGTGTAAATAATCCTCTGCTTCATGGGTAAAGGGAGCTGACCCAGTTCACTGCAGCAGGTTTACAACAGTGGCATAAAGCCGCTATTTTAAACAGAACACGATGTTAAATATGTATGCAAAGATGGGTATGCGCGACTTGAGCTGATGAATGATGCACCAACATTCCAAGTAAGACAAAAGCATTACCCTTTTGGAAGTTAAATTACTGGAAATGAAATATTCATTTACTGACATTATTTATAGCCCGTCTTTCTGGCTGAGATTTAAGGAGGATTACAGAATGAAAAACAATGCAATCACATAACATAAAATAACCAAAGAACAATGCATATAGATTAAGATTACAGAATTAGGAAACAATGCAAACAACAAACTGCCTATGGTAGTTTATTGGATCCTGCCTGATCCAAAGCCAGCTTGGTGTAGTGGTTAAGAGCACGGGACTCTAATCTGGAGAGCCGGGTTTGATTCCCTACTCCTCCACTTGAAGCCAGCTGGGTGACCCTGGGTCAGTCACGGCTCTCTCAGAGCTCTCTCAGCCCCACCCACCTCACAGGGTGATTGTTGTGAGGATAATAATAACACACTTTGTAAACCGCTCTGAGTGGGCATTAAGTTGTCCTGAAGGGCAGTGTATCATTATCATTATCATTATCATTATCATTATCATTATCATTATCATCTTCCCTGGAAGTGCTATGCCGGGGATTATTTGACCCATGCAGATGAAAGCCATATGGGATTAGAGTTGCAGCAAGGAATCAAATGAGACTGCCTCTTCCTCCTTTTGCAGCAGTGGAGAACCTGGTCTTTAAATGATACAACTAAAGCCATAGTGGTAACAAAATAACTTGGGTGGGATGGGGAGAACACCGGTGACCACCTGTGACACCAAATTACCTGGAGGTATTACAAGTGTTAACCAAACCAGAACCTAATTGGAATCTTTAGAGTGCTATCCTAAGCAAGTTACATTCCTCTAGGCCCAATGGGTTGGATCCAGTTAACATCCAGTGCAATCCTAAACAATGGGTTTAGACTCAAGTAAATCTGTTTAGGATTGCACTGTTCTTCATTTAATTTCACCCAATTCGCCATTAAATCTTACCTAATTCCCCTTCTTATCACAGCCCCAATCTCACATGGCTTTTTCCATGCCAGTTCTACAATCCTCAGTCTACCTTTATTCATGGTCAAAGGGGACCCCTCATCCCTTTATCAGTAGTGAAGAAGCTGGTTGGAGCCAACCCACTGACTGCAGTGGACTTAGAAGGGTGTATCTCTGGTTGAGATGGTTCTGTTAGTTACTTACCTCACAACCTCTATTTATAAGGACCAGCTGATAAGCACTGTCATTGACTACTTCTGGTATACACAAACGGGTTCCAAAAACAGACACTCAGCTCAGGGCACAGGGTCTGCCTCATCCTGTCCTACTTTCGTACACTGTTCCTATGTATAGAGAATTCTATGAACAAAATCTAACACTGTGTTAGGGTCAAGTTATCCCTTTCGCTTACCATCTGAAATGCTGCCGTACGCTGCCTGTTCAGAACTATGAAGGCTCCCCTCCTAACAGGCAAAATGCTAGAGAGGAAGTGATAGAACAGGGGAGAAACCTCTACATCCAGTGACCTCTCTGGCAGGCTAATGGTCCTTAGCACTTGAGAAGTTGGACGGTCTAGCCACATCAGTGACGGAGAAGATGACCAACAGGATGATGACGGTCAACAGAAAAAAGAGGGTCAATTCTACATGGGTTGGGACCAGCATACCTGAAGGATTACCTACTCCCATATGAACCTGCCTGACCACTAAGGCTATCTCTGAGGCTCTGCACCTTCTGAGACGAGGGCTGTTTCCATACGCTGTTAAAGAGATGGCCCACTTACTGAACTCTGGCTTTCACCTCCTACTCACTCCATACATCTCCAATTTCAAGGCAGTTTGGCTTCTGTTTTTTCAGCGTCTTTTCTGAGAACGGGATTTCCCACTCTTTCCTGTGCTGGCTAAAAGATGCCAAAAAAACAAAAGCCAAACTGCCTGCTTCCGCTTTGAATCAGAGACATATGGAGTGAGTGAAAGAAAATGCCAGAGTTCAGTGCGTGGGTCGTCTCTTTAACAGCATGTGGAAACGGCCTAGGTGAGTGACAATTCAAGAGAGGGCCCTCACAACCATGACACCAAAACAGGAACTATCCACCCAGGGATGTTCCCTTCTGCCACTGTCTGCCATCAGTAGGTTAAGACTTCTTTGCTTCATCTGGTGTTCCCTCGGTGATCCATCCTTCCTGCCCTATGTTTTAATTACTGTTTTATGTGCTTTTAAATATGTATTTTAGTTTTGCTTTCAATGGTTTTTATGAACTCTTTATCTTTTTATTGTATTTTAAGTTAGCCATCTCGGTGCCCCTAATCTGACAGATAGGAGGCATATAAATTTTGTAAATGAATTCATAGATAAGAAAACCATTTCTTTTTTTTGTAGGAATATGACTTGGCACTCTTTCAACTTTTTCTGCCTATCAGAAAGGAGTCTTCAGAAGTTCAAAACAGGGAAGCATTTATGACATGAAGGTTCAAGTCTGACTCTGACTGGAAGAAAACATCTACCAAAGTGGGGGAGGGGATGTGTGGAAAATAGAAATGTAACATAAAAGACCTGGTAGCCCAGACTAGCCCAAGCTTGTCAGAGCTCAGGAGCTAAGCAGGTTTGGGCATGGTTAGTACTTCGATGGAAGACCTCCAAGAGGCCTCCCATTGCACAGTCCAGGGTTGCTGCACTTCAATGAGAGACCTCCAAGACGCCTCCCATTGCACAGTCCAGGGTTGCTGCACTTCAATGGGAGACCTCCAAGAGGCCTCCCATTGCACAGTCCAGGGTTGCTGCACTTCAATGAGAGACCTCCAAGACGCCTCCCATTGCACAGTCCAGGGTTGCTGCACTTCAATGGGAGACCTCCAAGAGGCCTCCCATTGCACAGTCCAGGGTTGCTGCACTTCAATGAGAGACCTCCAAGACGCCTCCCATTGCACAGTCCAGGGTTGCTGCACTTCAATGGGAGACCTCCAAGAGGCCTCCCATTGCACAGTCCAGGGTTGCTGCACAGAGGTAGGCAATGGCAAAGCCACTTCTACTCATCTCTTCCCTTGAAAATCCTGTTAGGGGTTGCTGTAGGTTGGCTGCCACTTGACGGCACTTAATTATTATTTTCTCTTGCAAAATATTCTCTTCCCAGATTCACGCTGCTTCCCATGGGTACCCAAGATGTTCACCATCCAATTCAGGCATTCAGTAAAATAGGCCTTTGCCCAGGAAAGCGCATGACAAAATACATTTGTTAGATACTGCAAGATTCTTTGTTTGTTTGGCTACAACAGATTAAAGCCACTACAATTCTACAAAAGATCTTTCCAGCAGAATTCATCATTTCCCTCCTTGTACATACACAAGTGGTACAGTTCCAAGCAACAATACAGCACTCTGGCAGGCTAGCACAAGCTAGGGCAAAATAGTAATCTCACAGAGCAAAAGGTTTATTGAAAGAAAACAGGATAGTTTGCAAAATCTGGCATGTATGGAAAACACAAAGCACCAGGACTGTAGCAAAAATGTGGCTTATCCAGAGTTGCTCCTTGCCACATCAGAGAAGTTCTTAGTGATTGGTAGCCCTGCCAGATGCCCACTTATGGCAGGCAAACTGGCAATTTATGCCTGTGTCTGCTGATTGCCTGCTGATTGATGAGAGGATGAAAGCCTGGGAAATAGGTGTGAGCAGGAGGAGGCAGGCCAAGGAAATGGGTGCACCTGCCTCCTCGGCCAATGACATCCCTTCCAGTGCAACCCAGAAGCAACGGCATTACATCAGGGCCGGTTCTTTAACACTCAGTCCAAAACATCGGTATTTTCACTGTGTTTTGAGTCAAGTGTTAAAGAATTGGCCCTGGCATGACACAGTTGCTTCCAGGTTGCGCCAGAAGTGATGTCAACGGCTGGGGACCCATGCAAACTGGGTAGATGGGTAAATACTCACATCCCATCTACTATCAGTTACTGGGCAGCCCTAGGATTGGAGTTCTTAAATAATTCAAATCTATCTAAAGGTGGATGTGGTTATTCTCCATTAGAGAGTGAAATTCATCTTTCTTCTCATAGCATTTGGCAAGCTGGGTATCAGTCCTTACCTACGATGGATTTTTGCTTCCAAAAACTTTCTGTAACATATTCAGGGTTGGAAGCAACTGTCTCTAGCATGCAAGTCATTGTTTTCCAAGTGAATCTGCAGACAAGGAATGCCTAGGATTTCTGTGAATTGTAGGGGAGGCAATTTTTTTCAAATCCCCACTCCTGCAGGAGAACTCCGATTCCCCCTACAAGCTAGTCCTGGGGGTCTCCCATCCGCCAGGATCAGCATTGGAGGGGTGTTCTGGGCTTCCAAAAGATGTCTGGTAAAAATTGCCACCCTCATTGCACCTGCAGAAATTCTATGCAGCATCCAAGCCAATTATTTGTCCTGTTGCCCCACCAAATAACGCAGACAAGGGGGATGTTGGTGGCTGTAATCGGCTTCATTGCAAAGTACGCGTCTTGGCCATATTTGAAATGTAACTTAATTACATCCACAATGTCCTAATCTATCCCATCCATTTCCATCCACACAAAACATAATAAATTAGTTCAATGGAAATAATCACATGGTTAAATTATTGTTGCGGGAGAATTCCTGATGCTTCAAGAGAACAACTCGGCGCTCTGCTGCTCTCTGCAGAAATTCAATTAAGATTTTCTTTACAAGAGCACATGGTTATTTTCATCTCCCCATCTCATTGCCCCCCCCCCACCCTTTTGGCAGTGGTGGCCAGGAGTGTCTTTATCTACCATGGTTAGTACACTAGCCGCACCCTTTCCTAAACAGGAGAGACCTGGCCACGCAATCTGTGCCATCTACACTGGATTACAGTACCACATTCTACACGGGGCTGCGTTTGACAAATACTCAGGAACTGCAGCTGTGACCAAGTCCAGTGCTGGGGTGCCCTCACCCCTAGTTTTGGTAGGCCGTTTGCTGGTAGCAACTCGCACTAGAGTTAGGGTTTGAAAATTCATTATTTGAAAATTAACGATTTTTTAAAAAAAGAAACATGTGATCAAGAAATTTTAACTATCTATTTCTGGTCCAGTGCGTAACCCACTGCAGCTGCTCTCTTGCTCTCTTATCTAGAAGAGCGCATATAAGAATGGGATCCTCTATAGCTGAGTCTTTCTTATAGATGAATCCTATGCTTTGCACTGTATTAGTGGGCAGTTCTTCACTGCAGTGCTTGTTCTTTCAGTGCCAGGAGCAGGACTGGCATCCTGCCATAGGCCTCTTGAGTAGAGATGGGCACGAACAGCAATACGAACTTTAAAAAGCCACGAACAGCCCAATCAGCTGTTCGTGAACAAGCTGTTCCTGAGGCCCCATTCTAAATGAACAGGTGGTTGTTGCAAGTGTCGTTTGTTGCTGTTCGTTGCTGTTTGTCAAGCCAGACAGTCGGGCACCCGCAATCAATTCCCTTGGCAACCGGAGGCAGGGACTCCCTGAACTCTGTCTGAACTCCTGCTGTTGCCCTGGAAACCCCAATCTAAGTCCAATTTAGCTTGATAGGCAGGTCTTCCTTTCAAGTGTGGAGCTCCAAATTTGTTACAAGGAAGCAAAGAGCAGGGGGGAGGGATGTTCCTAGCTCTGGTTTTGCAGACAGTGAGGGAGAGACAGTTGCTGTTGGCATTTTGAGAGAGAGACAGAGAAAGTGCATTGGAACTTGAATTTTCTTTGTGTGTGGTGGGATAGGGATCTACCTCTTCAAGTTCCAGGACTGCTGCCAGGCTCTGGGCCAAGCTATTATTTATTACTGGTACCTTTCCTGCTGCCTGCTCAGGTAGGGTTTCTGGGAGTGGTGTGGTAGGGATCTTGATGGCTGGAGGTGAGCCTGCTGCCTCCCCACAAACAACAAACATGTTTGTGAACAGGTCATGTTCGTCAATGTTCGTTGTTCGTGGATGGCAACAAACAACGAACACCATGTTCGGGTTTTTTCTGTTCGTGCCCATGTATACTCTTGATACACACATTCGCTATTTTGAATGAATAGCGTAACATTGGCCCACTTTGATGCACACAAATGCACACCCTCAAGAATCTGGGTTTGTGAACAGAGATACCAAAGCTGGAAAATACATACATTGCAGTATTCATACAAAATAG